>NC_138771.1:614310995-614835995 GCF_965119305.1 Pelophylax lessonae | reverse complement strand
GCCGCCGCACACTGCCGGAATACATTGCGGGATCCCGGGGACAAGGTAGGTAACCTCTTCCAGGATCCAGTGATTTCTCCCTGGCGGTACCCCGAGTGTGGCTCGAAGTTACCGCTAATGGCACTGAAATTCCACCCCGAGCCACACTCGGGAATACCGCCAGGGAGGTTAAAGTGGTAATTAAATTCACTTAGTGCCTTACCTGCATTAAAATAGCCCCAGAACTTGTGTAAATAATATGTGTTCGGTTTTAAAGGGATGAGGTGGCACTCAGCAAGTTAATGGCTCACTGATGGGAGGCTTGGAACACACGACGCACTTCCGGGAATCGGCGGGGTGCGTTCTACCTACCACATAGCAGCCTGCCTACAAGCCAGAAAAAAACAAATGTGACTCTACACGCTTATACTTTCCTGCAGAGCCAACCTGCCATCCTTTCTCTTTGAGGCAGTGTCGGGAATTACCTCAGCCCCCATATTAGCCCTGACTGACTTAACAAGGATTGGGGAATAGGCTGCAGTCTATCCTCCCTGACAACAAGTACACAAACCTTGGTATGTGATGCCTTCTTTTTAAATGCACTTGTAGCTCAGCACTATACACTTTTGAACCTGTTTTTGTAACCTGTTTTTTAACCTGACTTATGAGTCTATTTTGCTGTCTGTCTTCTTCTGTTGCTTTGCGTACAACTAGCATATGATTGTTCTGTATATATGTGTACACATATTTATTAATTTCATGTATACATGTATGTGGAATTATTTATTAATTCATCATTCTATGTATATATTTTTATTGAGGAACATAATTTAGCACCTATAATTGTAACTTTATTGAGTGATCCCAATTTTCAGTGATCAAATACACATTTTTTATGGCCAGGATCAACCCAATCTTTCGGGCACTAGTCTCATGGATGTATATTTATTTACCTAGTTGGGCAGTTTGACCTGGGCGGCACCCCATGTACATGCCCCTGTGGAGGTGGGCCCGGGTTCAATTGCTTCTGGTTCAAGAGGTCACTGTTTAATATATCAATCTAGGGCTGACACATGGCACTTAGGCTCTGAGGAAGAGACGATGCCTCGAAACACGTAAGCCTAGCTTCAGAGGATGTTATACCTTGTGGTTCTGATGCGGTTGGCACTCTATCCATTTCATATGCTTTTATCAAGACTCTGTTTGTGAGTATTTTTATATCTTTAATTCAATAAAACCTTTATAGAGGATAATGCACTAGGCCGGTGTGCCCTTGTCTTTGTTCTTAGATTTTTGAGGTGGCAACCCTAGCCTGGGTATATCTTCATTTTGTGATGTCAGGACATCATGGCAATGCCAAAATTGTGACTTAATAAAGGATGTCACGTCCAAACCATGTTGTTGTTGCAACAGCTCACACACCCCAACAGCATCCAGCTGCTTGCAAAACGTGACCATGGAAGCTTCCTGTGTATGTGACCTGTCTGATTAAACATAGCGGAGGCTGCATTCTGTCCAGGACTGCTGCCATATTCACACTATCAGCTTGAGCTACTATTAAAGTGGTTGTAAAGGTACAAGTTTTTTTTTTTTTTACCTACATGCATTCTATCAGGAGACGGAGGGGGAGGGGCCGAGCTGCAGGTCCATGTGTGAATAGACACACAGAGCCGAGGGACGGGAGTGTGCCTGCTTAGGTGGCCCCAGAGCAAGCTGCTTGGAACCAGGAGCACCGGTGTATGACCCAAGAAGAGGAGGATCGGGGCTGCTCTGTGCCAAACCATTACACAGAGCAGCAAAGTAAGTATGACATAATTGTTATTTAAAAAAAAAAAACACAAGGCTTTAATATCACTTTAAGGACAGTGAGAGGATTTTGGTGCACAGAACCATGGTGGGGAGATGTGATTGATAACCACAGATTTATCTTGTTTGTGCATTTTTTATCTTGTTTTTTATTACAAAAATAAAGGGTAGTGTAACAGAGCCTGTGCGCTCTTCTCTTCTATTTAAATACCAAAATTGTGGAAGTGTTGGACAGATCTATTATCTCTTGTGAAAACCATTTATGACCAAATGACCATTTATGTAATCCAACCTGTATTTTAAATCTAAATTAAATCCAAATTTTTGGATAGAGTTGGAAAGCATTAGAAAGTATTAGTGTTGGGTATTTACTGCTATCTGGGGGGTTAAAAGATATGCAACAGGAACATAAAAAGAGAAAGCTACGTAGCAGGGGTTCTAGCCTTCTTCTTCTCTATCCAAAGCTAAGAAAAAAAAAAATATGGGTAAAGCTACAGTCCTATTACATATCATTCCATCACTTTAACAATGAAATTATATTACCGGTATGTAAGAAATGGTAAAACAGATAAAATGAAGAAGTATACTTAAAATAGTATATTGCTCACCCATTTCTGTCCGGTCTTTCATTCATAGTCTCTGTTCTCCACCACCAAGTCTCTGGAAAATCAGTTCTAAAACTGACATCCTCTTTTCCATACATAAAATACAAATATACATTTTCTATTAGTTAAAGTGCTATTAAACCCAATAGAAAACATT
This sequence comes from Pelophylax lessonae, assembly GCF_965119305.1. Classification (NCBI taxonomy): domain Eukaryota; kingdom Metazoa; phylum Chordata; class Amphibia; order Anura; family Ranidae; genus Pelophylax; species Pelophylax lessonae. The sequence continues at coordinate 614,833,448 of NC_138771.1, read as the reverse complement.
TGTTATATTGTATAGATATGCGATTCCCTGAGAATTTTTTAGTTCGGTTTTAGCCGTCATCCCTATTATATCTTTGAAAAAGGAGGTTTGGTGCCTCAGGTCAAGGTGTGTGGGACTTTTAAAGGGCTAGTACACAAAGGTATCTTAGATACAAAGTAAAATAATATTTATTCCAAAATAAGATATAAAGTAAATATCATACGTTTCAAGTTACAGCCGATATGGTACATATGGTGTATGGGTTAAAGACCCATAGGTGAAAGTGAAGAGGAATATGAAAGAAGTGACATTGTGGTGAAGTGACATTAGTCTCTCTCTTGAGGTCCGAACGTCTCGGATTGGCGTTGGATCTTGGTATGAGAGAGTTTTTTTATTCCTACGCGTTTCGGCGGGGGAGCCTTTTTCAAGGAAAAATGTCAATCATCTCTGTGAATATATGAAATGATAGTAGAGGTATTTATTAATTTAATTTTTGGCCATTCGGAAACATTTGTTTCGCCTATGGTCATGTGATACATACTTAAAAAGTGATATGCCTGGGCCTGCTTATGGTCCTCGGGTCCTCATAAGAATCAACTGGGTCTCGCTACTGGGATATGCAAGGTGAGAAAAATAGAAAGTAAGGAACGAGGATATTGATATACATCCGTATTTTGGTACATGTGCCAGTTGTATTTGTTATATACTTACTGGATACATGTATTCTCTGGGCCAGTTGGGGGAAGAAGACATTCATTCAACCCGTGTCTGGTCAATCTGTATATAGAGGGAAGTATTTTATTTGGAGTTTCTAGAGCAATTTTAATTTTCTATATTCCATAATGTTTTGCACTTACTTTGCAACATATAGTTATATGGTTAATGTAATTTCCAGTTTTTGTCCGCTAGGTGGAGTATTACCCCAGCTGGTCCTGTAGTGGTGCACAGTTCCAGTGGTCTCCACTAGGGGGTGCTGGTCCGGTTATTCCTATTCCTGAATGAGGTAGACAGGACAGGAAAGGCCTTATTTAGTGTGTATCCCAAGAAAGAAGATACCATTAATGCATCTTTTGCATTGTGGTATACTTACAGTTTTAAGGGTCCATAGGCTTGGGGAAAAAAGGAAGAGGTCCTGGTAGCGTGGTCCGAGCGTCCTCACTGTCCCTCGGCTCGAGGGAAGTGACGCCCTGTTTGGATTCCCGGCCTTTTTATACCGTTCGCGCATGCGCAGTAGGTGCGCGATTTATGTAACGGAGGATCCTTTCCGGATGACGCGCCGCGGGTGCGCGCGCATCCTGTCTTCGTTAGCGGTATATTCGATAGCGGCCGCTGACACAGGGGGCGGAGCTGGGATCCCAATAGTGGGTCCAATTGGCAGAAGGTGGAGAGAAGTCTGCTTAACTCCTTGTTCCCCGGTTTGTACCACAGGGGTTACCTGTGCCGGATGAGGATTATTTGGGGATGATAGCAGGCTTTTAAGTATTCTTCCAGGCAAAAAGATATATATACATACAAGTGATGATTAGGTAATCTATCTTTAGATAACATTCCATTTGGGAGCCGGTTTGGGGCTGTTTGTCCAAAGGAGAAGTCATTATGTATAATAAGAACATACTATATATATTTTTTGTTATATTTATATTTAGCAGCAATTTCATACAGATCTGTGCATGCGTGGTATAAGTGAGACATGAAGATCTTGATTTTGGCAGGGGGTGTTCGATCCCAGCAGGGGTTTGTATGGAAAACTAAATATTCCAAGAGTGTTTTTTGGGAGACAGTTATCTGATATTGGGGTGTTTGTTGATGTCCCTTAATCTGTTTTTCCGGATACGAAGCCCTCCAAAAAGGGGCGAAAACTAGCATTTTCATTTAAGCCCGGTGGTTGGGCTGCATTTAATTTCTTTATCCAGCGGAGCTCCATTTGGAGTAGCACTTTATTCCAATCCCCCCCTCTGGGGGGCACATGTATCCTGTCCAATATAGAGAATTGGACTTTTGGCATGCGGTTTTTGTGGTAATTGGCCACGTGTCGGCCCAGTGGTAGATAAAAGTTGCTTATAGACATACTTTGTAAATGTTGGTTAACTCTTAGGCCAAACTCTTGTCGCGTCTTTCCAACGTAGAAGCTTCCACATTGGCACTCCATCGGGTAGACCACCCCTTTGGTCTTGCAGTTGGCAAAATGTTTTGGGGTGAACTGGTCTCCATTGGGCAGTATCTTGTGGGTGGATTTTTTAATGACTGAGCACTGTGCACATGATCCGCATGGGAACGTGCCTTTGACTTGGCAGGGATCTTTCTTGGGTTTGAACTCACTGTTGACCAGTGTTTGTTGTAGTGATGTCGTTTTTCTATAAGTAACAAGTGGTTTTTCTGTTATTAGTTCTTTAATATTAGGGTCCTCGGTCAATATAGACCAATTTTTTTGGAGGATTTTTTTTAATTGTTTGTGTTCATTAGAGAACCGCAAAATCAGCCTTGTTGGTTGTTGGGTTTTTTCCTTAGTGGTGTCTTTTTTGAAAAGGATGTCCTGTCTGTTTTTTTGTTTAACTTTGTTAAAGGCCTTTCTGAGGCACGTTTTGGTATACCCTCGTTCCTGTAGTCTCAAGTTTAGATCATAGGCTTCTTTTTTGAAGTCTGATTCTTTCGAGCAGTTCCTTTTTAGTCTAAGGAACTGACTATATGGAATTGATTTTTTAAGTGGTTCCGGGTGGAAGCTGGTAGCGTGCAGTATAGTATTTCCTGCCGTTTCCTTTCTGTAGAGTGTTGACATCACGTTTCCTTGGTCGTCCTTATAGATATATGTATCTAAAAATGGAATTTTGGTTTTGTGGTATGACATGGTGAAAAACATATTATGGTTGTTTTTATTCATTTTCTCAAGGCATTTTTTGATAAGATCCTCGGATCCATTCCAGATTACCAAGATGTCATCCAGGTATCTTTGCCACAGGAGGATGTTTTCTGTATATTCTGAGTTTTCTTCTTCTGTCAGGAATTCATTTTCCCAGTCACCAAGATATATGTTGGCATAGGCGGGTGCACAACTGGTGCCCATGGCAACTCCGCATACCTGAAGGTAGTATGTTCCACAGAAAGAGAATGTATTGTGGTTCAATATAAATTCCAACATATTGAGGATAAAATGGTTAAACTTCCTATCGTGGTTGCTCTGTTGATTAAGTGTTTTTTCTACAGTTTTTAAGCCATGCGAGTGGGGAATGTTATTGTATAGAGCCTCCACATCTATGGTGACCAGTAGGGCGTCTTTTGGTACTGTTATGCCTTCCAGGATCTGCAACAGGTGGACTGTATCCTTCGTATATGATGCCAATTGAGTCACATGTGGTCTCAAGTAGGTGTCTATGACTTGGCTTGCCTTCTCCGTTATATTATCGTTGCCAGAGATTATTGGTCTACCGGGTGGATCTGTTGGATTTTTGTGGATTTTTGGCAGTGAGTAGAAGGTCGGCGTTCTCGGGTGTTTAATTCTGATGAATTCCCATAGGGGCTGGGATATAGCCTTGTCATTGTATGCGTTGTCTACCAGTTGGTAGAATTCCTTATTGTAATTCCCTATCATGAGAGGTGAGATAGCTTTGTAGCATTTTTTATTTTCCAATATTTTGGTGCACATATATTTATAGTGTTCGTTGTCCATCACGACAACGTTTCCTCCCTTATCTGAGGGTTTAATGGTAATGTTTTCAATCTCCTTGAGTTCTTTTAATGCTCTCTTTTGTGCCGGGTTTAAGTTGGCTGTTCGGGTGTTTTTGTGTATTTTTTCGACGTCTTTCGACATTTGTCTGACAAACAGCGCAATGGTGGGATTGGTGCTTAGGCGTGGAAATTTGTGTGACTTTTTTCGGACGGTGTCAGTTGTTGTGGCTTCCTCTATTTCGTCATCACTATCCGTGGCTTCATCAGTTCCTTCTGAGTCACTCAGGCCTCCTTCTTCCAATAATAGGTTTAAGTCTCGGATGGCTCGGAATTCCGCGGCTGTCAATGGTGTGGGTTGTTCTTGGGTTACTGGTTTCTTCTGATACATAAATTTCAATAATAAATTCCGTGCGAACAAGTTAATGTCTTTTATGGTCTCAAAGGTGTCCATACTTTTATTGGGGCAGAATGACAATCCTAATGATAATACCTCCTTCTGTTCCGGTGTCAGATTATAGGAGGAGAGGTTGATAACATTTAGTCCCTCGGTTCTTCCAGTTGCGGCTCCTGTTGTTCCTGTGTTAACGGTGGTTTCGTTTTGGTTTTGGGTTTTTCTCGCACTAAAAAAGGCCCCTTTTGGGGTTGTTTTGAATATTCATCCCTGTTTTTCTGAGATCTTGTGAAGATCTTGTAGTTGTTTGGTCTACTGGTTGTGGGTACTTCCATAATTTCTGGTTCTTGGGGGTCCGTTTCCCCTAGTTCGTTTTGTGTTCCCCATTCTCTTCCATCATAGTTCCTTTGTGGATCTTGTTGGTAATTTTTTGTTTGGTTCCTACCTCTGCCTCTGTTGGTATCAGTCCCAGAGTTGTAGGATGATGAGTCCGTAGAGTAGTTGGGATTTTTTGTTGATTTACTTCTATTCTTATTTGCTCTTGATGTGTTTGACCATCTGTATGCTCTGCCTTGGGTAAATGCGTTTTTATCTCGCCAGTATTTTCTTTCTTTTTTTTCAATATTTCTTTTCCATATTCCTCTAGGTGTATCTTAAGTTTTGTTTCCTGCTCACTATATAGTGGTGCAGCTTTGAGGGGTGTGAGTAGTTCATATACTGATTTTATTTCCTCATCAAGGTTTTTTATTTGTCTCCGGTACTCTTCCTGGAGTAGAACCATGAGGTTTTTAGAGCATTCATTTAGGGTGTTCTCCCATTCTTTTTTCATTTGCTCAGTTATATGGTCCATGGTTGGAAATATTTGAATGCGGAGGCCAGCTGGGTTTACTTTTTCTTTTATGTATCTGTTAAAACTTTGGATGTGCCAATATAAGGCGGATTTTCTTACCAGGTGTTTCCTTAGGTTTGAAAATAATGCTAGTACGTCTGAATCCATTTGTTCCTTCTCTTGAAATTTGTTTTGAATCCCCTGCATTAGGGAGTCCCACTCGGTGCCCATCAATTTCTCCATGTCTGTCTCCATCACACATGCACAAGTACTTACCAGGTCAAAGTTTTTTGGCCTGTATAGTAGTTTTGTTGGCGGTTCGAGTACCTTCGTGACTCCTGTTACAGTCCTAAGGCTGAACTGGAGGAAGGATTTTTGTTTTTGCCCTTTGATATGTTGGTTTCTTATGCCTTGCTGGGCAGCATAAGAAGGGAAAAGAAAGGTTATGTTTATCTTCTCCAGGGAGTCTGTGAGGCAGTGGGTGTGTTTTCCACCCGGGGTAAATTTTATAGATATGCGATTCCCTGAGAATTTTTTAGTTCGGTTTTAGCCGTCATCCCTATTATATCTTTGAAAAAGGAGGTTTGGTGCCTCAGGTCAAGGTGTGTGGGACTTTTAAAGTCATTTCATATATTCACAGAGATGATTGACATTTTTCCTTGAAAAAGGCTCCCCCGCCGAAACGCGTAGGAATAAAAAAAAACTCTCTCATACCAAGATCCAACGCCAATCCAAGACGTTCGGACCTCAAGAGAGAGACTAATGTCACTTCACCACAATGTCACTTCTTTCATATTCCTCTTCACTTTCACCTATGGGTCTTTAACCCATACACCATATGTACCATATCGGCTGTAACTTGAAACGTATGATATTTACTTTATATCTTATTTTGGAATAAATATTATTTTACTTTGTATCTAAGATACCTTTGTGTACTAGCCCTTTAAAAGTCCCACACACCTTGACCTGAGGCACCAAACCTCCTTTTTCAAACATTTGTTATATTGTAGCTTACCAATTCATAGATGTGATGGCTGCATTCATTTTCTTTTTTCAGGCTCTCTTTCCCCTAGTTTCATCTGGTAATCTGGCCAAAAGGTCTGTTGTTTTTCAAAAGAATAAGCTATCCAGCAAATGTATCAATTTTTGAGGATGAGACAAACCATTTAACACTAGCAGGTGTGCTTACAATGATCATTATGAAAACCTTTATCCTAAAAGGCAAAAAAAAAACTATTTGCTATAACTGCTTATACAGTTTTAACTGGAGTTTAGCTTCAATTTATTAGTGTATTTAAATGTGTTAGTACATCTAACACTCCTTCATCCAGACTGCGGCGCTCGAATATAGGAGATGGGTTACTGGTCAGATCACCAGGTGAAAACAGAATGGAAAAAGCCTGAAAAAAAGAAAACAAATTCAGCCACGACATCTAAGGATTGATAAGCCGCAATATATTACTTTTTTTGTTCAGGGATAAATACTGGTTTAAAGCACATCTACCATACATTTAGACTTTTCAACCTAAATACATGATAAATACAAAAATCATATGTAAATGTCGTTTTCAGTGAAAAGTGCATATTATAAAACTCCATTGGGAGAAAAGGGGAGCTAAATTTACATGCAGTTTTTTCTGTAAAATCTTTTAAAAAATTTTGATTCTGCCTGTTTCCCTTCCAAGGTTTCCCTATTGGTCAGCAAGGTTGACCATCATTAAAGTAAGCAATAGAGAGCAATAAGAGACAGGAAGGGGAAGAGTCAAACCCTGCATGCAGCCCTTGGTGGACTTCAGCTCAGGTCTGGGGCACAGAGGGCTCTGCAGTGCAGTGCTGGAACCTCCAGCTATCAATGGCAGCTAAGTTTGGTACTAGACTTGGAAGCTGAAACAACTCCATCAATTCATGGACTTTTTAACCTACTATTGAGTATTCACTAAGAACAATAATACACAATGCTTCTGCATTGTGTTAAAGGGAACGTGCTGTGACAGCAAAAGTCAATCATAAAGTAATAGATGGGGCTCAGGCTTGATCCTTGCAGCAACAGATCACTGAAATGGTGATCTAATACTGCTGCTAACAGCAAACCATAGATACCTATAAGTTATTTTTTGCTGCGGAAGTGTGGGTGCTCCCCAGGCTTGCACCCATAAAAAAAAAGGAAAGTAAAAACAATAATAAATAATTAAATGGATTAATGATAAAGAAAAGTGCCCAAATAAAATTGAATCATCTCTAGGGGAAAGATGTATTTTGCAAGAAATATAACTAAACGTTATGTAGATTCTTACCTTTTTCTGTGCTGAAGAAGTTTACGCATGCACATTATTAAATTCTAAATAAATTGAGCTTTGACATTTCAAAGCCATTGTTTCTAATATTTAGGGACTTGTTAATGACTGGAATGGCACCTTGGACAGAGGGGTGGCTGTGGACGTAGTATACTTGGATTTTGCAAAAGTTACAGGCTTGGAAGGCAGTGCTGTATCTTGGTCTAGGCCAACAAGGCCCAGGCCTAGGGCGGCACGTTGGAGGGGGGCAGCAAAAAAGCTGCACCCCGCACAAAAAAAAAAAAAACAGCCTCCTCTCGGCTCCCGCATGAAAAGGGTCCCCGCTGGCTTGAGCTAAACTTTTAGTATAGTGCCAGTCTAATGGGGCGAATTGGGCCAGAGGGCAGGGTCCAGGAGGCAAATAAGTCTGGCACCCACATAAAGCACTCACACTGCTACCTGCTGGTATGATAATACCGGCGGGTGTGGACATTCGGACAGACCGCAGGCCGCCAACCACACTTAATACAATTGGCCCGATGACCCCCAATACTAAAGACCCCAAAACCCTCCTCTGCACTTAAAAGCATTCAAAATGCCAAGTTTGGCTGTTTTGAATGCTGTCATTTTTTTAAATCTGGCGCCGAGCACCCGGAAGGGATGTCATGACATCACTTCTGGGTTTTTACATGGAGAACCGATCAGAGCTGAATGCCACTTCGATCAGGTCTTGGCGGCCTTGCAGGCTGGTTGCCAGGGTCTCCCGGTGGGACGGGAGACCTGGGAGAGCCGCAGAAGGCGGCGGGAGGGGGAGACGTCCCTCTTGCTCCTTGTAATGACAACCGAGCGGCTTCTCAGCCACATCAGTTGCCATTACAAGACAGCTGACCATCGGCAATGGACGCCGGTACTGGGGTGATGCCTCTAGCTGCAGGCATCACTCCGGTACAAGCACTTTCCCGAGATATCGGCAATATCGGTAACCTCAGAGGCTGATTCCGATATATCGGGGAAAGTGCATATCAGCCCCCGATATATCGGCTTTGCCCATAAATCGGTCAATCCCTACTTTTTATTATATTTATAAATGATATAGGGTCTGGGAATAAAAGTATAATTTCAGTGTTTGAAAAAGTACCATTTGGTGTCAGAGAACACCAAGCTTTGCAGTGGAAAAATGTCCTTACATGATGTCTCCAACTTACAAGCCAACCTCAATGCACTGTTTAATTGGGCAAATGTGGCAAATGAGGTTTAATGTTAATAAATGTAAAGTTATGTACTTGGGGGCTAAGAATATGTATTCATCATACATAGGAGTAAACAACTTGGGGAATCAATGGTGGAGAAGGATCTGGGTGTTCTGATAGATCATAAGCTTAATAACAGCATGCAATGCCAAGCTGCAGTTTCCAAAGCAAGCAAAGTCCTTTCTTGTATTAGGAGAGGAATGGACTCCAGAGAGAGAGATATCATTTTACCCCTGTACAAATCATTAGTAAGACCTCATCTGGAATATGCAGTTCAGTTTTGGGCTCCAGTTCTCAAAAAAGGATATAAGGGAACTGGAGAAAAGGCAATCAAGCTGATAAGAGTTATGGAGGAGCTCAGCTATGAAGAAAGATTAGATGAACTGAATGTATTCTCTCTTAAGAAGAGATTAAGGTGGAATATGTTCAACATGTACAAATAAAGTGGTCCACATAGTGACCTTGGTGTTGAGTTATTCACTTTAAAGTGATTCTAAAGTCTCTTTTTTATTTTGGTTAAAAATAACAAACATGTTATACTTACCTGCTCTGTGCAGTGGTTTTGCACAGAGTGGCCTGAATCCTCCTCTTCTTGGGTACCGCTTCAGTGCTCCTGGCCCCTCCCTCCTGGTGAGTGCCCCCACAGCAAGGAGCTTGCTATGGGGGCACCTGAGCCAAGCCATAGCTCCTTGTGTCCATTCACACATGGAGTCGTGACCTGGCTCCGCCCCTTCTCTCTCCTATTTGGCTCACAGAATTTGATTGACAGCAGTGGGAGATAATGGCACCGCACTGCAGTTTCAGACAATGAGGAGGGAGACTCTCGGGCAGCTGATACACTCCTGCAACATCGCTGGATAGAGATGGACTCAAGTTAAGTATTAGGGGAACTGAGGGGGCTGCTGCACACAGAAGGCTTACATTAAGATAAAAAAACCTTCTGACTTTACAACCACTTTAGGTCATCACATAAGACAAAGGGGCACCCCTTATGTCTAGAGCAGTCATGTCCAAAGTCCGGCCCGCGGGCCAGTTGCGGCCCGTCCTTTAGTTTCATACTGCCCCCGAGACACAGCTGACTTTTGTCAATGCCTTTCTCTCTCTGACTCCTCACGTCCCCGCCCCGATGTCGATGCGATGGCTCGGGGGCACGGGGGCTCTGGCCTCCCTCAAAAGCTCGGCTGCTCCCGAGTCCCATGTATGTATGTGTGTGTATGCGTGTGTATGTGTGTGTGTGTGTGTGTATGCGTGTGTATGTATGTATGTATGTGTGTATGTATGTGTTATGTGTGCGTATATGTTATGTGTGTTCTGTGTGTGGATGTATATGTGTGTATGTGTTGTGTGTATGTGTTATGTGTGTGTATGTATGTATGTGTTATGTGTGTGTATATGTTATGTGTGTTATGTGTGTGGATGTAAGTATGTATGTGTGTGTATGTATGTGTTATGTGTGTATGTATGTGTATGTATGCGTGTGTATGTATGTGTTATGTGTGTGTGTTGTATGTATGTGTGTGTATGTATGTATGTATATGTTATGTGTGTGTATGTATGTATGTGTGTGTATGTATGTGTGTGTATGTATGTATATGTTATGTGTGTGTATGTATGTATATGTTATGTGTGTGTATGTATGTATGTGTGTGTATGTATGTGTGTGTATGTATGTATATGTTATGTGTGTGTATGTGTGTGTATGTATGTATGTATGTATATGTTATGTGTGTGTATGTGTGTGTATGTATGTGTGTGTGTATGTGTGTGTATGTATATATATATATATATATATATATATATATATATATATATATATATATATATATATTTAATTTTAATGGTTCAAATGTCAGGCTAAATGGTCGGCCCTCACACATGTTCACTTCATCAAATCTGGCCCTCTTTGAAAAAAGTTTGGACACCACTGGTCTAGAGGAAAAGAGATTTCATCACCAATACAGTAAGAGCTGTGAAAATGTGGAATAGACTCCCTCCAGAGCTTGTTCCGGCCAGCTCACTAGATTGCATTAAAAAAGGCCTGGATTCTTTCCTAAATGTACATAATATAACTGGATACTAATATTTATAGGTAAAGTTGTTCCAGGGAATATCCAATTACCCCTCGGGGGATCAGGAAGGAATTTTTTCCCCTGCTGCAGCAAATTGAATCATGTTTTGTTGGGGTTTTTCATCTTCCTCTGGATCACCTTGGGGTATAGGATTGTGTACAGGGAATTGTATGATTTTTTTTTTTTTTTTTGGATGAACTAGATGGACTTGTATCTTTTTTTAACCTGGCTAACTATGTAACTATGTAACTATGTGAACTGATATCTCAGTGTTGTATTGAGAAAAGCTACAGGATCTGCATCACATGGAAGAGCATTTGAATGCATCTTTAAAACTTAATTATTACAGTATTTCACAAAAGTGGATACACCCCTCACATTTTTGTAAATATTTTATTATACCCTTTCGTGTGACAACACTGAAGAAATGACACTTTGCTACAATGTAAAGTAGTGAGTGTACAGCTTGTATAACAGTGTAAATTTGCTGTCCCCTCAAAAAAACTCAACACACAGCTATTAATGTCTAAACCGCTGGCAACAAAAGTGAGTACACCCCTAAGCGAAAATGTCCAAATTAGGCCCAAAGTGTCAATATTTTGTGTGGCCACCATTATTTTCCAGCACTGCCTTAACCCTCTTGGGCATGGAGTTCACCAGAGTTTCACAAAATGCCACTGGATTCCTCTTCCACTCCTCCATCATGACATTGCAGAGCTGGTGGATGTTAGAGACCTTGCGCTCCTCCACCTTCCGTTTCAGGATGCCCCACAGATGCTCAATAGGGTTTAGGTCCGGAGACATTCTTGGCCAGTCCATCACCTTTACCCATAGCTTCTTTAGTACGGCAGTGGTCATCTCGAGGTTTGTTTGGGGTCGTTATCATGTTGGAATACTGCCCTGCGACCCAGTCTCCAAAGGGAGGGGATCATGCTCTGCTTCAGTATGTCACAGTACATGTTGGAATTCATGGTTCCCTCAATGAACTGTAGCTCCCCAGTGCCCACAGCACTCAACAACCCCAGACCATGACACTACCGCCACCATGCTTGACTGTAGGCAAGACACACTTGTCTTTGTATTCCTCATTTGGTTGCCGCCACACATGCTTGACACCATTTGAACCAAATAAGTTTATCTTGGTCTCGTCAGATCACAGGACATGGTTCCAGTAATCCAAGTCCTTAGGCTGCTTGTCTGTTTGTGTTTGTGGGCTTTCTTGTGCATCATCTTTAGAAGAGGCTTCCTTCTGGGATGACAGCCATGCAGACCAATTTGATGCAGTGTGCGGCGTATGGTCTGAGCACTGACAAGCTGACCCCTCCCACCCCTTCAACCTCTGCAGCAATGCTGGCAGCACTCATACATCTATTTCCTAAAGACAACCTCTGGATATGAGGCTGAGCACATGCACTCAACTTCTTTGGTCGACCATGGCGAGGCCTACTCTGAGTGGAACCTCTCCTGTTAAACTGCTGTATAGTCTTGGCCACCATGCTACAGCTCAGTTTTAGGGTCTTGGCAATCTTCTTATAGCCTAGGCCATTTTTATGTAGAGCAACAATTCTTTTTTTCAAATCCTCAGAGAGTTCTTTGCCATGAGGTGCCATGTTGAACTTCCAGTGACCAGTATGAGAGAGAGCAATAACACCAAATTTAACACACCTGCTCCCCATTCACATCTGAAACCTTGCAACACTAACAAGTCACATGACAGCGGGGAGGGAAAATGGCTAACTGGGCCCAATTTGGACATTTTCACTTGGGGTGTACTCACTTTGTTGCCAGTGGTTTAGACATTAATGGCTGTGTGTTGAGTTATTTTGAGGGGACAGTAAATTGACACTGTTATACAAGCTGTACACTCACTACTTTACATTGTAGCAAAGTGTCATTTCTTTAGTGTTGCAGGTGTGGGGTAGTGCTGCGCTACCTCTTGCGTGATAAATGGCGTATTTACGATTATTACCTTTGGAATATGTGTATTTATGTACTTTTTCTCTAGCTAAGATTATTTTTTTTTCTTTTTTTTTTTTGTGTAAATATTTTTTCATTGAAAATTAAATGCATACAATGCAAATGAACAACCGTACAAATACAATGATATATTGACATGGTACAGGCTTAACGAAATACAACATTACAAGCCGAACAATGCCTGGCCCATGGGTGGGGGGGGGGGGGTAGGAAAGGTACAGGGTAGGTGGGGCAGGATGGGGTAAGGATGCAATAAAAATATCAGTGACAACAGTACACTTTACGAAACATCATTAGAGCTTGTCTATTTTGTTGCCCAGAAATTCCATTGAGAATTGAAAGACTGCAATTTCAATTGGTTGACGGCGATAGCCTTTTCAAATTGATAATTTGTTTTTAGCAAAGACACCACATCTGACAAGTTCGGGGCGTCGGGTGTTCTCCATTCACGTAGAACAACCGTCCTGGCCGCAAGGAGTACATGCGTTACCCAAGGTCTAAACATGATGGGGATTTTATCTATACCCAGGTTTAGTAAAGCCAAAGCTGGAGACGGTGAAGTCAGACAGCCGGTGTGAGATGATACGTAAGAGAACACCTGGTTCCAAAAGCTGCGTAGTGAGGGGCATGACCATAGTATGTGGAGCAGAGTACCCACTTGGGAGCACTCCCTCCAGCACAGTTGTGAGTATTTCGGTGAGAAGCCCACCAATCGTAAGGGGGTGTAGTACCACCGATTCGTTATCTTGAGAGCCATTTCCCAGTGGTTGGCGCAATGGGAGTATTTGTGAATCGCTTGGAGTGCTGCCCTCCACTCAGTAAGAGAGAAGGTCGTAGTCAAGTCCTTGTCCCATCTGAACATGTGTGCAGTCTTGTGAAATGTTACATTGTCCAGTAATATATTATAGTAGGTTGACAGTTTAGGGGTATGTCCCGAAGTGTCTGTGAGTGCATCCCATATTTTCCCGTCCACTATTATTTTGCATAAGGGGTTAGACAGGAGGAAGTGCGTTACCCTAAGCACTTGGTAAAAGGAGTGATGTGGGAGAGCATACTTGCGAATGAGGTCGGGAGTCGAGAGCAACGAACCATTGTCATAGAAGGAATTAAGAGAGCCAAGGCCCCAGCTAGTCAGTAAGCGTATGGGGAGGTCAGGTATGTGTGAATGGAGAATAGAGGTAGGTAACTGGATTTCGGATAGTATGTCTCTTTCATTGAGTGAAACCGGAGAGCGACGCCACACCCTCAGCGAGGCTTTCATGGTAGGAGGTAGTGAGTGAAGGTCCCAAGCCTTCCATTTATCACTCAGAAGCAGCGCTTTAAGGTCCGAAATGGGTGCAATGTCCCTCTCCAGGTCCACCCAGATCGGGTGCTCAGTGGGGTTTAGCCAATGTCGTAGCTGAGTCAAAACAGTGGCCCAATAGTACGTCGGTATGTCCGGTATTGATGCCCCCCCAAACTGCTTCGCTAAGATTATTTTTTGAGAATTTGTAAGTATCAGCACGGTCACTTTACACACGTATTTACCAGCACTAATATGTATATTATTTAATCTGTACTTTGTACCAGCGTTTTATCCGTTAGCACTTTGGGCAATCATAGCACTAAATACTTTGTGACCAACCAGTTTTTGCACTACCCATAGCACTTTATCTTTGCACTGCCATATTTATTGATTATTTATCGACATCTCAGTTATATACCTTGTTTATCTGCATATGTATTTATGAGAAGGTCTGTATTTCATTTGTCTACATTGTCTTTCTGATCTATAGAGATATTTATCTTTGGTCACTTTTGATTTGATATACCACTTATCACGCAAGAGGTAGCGCAGCACAACCCCACACCTTCAATCTGCTTTTAGTTTAAGGATAATAAAATATCAGTGCTAGCTGCAACCTCCCTCTCTCTATTCCGCCATCCCCAGCATCCCTTTTTCCATATTAGCGCGAGATCCTTCTTTGTTTACAATTTCCTCAGTGTTGTCACATGAAAAGATATAATAAAATATTTACAAAAATGTGAGGGGTGTACGAACTGTTGTGAGATACTGTATATACAAAGGGGTAACAAAACTAGATTCAATAAGATATGGAAAGCATGGATTAAAACCTCAGGACTGGTACCCAAAGTTGAGAATATATAGAAAGTTTGTGCCTGTATTATTGTGAAAGTGAAATTTAGAAGTATGTATTTATGGGAATGATTTTGCTGTTTTGTATGGAAATTTTGTTAATGGTAAAAATAAAAATAAAAATGAACCTAGGCTAAAAGGCTGATATTCGCTGCTGGGAATGAAATAAAACATTTTACAGATGTAACCAGAACAGGAAGTGAGGGAAAATCTTCCAGTGGGGACACCTGTTTTATTGACAAGGTAAGATTAGGACAGGAAATAAGGAGAAGTTCTCCCCATGGGGACAGCAAAAAGAAAAAGGGTTTTAAACTTTTCCAGCACTATTCCTTCCAAAAAAGATTTGGTTTTGGAGATTATTTAACATGAGTGTATTTTTGTTGTATGTGTGTGAGTTTTTGAGTATTTTTTAGGCATTCGACTACAGGTTTTAGCTAGTCATCTTAGTAGGTACATGATAATGTCCTCACTCTATGTACACTCACTGGCCACTTTATTAGGTACACCTTGCTAGTACCGGGTTAGACCCACTTTTGCCTTCAGAACTGCCTTCATTCTTCATGGTATAGATTTAACAAGGTGTTGGAAACTTTCCTCAGAGATTTTGGTCCATAGTGACATGATAGCATCACGCAGTTGCTACAGATTTGTTGACTGTACATCCATGATGCGAATCCCCTGTTTCACTCCATCCCAAAGATGCTCTATTGGATTTAGATCTTGTGACTGTGGAAACCATTGGAGTACAGTGACCTCACTGGTTCAAGAAACCAGTGGTGAGATGATTTGAGCTTTCTGACATGGTGCATTATCCTGCTGGAAGGAGCCATCAGAAGATGGGTACACTGTAGTCAAAGGGATGGACATGGTCAGTAACAATACTCAGATAGTGGCATTTAAACGGTACCCAATTGGTACTAAGGGACCCAAAGTGTGCCAAGAAAATCCCCAACACCATTACACCACCACCACCATCAGCCTAAACCAGGCATGTCCAACCTGCAGCCCGGGGGCCACATGCGGCCCAGAACCGCAGGCAATGCGGCCCACTGCCCCCTGACAATTTTTTTATTTTTTTTTGCTGGGGAGGAAAGAAGTTGAGTCACGGGCATGGCCCCAGAGGCTTCCAACTAACTGTAGGCAGAGGCTGCCAATTAGGATCATCCACTAATTGTGTTAAATTAGTGCTGGGGGGGGGGCGTAGCAGCACAGGAAGGGCGCGGTGCCGTTATTTTACTTATATACCTTAACTAAAGTATATATTTTATATGCGGCCTGAGAAAATTTCTCTACACTCAATGTGGCCCAGAGAAGCCAAAAGGTTGGACACCCATGGCCTAAACCATTGATACAAGGCAGGATGGATCCATGCTTTCATGTTGTTTACACCAAACCCTGACCCTACCATCTGAATGTGGCCGCTGAAATTAAGACTCATAAGACCAGGCATTTTTTTTTCCAAACTTCTATTGTCCAATTTTGGTGAGCCTGTGCGAACTGTAGCCTCAGTTTCCTTTTCTTAGCTGTTCAATGTGTTGTGTGTTCAGAGATGGTATTCTGCATACCTTGGTTGTAACGAGTGGTTATTTTAGTTACTGTTGCCTTTCTATCATCCCAAACCAGTCTGCCCCTTCTCCTCTGACCTCTAACATCAACAAGGCATTTTCCTTCACACAACTGCCGCTCACTGGATATTTTCTTTTTTTCTGTACATTCTCTAAACCATAGAGATGATTGTGCGTGAAAATCCCAGTAGATCAGCAGTTTTTTAAATACTCAGACCAGCCCATGTGGCACCAACAACCATGCCACATTCAAAGTCACTTAAATCCCTTTTCTTCCTCATTCTGATGCTCGGTTTGAACTTCAGCAAGTCATCTTCACCACGTCTAGATGCCTAAATGTATTGAGTTGCTACCATGTAATTGGCCGATTAGCAATTTGTGTTACCAAGAATTTGAACAGGTGTATCTAATAAAGTGGCCATTGTGTATTTCCTCACTCTATACTGTATCTGTTAATGGCATCACATCAGGCACAGTAAGGAAATGCATTGTATCTTACCCACTATTGCACGACGAACACGTCTCTCTGTTCCCTTGCACAAGTACTCTAAAGAAATAAAGTATAAATGTTTATGGAGAGTTCCTAATAATTAAAAAATGCCTTTGTAATTTCTTTTTTAGCAATAGCATACATTTTAAATATAATTAGTTAGCTACTTACAAACATAAATTAGTCAATGCAGGGCAAGAGGAGGTGAAAGGAGAAAAGAAGTGTTTTATATTCAGTAACTAGCTTGCTAGGGTTAAGGCAGCTCCTCTTGCCTGGTGTTCTCGGTTGCTAGGACGCAGACGGCTCATGTTGCCTAGCATCCTAGGCTGCTGGCACAAAGGCGGCTCATGTTTCCTGATGGCCTAGTTTGCTAGGGCATGGTTGGCTTCTGGCATTTATCATCTTAGTTTTTTGGGACACAGGAGGCTCATGCCTAGTCGTAAAAATAGGCAACTACATGAAACTAAATGGCTACTTTTGCCTGGCTAGCTGTCATAAAAATGTTATTAGAAAATCACCTGATCTTTGCACAGTCCCCTTTCCAAAGTTTGATTGTAGAGCCAACCCGGCATCATAAAACACTTGTAAGCCATCAGCACCTGCCCCTGCTGTGCAGCCTGAATCTGACTTTCCTACAATGTCCCAAACCTGAAAAAGAAGTAAAAGCAACAAAAGTAAAGGAGTTGTTTTGTATTTATGAGAGAGAGATATAAATCCGCGCTTTAGGATAAATAATTCAGTCTATAAGTGGAAAAATTGGCTACTGCCTACCTCTAAACTGTTCACAGGAGTGTTCAGTAAAGGATGAAAAAAGTTGAGGAGGTAAATGGCGCTGCCAAAGATATGTATAAGGAAAGAGGAAAACCTTGTAGGTGTATATATCTATATATAGGTCAGAAATGGAAGAACCTAATGTAGGTAAGATAAATATAATATGTTGACTTTAAAACACAATATTATATGAAATGCAAAACTGTGCATATATGAACAAGAAAAAATTTATATAAATATAGATATATGCAAATGAGTGACTGTTGGGGATAAAGGGAAAGAAACCCTTTTAGGAATAAAGTGCAAGAATAAAGTGACTGAGTGTCTCAGTGAAGTATAAATAAACGAAAATCAGTGCAAATTAGCCATAAGGTGCAAATATAAAGTGCTAACGTGCCTATATATATATATATATATATATATATATATATATATATATATATATATATATATATATATATTATATATATATATATATATATATATATATATATATATATATATATATCAAAGAACCACTAGAAGGTGGATGTGGGTCACCAAGGGATTGGTATCCACACTGAGGTGACAAATAATTAAATGATAGAGTGATAATCAATAATGAGATGTAATGCGATTCCGAATCGCAAAATTGCAGAAAGTGAAGAAGAGAACAATGGGAAAAAAGTGAGGTATACAATTTCAAAAAATAAATGAGTCCAAATCACACAACAAAAAATTGTTCCAGTGCAGGGTGGTGTGTGATTATAATTCGAATGTAATAGTCCCAAATCGCATGAAGAAAAAAAGTGCTTCAGTGCAGATATTTGATAGTGCAACTTCACAGCAGGGGTGACTCATATATCTCCAGGGCTTCTTTAAGTGTGGCCGGTGTGGTGGTTCAGGGTGCTCCCCACTCTCCCAGGACCGCACTTACCAGATGTGGGAACCCCTACAGGGGTAATACGTCTGTATTACAAATGGAGTATGGCTCCAATATCCCTCAATGGTCCTCAGGCAGTTCGTGTGTTTTTTTTTGTCTTTTGCCATTGTTTTTTTCTCACCTTCTTCTGTGACATCCAAAACTTTGCATTCTGTTTATATACAGACTTCTCCACAATCTGTAGGTTCACTCGAGCCCTGTAGTTTGCTGTCATTTTCACCCTTGCGAAACTTCCAGGATTCAGTTCCTTACCACTTCTTGTATTATCGTCTGTGATCTCCAGCTGCAGTTAACAAATCAGAGGATGTTTGAATATTTACAGCCCTCCAAGACATCAACTTCAAACATCTAGACACACTTATGGGAAATGTCTTATTTTATAAAAGATAAAGTGCAAGTGTTTTTACTTTCGGGTCAATTTTATTTATTTTTTAAGATAATGGAGTCTATTTATCAGTGTTATCACTTAAGATTCATATAACTTTCACCAAAGATTTGCCCATTTTTGTAATGAAATTGTATGGAGAAAATGGATGAATCTTGGGTGAAAGTTGTGTAAATCATATGGCACTTTTCCACTGCAAGTTCCGGCTAGTACCGGCTCGGCTCTACTCGGCCCTGCTTGGCCCGGTTTGCTTTTCCACTGCTGGTACCGCATGGTATAGTGTCGGAACGGTTCGGTACGGTACGGTATAGGTTTGCTTTTCCACTAAAGTAGTACTAAAGTTAAGTGGGTGGGATAACAACGGGGTGGGTGGGATTCTCTGACCAATCAGTGGCTAGTAGTGACTTGCATGCAAAGGATTGTGGTATATGGTACCAGTTTGGTACCTGTTGGAACCACAATCGAGTAGGTGTAGTGTATTAACACAGACAAGCTGTACAGGTTGCTTCTTTATTCACTGCACATCAGCATGCAACTAACTTCAGCCACACCCAGCTCCCAGACATATACATAATTGTAACATTTTGCAGACAGCAACTTAACCCGTTGCTTACCATACTACATTCCCTCCTCTCTTTGAATAAAACATAAAATGCACAACGTATTAATAAGATTAACAAAATGCATGGATGAACAACTAAAAATTTAACCTATAAACTCCTGACTATACACATAGTCCTTAAGGTAGGCCGGTGGATTTGTTGCTCGTTTTTCTCTTGGCCATTCCGATGTGGATGGTTGTGGATTGAAGTCTGGATCACTGGCAGTATCATCACTACCCTTTGCCTGTTCGCCATCTTCCGATACTTGACCTTCTGACTCAATAAATTTCTTCACAAATGAGGAATTACGCACTTTTGTGTGTCCATCTAAATCCTCTAAAACCACTTGAGTACCTCTTTTCTCCTTTACAACATAAGGCTCAGGTTCAAAGGACGGAGCCAGTTTGTTAAACCGATCACTTTGAAGCAACACCTTATCACCCTGTTGAAGACCACTAGGTTGACAATGGCGGCGGTGGTTTGCATACTGTTCAGCCCGGATCTTCCTTTCCTCATCAATATGCCGAAAAGGTTTCTGACTTGTAGGAGGACCCCCAATGTCTGGCAATTTTGTCCTGAATTTGCGACCACAAAGAAGTTCCGCAGGACTAATGCCAGTGACAGTATGCGGAGTTGTGCGATAAGCCAAAATAAAACGCCACAGTTCCTTTTTCCAGTCTCTTCTCTCTAAATGAGCAATCCGCAAAGCTTTCAGCAAGGTTCGATTCTGGCGTTCCACTTCCCCGTTAGCCTGTGGCCAGTATGGAGTTGTACGATGATGTTCAATAGCATTTGATTTCAGATAATCCTGAAATTCCTGAGAAGTAAATTGGGCACCATTATCACTCACAATCCGTTTAGGCAACCCATGAGATGCAAAAATGCTCTCCAACCCCTCAATTACAGTTGATGATGTAGCTTTAGTGAGAACTACCACCTCTTGCCACCTTGAATAATAGTCCACAACAACTAAAAGATGGTGTCCAGATGGAATGTCGCACAGATCAATGGCTAAATCTTCCCATGGTCCCTCAGGTAGAACAGTGTGAGTTACTGGTTCTGGTTTAGGTTTGCTGCCCACCAACTGACATGCTCGACATGAAGAAACCAAACGTTCCACATCCTTGTCAATTCCTGGCCACCAGACTTTCTCACGTAATCTTTGTTTGGTGCGTACAATGCCTTGATGGCCCTCATGGGCTAAATGTAATGTACGTTTCCGTAAATCTTTAGGCATCACAATACGATTGCCACGTAGAACTAGTTGTCCTGCAATACTCAGCTCTTGTTTGATTCTGTGATAGTTTGGGTCACAATCCACCCAAACCCCTTGTCTTACACATTTTCTCAACCGAGCAATTTCCGGATCCACAGATGACAATTCTTCAACCTCCCGCGGTGTCAATGCCTGAGGCATGGCGTTAAGTAGCCACAAAACGAATGTACTCTTCTGCCAGGTTATGAACAGGTGCAGAAGACTGAGGCAATCTGGAAAGTGCATCTGCCGCATTAGTCGGTCCAGGTCTGTACCGCACTGTAAAGCGATATGGTAACAATCTGAGAACCCATCTCTCAATTCTGGCGGATGGTTTTGAGCGTGGCGAATATATCACTTCCAGAGGCTTGTGGTCTGTGATGATTTCAAAATCAAGGCCGTAGAGATAGGTGTGAAACCTTTCACATCCCCAAACAACAGCCAAAGCTTCTTTCTCGGTCTGAGAATAACGTCTCTCTACATCAGTGAGGGATCTGCTTGCATACTGAATAGGCCTGTAATCGCCTGTGCATTGTCTCTGAACCAAGATGGCGCCTAACCCCACAGGGCTAGCATCGACAATAACTTGGGTGTGTGCAGTAGGATTGAAATAAGCCAAAGTTGTGGCGCAAGTCAGCCGTCTCTTAAGTTCATCAAATGCACCTTGTTCCAAAAAGCCCCACTTCCACGGGACTGCTTTGTGAGTCAACACTCTCAAAGGTTCACTGACAGTCGCCATATCTGGAATAAACTTGGCACAGTAATTCACTAGCCCAAGAAAACTGCGTACTTCTGCAGGGTTTTCAGGATTTCTGGCATCAGACACAGCTTTAATTTTACAGTCCTCCGGACCAATGCCCCTGTCAGACAGCACATGGCCCATAAAAGTCATTTTATTCATTTGAAATGTGCATTTCTTCTCATTTAATGTTAACCCTTTCTCCTTCAAGCGATTTAGCACTGCACGGAGACGTTCGTCGTGCTCCTGTGTGTTTGTTCCCCACACAATTATATCATCAGAAATGTTATGCGTGCCTTCACAACCATGTAGCACTTGCTGAATCACATGTTGATAGGCCTCCGGTGCGGACGATACGCCAAACATCAACCTCTTGTATCTAAAAAGACCTTTATGGCTTGCAAATGTAGTGATGACTCTAGATGCTGGGGTCAATTCAATCTGATGATAACCCCATTTCAAATCCAGTTTACTGAAGACACTTGCCCCATTCATTGCATGCAGAACATCTTCAATAGTGGGAATTGGATGTCTCTCTCTCTGCACAGCTTGGTTAGCACATCTCATGTCCACACAAATCCGAATATCTGTGCCCTTTAGTACAACAACTAACGGCGATACCCACGGAGTGGGCCCTTCCACAGGTTCAATAATGTCAAGGTCTAGCAGCTCTGCCAGTTTGTGCTCAACAGGTGATCTCAGGCTATAAGGAAGTCTGCGTACTGGCTGTGCAATAGGCTTTACATGTGGATCAATGTGAAGCCCCAACTGAAAATCCTTTAATTTTCCAAACCCAGAGAAGCAATCTTTAAATTCCTCTTTCAATGCAGAAATAGCAGGAGACACCATATTCACTCTTGCACTGCCTACATCACGGCCAATCTGTAACACCCCTAGTGCCATTGCGGTTTGACGACCAAGCAGAGGTGACCCTGTGCCATCTACAACATAGAATTCGGTCTGCAATGGAGGACCAGTCTCATGTGTTTGAACAGAGGTATAAAATTTGCCTTTAAGTTGCAGTGGTGTACTGGAGCCATAAGTATAAATCTGTTTAGTGGTGTTACACAATTTAAGGTGATTTTCTCTGCCATTAAGACTGTGCCAAGAAGCCAAGTCCATAACATTGCATGTAGCTCCAGAGTCAATCAACACTGACACATCTGTATTTCCGATCTTAATGGTTAATGTCCCAGCTTGCAGAGAACACAGGGAGAATATAAATTCACAGTCAGGAGCACTCTCTTTATCCTCAGCTATAACATTTACTTGTGCAGATTGTCCTTTGGTTTTGTTATCTCTGGTTGTACTTCTACACACAGCTGCAAAATGACCTGTCTTTCCACAAGCATAGCACATTTTATTATGTACCACAGTGCAGTCCTGACTTGTGTGTCCCGCCCTGCCACATTTATTGCAGGTGATATGTAAAGTCCTCTTTGGAAAACTCTCTTTCCTACTCCAGATATTCCTATTATTATAGGTAGGTTTGGAGACTGTATTGACAGATGCAGTGTTCTTGGTTTCAATATGCAGAGCCTGGAGCTCAGACAGTTCAATGGCTCTTGCAATCTCCTGCAGACTAGTAAGTGTGAGACTAGGTTCTCTCAATAATCTCCTCCTGAGGTGCACAGATGTGCATTTCTCTATGACCTGATCTCTGATTATCTCCTCAGTTACAGTCCCAAAATCACAAGACTTTGCCAGATATTTCAGCCTAGTCACATAACTGTCTGTGGTTTCTCCCAGTTCTTGCACAGCCTGTCTAAACTTATATCTTTCATAGGGAATATTTTTCTTTGGCTCAAAGTACTCACTCAGTCTATTCATGGCTGTCTCATAGTCTGAATCTTCCCCTGTTGCTCCCAGGGTTTCAAAAATGTCCTGAACTTGAGGTCCAGCTAGATGCAGCAGCATGACTCTCTTCTGAGCAGGTGCAGTCACTCCTGTGGCTATAACATAGAGCTGAAATCCCTTCTTCCACTTGTCCCAGCGCTGTGAGAGACTAGTGTGGTCTCCAGACACATCAAACATTCCGATAGCCGGTAAATCCAGAAAGCTAGCCATCCTCGTCGCCAAAATGTAGTGTATTAACACAGACAAGCTGTACAGGTTGCTTCTTTATTCACTGCACATCAGCATGCAACTAACTTCAGCCACACCCAGCTCCCAGACATATACATAATTGTAACATTTTGCAGACAGCAACTTAACCCGTTGCTTACCATACTACAGTAGGTACTGTTTTTTCAGAGCCGTACCGTACCGTACCGTTCGGTTCCATGCAGTGGAAAAGCGCCATTACTCTATGGGGTGGATTTACTAAAACTGTACAGTGCAAAATCTGGTGCAGCTGTCCATTGTAGCCAATCAGCTTCTAACTTACGCTTGCTCAATTAACCGCTTGCCGACTGCCCACAGTAATATTACTGAGGCAGTGCGTCTCCCCTGGGTCCAGTCACGTAGTACTACGTGACTGGAGGGGAAGAGGTTTCCGGGGCGCGCAAGCAGGAGGCGGGCCGCGGGAGGAGAGGCGGCATTTGCCGCCTTCCTCCTGCGATCATCCGGTAAATGGAGAGAAGACCCACCCCTGCTTATGTAAACAAAGCAGGCGGATCTTCTGTGAGACAGTAAGGGACAGATCTGAAGTTTCAGCTAAGCTATCGGTCTGTGCCTGTCACAGAATCCCCCCACACACACAGTTAGTAAGCATACAGGCATACATTAACCCCTTTGATCACCCCCAGGGTTAACCCCTTCACTGCCAATGGCATTATTATAGTAACAGTGCATATTTTTAGCACTGATTACTGTAGTAATGTCACTGGTCCCCAAAAGTATCAAAAATGTAAGTTAGGGTTCCGATCTGTCCGCCGCAATGTTGCAGTCCCACTCAAAATCGCAGATCGCCGCCACTACTAGTAAAAAAAAAAAAAAAAAACAATAAAAATGACATAAATCTTTCCCATAGTTAGTAGACGCGATAACTTTTGTGCAAACCAATCAAAATACCCTAATTGAGATTTTTTTTTTTTACCAAAAAATGTAGCAGAAAACAAATTGGCCTAAAATGTTAAAAAATTTTGATTTTTAATTTTTTTTTCTGGGAATGTGCTATAGCAGAATGTGAAAAATATTGTTTTTTTTTTTTTTTCACAAGTGTCGCTTTTTTTTTATAGCGAAAAAAAAAAAAATCGCACAGGTGATCAAATAGCACCAAAAGAAAGCTCTATTTGTGGGAAAAAAAGAATATAAATTTTGTTTGGGTACAGCGTCGCACGATCGCACAATTGTCCATTAAATTAACACAGTACTGAATCGCAAAATAGGGCAAATCATTTCCGGGGCTAAAGTGGTTAAGCTTTGACAAAAAAACTGGAAGCTGATTGGTTAATATGCACAGCTGCACCCAGTTTTGCAGTCTCCAGTTTTAGTAAATCAATCCCTATGCACTTTTAAACTGAAGTTTTATATTTATATAATATTATAATTTATTACTTTTCTCAGATGCAGCTGCTTAATAAGGGATGATAGCATTTGCTATTTTTTTTTTTTTTTTTTTTTTAACAGGATTTAAGGAAAAACTTGAAAATATGGAAAATGAGCCTAAAAGTCCACTTGCTGGCTGAATGTGAGAATACATGCCACATTTTTAGATCTTAATATCACAGACACCCTATATAGAAAGTACATGTCATTCAAGTTCACATGAGAATTGCCACCATGATATTTAGAAAAAAGGATTATATCATATTTTTTTGTGGTTCAGAATATTAAATGAACTAAAACTTAATTCAAATGTAGTTAAAAAACTATACGTTTACATCCTCGGTTAGCTCAACCCTCACGGTTACAAAGACAAATAGGAATGAGTTTCCAAGTGCTATCCATAGTAATTATAAAAAATAAAATTTCAAAGCTTTATTGAATCTAGAATTTATTAAACTGTATCCAAAAAAAAATTTTTATATCTAAAGCCAGGGCTTTTTTTTTTTTTTTAGGTAGAACTCGCCAGTACTGCTTTCCGGCACCTCCACCAGAAGACACAGTGAGCACATTTGCCAGCAGTTAATTTTAGTAAAAACTGCAAGTGAAAATCATCAGTAGAAATAAAAAGGTATAGGCAGCGGAAGTACAGTATATGTAACAATCTACTTTTAGGCTTTGTTCACAACAGGGTGCAGAGACGTGAGTTTTTCTGCACGCGTTCTGCAAGGGCACAAAGAAAACAATTGTTCTCTATGTGCCCTGTTCACACCACAACACTGGTATCACATGTAGATTTTTTTTTCTGCACAAGAATCTGCGAAGTGTATAAAACTCACTGAAATGCGCATGAAAACTGGCGTAAACTTGTTTCTGCAACTGAAATCTGTGTGTTTTTTTCCATCAGTTTTTCCCCAATGTGAATGAGGCCTTACTGTAAACATGAGCTTGGTCTGGGCCTCATACCATCAACACAACCGTAGCACACCAAAAATGGCTTCTATTTTTGTGTGGAGGTCTCTTGTTGCTGGGTAGGTCTATTGTTGCTAGTGGGGCTCTTATGTTGCAGGGGGGCCAATTGTTGCAGGGAGGGATCTACTGTTGAGGGAGAGGTCTATTGTTGCTGACTGCTGGAAGACCTTTTGCTGCTACTGTGGGTCTATTGTTGCTGGGGGGAGGTCTATTGTTGTGTGGGGGATCTTTTATCACTGGGGTGAGATCTATCATTGCTGGGGGGAGTCGACTGTTGCTGGGGTGGGGTCTATTGTTGCTTACTGCAGGGGATCTATTTTACTAACTTATGTTGTTGACAAATTTCGTGCAAATCACTTGGTAGCACAAAATTATACTTGGTTCTGTATTCTATAAAAGGGGTGGTACTGGGAGGTGGGTAAGTGAGACCCCTGTAGCCCCTGCATCTCCTTTAGATGCAGTGCTGCAGGCATGGTACAGGAGGTTCTCCAGGAGAATCTCCTGTGCCTTGCCCACAGCACTGCATCTCCTATACTATGCCCGCAGCACTGCCTCTCCTGTACCATGCCCACAGCTCTGCATGTACCATGCCCAAAGCCCTGCATCAAGTCCACAGCCCTGCATCTCCTACACCATGCCCACAGCCCCTGCATCTCCTGCACTATGCCCGTGGCCCCTGCATCTCCTGCACCATGCCCGTGGCCCCTGCATCTCCTGCACCATGCCCGTGGCCCCTGCATCTCCTGCACCATGCGGTAGCAAAATTACAGTTATGAAGTAGCAATGAAAATAATTATATAGTTGGGGGACAAAACAACATGAGGAACAATATTAAAGGGTCGTGGCATTAGGAAGGTTGAGAACCACTGGTTTAACGCATCTGTGTCCCATTGCAGGTATTTCCTTTTACTTCCTGTCCCATAGTCAAACAGGAAGTGAGAGGAAATCCCTGAAAATTAAGGGAATTCCTTGGGGACCCCCAGGCCACCAGAACTAGTGTCCCTATTGGAAGATTTCCTCCCTATTACGTTTCTGGGGACAACCCAAAATTTGAGATTTTCTTTTACTTTCACTTTCACTGATAATGGTAAAGAGGACAAAACAAAGAGTATCGCTCACAACTGTCTCTGTCTCTCTTTCCTCCTCATTTGTCCTGATCTATATAGATGTATATAAAATGCAGTATTTATCTTTCAAAAAGTGTTTCCCTGTGCTAAACCTTTCATCCAATTTCTAAATTTTTGCATTTGTAAATTTCAAAAGCCAAAATAAAGGAATAGTTGTAGTTTAAAAAAAAAAGAACTTGTCCGTTTAAAGAGGTTGTACACCGAGAAATTTTTTTTTTCTCTTCTTTAAATCCTGAAAGAGAAACCCATAATGAGCTAGTATGCATCGCATACTAGCTCATTATGAAATACTTACCTTAGAACGAGCCCCCGCCGTGCCGTCCGCTTACCTGTATGACGGGCGACATGTATAGTCGCCCGTCTTCCGGGATCGCGGCATCCGGCCATCTGATTGGCCGGAGCCGCGGTGACGTCACTCCCGCGCACGCGCGCGGGAGCCGACGGTCACGGCACGGGGCTCTGAAGGAACGGCACGATCTGCCGTTCCTTCAGAGCGCATGCGCCAGTGACGTCACTGGCTGCATTAAAGGTAAATATCTCCTAAACGGTGCGTGTTTAGGAGATATTTACAGTACCTATAGGTAAGCCTTAATATAGGCTTACCTATAGGTACAACTTCCTGAGGAGGGTTTACTTCCTCTTTAACTAATCATTTTTAGTATAATTCTCCTTAAGGGGGCGTGCCAGAGGGTGTGTTCTATGCCTAAATAATTTTGGTAATAACTGTCCCTCGTTCCCATCTCAAAAAGTTGGGAGGTATGAAAGAGGGTGAATCACCATAATGGGGACGCAGACAGCAATAAAAACTGACAGGTGTTCTAATCCCTCTCCACACTATTCAAAACTAAAAAAAAGTTTTGCCTTTAGTTATACTTTAATATTATAGATATATCTTAACCATCTGCCATTTAATTTTTAATTGTTCCATGATACAGGGTGTCTTTTATAAGTTGAGATGTAAAGGAACATACAGACATAGAATGATAATCATCACCTTTGCTAAACACTACAGAAAAAAAAAACATTTCCAGGATGGATAGTTCATCACCATTCCTCCCAAGTGTTTGGGTTGTCTGGACATTACCATGCACACTCGTATAATTACTTGTGTTTATGTTACTGAGGTTCTATGAGTAAGACCCAGTTAACATTTGTGCGATCACAGAGATCGCATGTAATTCGGAGCGCACTGCTCCTAAATTACATGCGATCTCATGTGCGGTGCAAATTTCAGCCATACAGTTTGTATGGCTGAATTCACACCGCAATAGCACTAAAACACGCACATGATCCTTTTTTTAATCCGCAGCAGAATCAAATCGCATTGTGGTTCACACTAGTGCGATACGATTCTGTGCAAACTTGCAGATCGCACTGCGATATGCGATCTAAACTGGGGGTGTCGTTAACTTTTAATTGACCCTGCGTATTGCATATGGCAGTGTGAACTGCCAGAGGTGCAGATGCGATGCGGGAACACGCTGTATATTAGCAGCATTCCCGCATCACACAAATGTGAACCGGCACTAAGTGTACAGCAATTGGATCTTCCATCCACTGCCTTATGGCTATAGTTAATTTAGGTCCAGTTAGTACTAATCATAATATATTCCTTTATCACATTTTTTAAATGTACAGTATCTCACAAAAGTGAGTACACCCCTCACATTTTTATAAATATTTTATTATATCTTTTCTTGTGACAACACTGAAGAAATGACACTTTGCTACAATGTAAAGTAGTGAGTGTACAGCTTGTATAACAGCGTACATTTGCTGTCCCCTCAAAATAACTCAACACACAGCCATTAGGCTCCATTCACACCTGGGCGTTTTCAGCTCCAAAAACGCTCAAAAGAAACGTTTCCAAAACGCCCAACAAGTAAAACCACATTCATTTAAATGGCCCCTGTTCACATCTGAGCATTTTAACGCCTGAAGCAAAACGCCCAAAGCTCAAAAAAGTACATGAGCTTCTTTTTGGGCAGATTACAGGCGTTTTTTGTGCAGGCGTAGTCAATCTAAAAACGCCTGCACAAAAAACGCCTGTAAAACGTCTGCAAAAACGCCCATAAAAATGCCTGAAAAAACGCCTGAAACAAAAACGCCCAGGTGTGAATGGAGCCTTAATGTCTGAACCACTGGCAACAAAAGTGAGTACACCCCTAAGTGAAAATGTCCAAATTGGGCCCAGATAGCCATTTTCCCTCACCGGTGTCATGTGACTCGTTAGTGTTACAAGGTCTCAGGTGTGAATGGGGAGCAGGTGTGTGAGATTGGGTTTTATTGCTCTCAGTCTCTCATACTGGTCACTGGAAGTTCAACACGGCACCTCATGGCAAAGAATTCTCTGAGGATCTGAAAAAGACAATTGTTGCTCTACATAAACATGGCCTAGGCTATAAGAAGATTGTCAAGACTCTGAAACTGAGCTGCAGCATGGTGGCCAAGATCATACAAAGGTTTAACAGGACAGGTTCCACTCAGAACAGGCCTCGCCATGGTCAACCAAAGAAGTTGATTGATTTGCTCAGCGTCATATCCAGAGGTTGTCTTTGAGAAATGAACGTATGAGTGCTGCCACCATTGTCAGTGCTCAGATCATACGCCGCATAGTGCATCAAAATGGTCTGCATGGCTATCATCTCAGAAGGAAGCCTCTTCTAAAGATGATGCACAAGAAAGCCCACAAACAGTTTGCTGAAGACAAGAAGACTAAGGACATACTGGATTACTGGAACCATGTCCTGGGATCTGATGAGACCAAGATAAACACATTTGGTTCAGATGGTGTCAAGCGTGTGTGGCGGCAACCAGGTAAGGAGTACAAAGACAAGTGTGTCTTGACTAAAGTCAAGTATGGTGGTGGGAGTGTCATGGTCTGGGGCTGTTGAGTGCTGCCGGCACAGGGCAGTATTCCAACATGATAACGACCCCAAACACACCTCCAAGACGACTACTGCCTTGCTAAAGAAGCTGAGGGTAAAGGTGATGGACTGGCCAAGCATGTTTCCAGACCTAAATCCTATTGAACATCTGTGGGGCATCCTCAAACAAGAAGTTGGAGGAGCGCAAGGTCTCGAACATCCACCAGCTCTGTGATGTCATCATGGAGGAGTGGAAAAGGACTCCAGTGACAACCTGTGAAGCTCTGGTGAACTCCATGCCCAAGAGGGTTAAGGCAGTGCTAGAAAATAATGGTGGCCAAAGAAAATATTGACACCTTGGGCCCAAGTTGGAAATTTCCAGTTAGGGGTGTACTCATTTTTGTTGCCAGCGGTTTAGACAATAATGGCGGTGTGTTGAGTTATTTTGAGGAAGCAACAAACTTCTACTGTTATGCAAGCTGTACACTCACTACTTTACATTTTAGCAAAGTGTTATTTCTTCAATTTTGTCACATGAAAAGATATAATAAAATATTTACAAAAATGTGAGGGGTGTACTCACTTTTGTGATATACTGTATTTGTCCCACATCTTACCTTACAGGAATCCTCTACATTTATCCAAATGGAGTCAGATACAATTTCATGGCTTGAGCCGGTTTTTACTACATAGTAGGCCACAAAGCGAAAGGATGGAAGCAGCTCCCACGTTACTGGCAGAACCAAAGTCACCAGGGTCTGACTTTCCTTCCTCTCCTGTCTGCCAACTTTAAGTATCTGTCCTCTGCTTAGAACCTGAGGAAATCAAAGTTGAAGGATACAAAGTCAGGGTGGAATCTAAGTTGTATGTATACGTATAGTAAAATAAATTGTTTTGGCAATACATTCTCTTTAATTTTGAAAAAAGGCCAACAGTGGCTAAAAAAACTAAAAAGATAAGCTAAATAATAGAATGTATTTAAGGACTAGGTTCAAAAAAATTATGTGAAACATCAGCTTTTCTCAATCAGGGTTTCTCCAGGGGGTGCTGGGGGTCTCTTGAGCTGTGGTGGATTGACTTCTTGCATGTTGGTGCCTTCAGAGTCCCAGAGCCAGTGTTAGTAGTCTCTAAGGCTAACCGTAGATGGAGAAAATTTGTTTCCAGCAACAACAGACAGTATTGACAGGGGAATCCTTCCCGAGGAGCCATTGTGTTCTCCCTGTGGGTGTGCGGGGGAAGCCATCACCCCAGGTATTGCAATAATCGCATGTAAAATCCGTCAGGTTGGTTGTACCAAAGTTGATCGATGGATCAACTTGGGTACATTCAGCCTGCCCATACTGTACATGGTTTAAATCCTGGCCAGTTCCTGCCGAATTGTCCGAGATTCAAACCTATCTTTACCCGCCATCTATGGCCAGCTTTAGAGTGGCATTCTTTCCAATGACCACCAATTTAAAGTGGTAGAAAACTCTAGAGGATAAGTCAATGTGAGTCAGTGTGTCGTATAAAGTCGTCATATTTCTTCTTAGATTTTTATGTCATTTTTATATTATGTTGGTATTAGATTAATTATGTGTAATGATTTTTGGATAATGTTAGAGAAAGTAGTGTAATATTTGCATGCTGGTGGTTTGATTTTTTATTACTTTTTTCAGTCTGTGTTATTAATTCTATGTAGTATTTTATTAGGATGGTATGGTTGAATAAAAGACAGTATTAATTTAGTTTTGTGTAGTATTATTTGATGTTATTGATAATTTTATAGATGTTTTAGTTTTATTATGATTTTTGTATTGTCTTTTGTGAATGTAATTGTATTTTTGTAATTTCCCTTTGGGAATAAAAAAGTATTATGAATCTGAATCTGGTTTTGGTACAGTACATTAGTATACTGCAGAGGTTTTTATGCTTCCTTGCTTTTACTGCAAAGTGGCCTTCAAAAGACAAAGCATGCTATTTTTCAAGTGCCTGGTTAACCCCCCTCACGCTAACCATACACGATTTTCAACCCCACTGGACTGGCCTTTTTTTCGTGGGGTCGCATATTTGTGTATCTCCCAGCACAGAGACCGGGGGCTCACCAAGGGCCCCGGGCCCCATTCTAATGATCGGGACCCGGAACAGCCAATTCCATAATCAGTCTGTGAAGCCCGCCCCGTGTTTTCTGTTTTGTGAATGGATGAGAGAGATGCATTGTATCATATCAGAGATAGAAAAAAATTATAATAAATTTAAAAATAAATAAATATATATTTTTTTAAAATACCTAGATCAAGGTTTGATCTAGGTCAGTGCCAGGGTTAGTGTTTGGGTCAAGACCAGGGTTGTTATTTTTTGGACAGTACTTTTTTTTAAATTAGTATAAGTGTCAGTTAGTGTCAGTGTATTTTAGGTAGGATTAAAAAAAAGTAAAAATGTGCACTATTGTTTCTGAACTGTACAACGGGTACAAGCAACAACTAACATACACATATGTGGTATCGCTGCGATTGTCAAGAGCAGAAAAATTATATTTTGGGCTGTTCTTTTGTAATAGGTTATGGCAGTAACAAGAAATATACAGTTACATTTAAAAAAATATATATTTTTTTACTATTTTGGGCCAGTTTTCCTTTGATAATGAAAAAAAAATAAATAAAATCAGGAGATATCAATTACTATTTACCAGCAACTGAAAGCCCAATTTATCCTGAAAAAAAAAACAAGGTATAATCCACCTGGATACACAAAGTAGTTTTGATGATATGTACAGTTTTACTAATACATGGCAAAATTGCAAAATTGGGCTTAGGCATTTAGATTTGTTTTACCCTTAGGCGTAAAGGGGTTAAGATAATCTTTTGTACAATATAATAACAGTGGAGTTAATAATTATTGTTACCAGGTAGGTAAAGTGGTTGATCTGACTCTGAACTGTGGGGTTGCTGTTCCGCATAATAAAATTAATAAAGACATTCTTTCCAGCTCTCGGCAGCTCCGTCCCCGCGACGCTGAGGTGAAGGTAATTGCCAGAATCCGGTTTGTACGCCGTGGCTGTCATGCTGGCAGTGGCTTGATGTTCAGTCTTGAATGCCGGAACATCTGTTTTAGCCTAAAAACCAACAGATGTTGCACAATGAAGTAGCTGTGAGGGGAAGAGTGAAGAGCAATACAATAGAGTTGACCATTTTTATTGGTTGAGCCAGATGGACTTGTATCTTTTTTCAACCTGACTAACTATTGCCTCGTTTCCACGGAGCGGAACGGTTCGGGTTGCTACAGTTTGGAAGGGTTATAATGGTCCGGCTTATTCAGGTGAGCGTTTCCACTGCAAGTCTGGACTATTATTTGGACTGAGCTTTTCGTTTGACGTGAGCATTGACGTTTTCCTGTCCGCCAATCAGTGGAATGTATCGTGTGACGTCAGTAGCTCCACCCTAACCGTACCGTACCATTTCCTATGGCCCTACATCTGAAGGAGGACCAGGAATGGTGCGGTTTGGTTCGGTTGTATGGGCCACTTTTATAATGGAAACACTCAAAATTGCGTACCGTACCGAACCGACCCGAACCGATCCGCTCAGTGGAAACGAGGAAAATGTAACTATGACAGCTCTAAGTCTGCTGGGGATGCTGATATCACACCAAAGATGGCGGCACCTACCAGCAGAGCTATTGGATGTCTAAACAAGGGAGGATTTTACAGGTGAATGACATGCAAAAAATGCATCAATAGTTTTTGTTAAAATGATTGATCTGGTAAAAGGGTCTCTTTAAAGTGTTACTAAACCAACAACAGTAAAATCAGTCTGTATATGCAGTAAAGCATGCTTGTTATACTCACTGTGGAACCTAAGTGGTTATTCCTCTGCATTGTGTAAAAAGGCTGATTGATCCTCTCTTCTCTCATCCTCCCCTTCTTTCATAGTACCCAATCCATCTCCTGATAGAATAGAGCCTTTGGAGTCCCTCTGCACATGCTCAGTTTGGTGTGTATTGCTAAAGAGTTTTTTTTTTCTTGGCACTGTCCAGACAGAGGGTCTGGGGTACTGCAGCCTCATAGGACAGTCAGAGTATAATGAAAACTCCTCCTACAAGCTTTAACCAGACACTGATAGAAGTCACAAGACTGCTATATACTGTTGGGAAAATATATTTATCCGTTTCTATCTACTAACATTATTGCATTTCTATGTTCTGTGTACTGTGGGAGACCAGATATAGTGAATGCAGGGTCCTGGATTTAGTAACACTGTAATGTAGACAATATTGATCACCTATTACAAATATTGCCATGAGCACGTCAAGATGATTCTTTTTTTTGCTTACCATTATTTGAAGAGAGTTTATATTAGCTTCTGTATTCAGCGTCAGTTTGACAGTCCCTTTGTCTTGTGTTATTCCTCCTAATGGTCCAGGTTGGACCACCACAGGGACACCAGGAGCTGGTGAGCCATCAGGGTTTGTGACCAGAATCTACAACAGAAGAGAAGGAATTATTCATTTTTAGTTCAATCTGACAGCATTAAATAAAGGCATAATGCTGACCAGTTCAGTTTTGTAGGTTTTTTTATTCTTTATATAAAGGATAAGATTAAAGTGAATCTAAAATCAAAACGTTTTTTTTATTTGAATAGAGTAAGGAATGATTAGAACCACTATACTTTGCCTTCCTTTTTTTAATTTTGTTTTTTATTTTCTGTCCGTCCCATTGGTTCCTGTAAATAAATACAGCTGGAATTTAGAGTGTAGAGGACTGCAGGATACTGTATATTGCAGTGCACTTTGATCAGAGGTCTCCAGTCCAAACATTTTTAATTCCAGGACCACACTGTACTGTATATTTTACAAATAATCATGGGCTGAACAAATTCAGTTTTATAAATTAATTAAGTTAAATGAATGAATATATTTTACTTGGAGCTTTTTCTGTAATCAGCGCAACAGGATTCGAAACAAAAGAGAAAGAACTTTGGAAAAACAAAGCAAAGAAATTCTAAATAAATGTGGGCCAATAATTGAGTCTGCACCTTTCTCATCAGAATTCCCTTTACATCAGGGTCTCCATCAAAGTCCCCCTTACATCAGATTCCCTGTCAGAGTCTCCATTACATCAGTGTCCCCATCAACATTCTCCTTACAACAGTTTTCCCACCATAGCCCCCCTTTAATTTGTGTCCCTACAGATTCCCTCCTTACATCAGTCTCCTCAACAGAGCCCCGCTTACCTCAGTAGTGTCCCTAACAGAGTTCCCTAACATCAGTGCCCTCATCAGTGTCCCTTTTTACATTAGTGTCCTCATCAGAGTCACCCCTTATCTCAGTAGTGTCCCTATCAGAGTTCCCTAACATCAGTGCCCCCATCAGTGTCCCCTCTTTTTTTTTTTTTAATTTATATCTTTATTGGTGATTTTTTATATATACATACATTTCGAACAAACATTGTCATGTTCTGACCAAACCCCACCCCCCTTACCTCCCCCTCCCTCCTCCCCCATATTAAACCAAGAACAAACAAAAAAAAAAAAAAGATTTTATACTTTTATGCGCACATTCCCAACATTTCTACATATGAAGATGTATCTCATGCTATATTACCGTATGCCAGGAGGGGTGTGGGGACCGTCCCCCCGCAGCCTGGACCAGGAACCACCCCGGGTGACCCTCTCTTAAACTCCCTTCAAGAAGAATTGGCTTCCAAGTATTGCACCCAGGGTCTCCATCTCAACTTAACTTGATCCTCTGAATTTCCCAAAATAGCAGACAGTTCTTCCATCTTAAAAATCTCGTTGACCTTCCCACATCACAACTCGTAAGTTGGAATCACTGTCTGTTTCCAGAATATAGGTATGCATGCCCTTGCTGCATTCAAAAGACGCAGAGTCAGGGACTTCCTGTAGCTCCGCACTGAGCTTCCTGTTAAATGCAGCAAGCACAACGGAGGGTCCTCTAGAATATCCACGTTGGTTATATGTTTTATAGCCACTGCTATCTTATTCCAAAATGGCCGCACTCTTTTACATCCCCAAAAAACATGCACCATATTTCCATCCTCCAATCCACACCGCCAGCATTTTCCTGAAACCACCTCTTTTATTCTGTGTAGTAGTGATGGAACTCTATACCATCTGGTTAGAATTTTATACCCTGTTTCTTGGATCTTACTATCTAGTGACGATTGATGAACTAATCTCAG
Source organism: Pelophylax lessonae (assembly GCF_965119305.1). NCBI lineage: Eukaryota > Metazoa > Chordata > Amphibia > Anura > Ranidae > Pelophylax > Pelophylax lessonae. The sequence continues at coordinate 614,797,518 of NC_138771.1, read as the reverse complement.
GATCTTATTTATCTGCTCTTTTGACCACACCAGTGTCCCCTCTTATATCAGTGTCCTCATCAGATTTAGCCCTTACCTCTGTAGTGTCCCTATCAGAGTTCTCGAACATCAGTGCCTCCATCAGTGTCCCCTATTACATCAGTGTCCTCATCAGAATCGCCCCTTACCTCAGTAGTGTCCCTATCAGAGTTCCTCTTACATCAGTGTTCCCATCAGAGTCCTTATTACATTAGTGTCCCCAATAAATCCCCCGCCCCCATCCCCTTACATCTATGTTCCCATCAGAATCCACCTTACTACTGTAATTTGACTTACAGAGTGTGGCTATTGCTGTGCAGCAGGGGGGTAGCTGGGGGGGGGGAGGGGGAGCATGTCTGGAAAGAGGGCATGCCAGGTCTAAATGCCAGTATGCTGGAAGACCTAACAACCAATGACACAGAGCAGATTCGGGTAGGAACTACCTGTGAGAGGCTGCAGATGTGGGGGAAGGGGGAATGAAGAAGTGGACACCATCTTATCTAAATGCTGTATACTGAGTCTGAGAAACATTGTGGGCCTAATATTATCTCCTAGAAGGCCAGATATGGTCTGCAGGCCATAGTTTGGAGACCGCTGACCTAGAGATCCCCCCTCTCCATCTGCTGTAGAAGCCAAAGTTTTCACTAGATGTCCCTGCTTGAAGCTGACTAGCAATAGCAGTAAGCATCATTTAGGTCAGGGATCCTCAAACTACGGCCCTCCAGCTGTTGCGGAACTACACATCCCATGAGGCATTGTAAGACTCTGACATTCACAGACATGACTAGGCATGATGGCAATTGTAGTTTCTGAGCAACTGGAGCGCCATAGTTTGAAGACCCCTGATTTAGGTGATGTTTATAGTAATGTCCTTGAAGTTGGCATCCTACCTTGGGTTGTGTGGCAACTGTGCCCTGCTAGTTAATAGGTTCTATAGGCCTGCGGTATATAAGGAGTTCGTCAGTCAATCAGGGAGTCAGGGAAAATAATTCTCTTGTGAAGCCAAGCCATCAAGAATCAGGATGTAATCAGAAACCATCTTACATGGGCTTCCACTTAGCGGGAAGCATGAGGACTCCTTCTATCGCGGGGATAAGACTGATTGCATTCTTCCTTTGGAGGAACGCATATTCCATAACCCACTGCTAGAGCGCAGGTCTAACTTTTCTCTATACCTCTCTTTATGGGTTATTGAGAATTGGTTAATGAGAAGGCAGAAAACATTTAAACCTAAAGCTTGCCTACAAATAGAATTTCATCTGAACATTCATACAGAAAGTCTGAAAAATCATTCATCAGAGCTTTTGATCTTGTCATCACTGAGTTAACTCATTTAATTTGAAGCACTTAAAATTTTGTCCAGATCTTCAACTTGAATGGGATCCCAGATTTATTTTTTTTGTGCCTAGAATATGCACAATACAAAATCTATGATTACCAAAATAAAACAATCAGTTAGAACTTTGTTCAAGTAAAACTTTCCATCCTGCTCCTCAAGTTTTCTTTGACCCCACTAGCCACTTGAAATTCATACGAATGGTTCAAAAATGAAAAATGTTGCCAGAAATTCTACTAGTGTATGGCTAGCTTAGCAGAAGTTTTAACCCTACACTGATCTATCTTAAACAATGAAAAAAATAATAATTCTGGTCCTTCATGGGCAACTGTTGAAAGTAGACCCCTATCATGTATTATCTTCGTATAGAGAGATACATACCATAAAGTCATAGGGCAGTCCAGGCTTGAAGTATTCAGGGGTTTTGGTAAAGATGATATTATATAGCTTATTAACTATGGGAATATTTTCCAATTCTGCCTTTACTATACTGGATCCTAAGGTGAGAGACAACATGCAAGAAACAGAATAACATATCAGCAAGTAGTAAGATTCTTAATTTTATAGACTCTGTCTAATATAACCTTATTTTCTCTCTTTTCATATTAGATTGTTAAAATTGGTAATACAACTTAATCAGAAAGTATAGTGCACAGAACATTTTTTTGGATATTATTGCAGTGGCTACCTTTAAATTAGAACTCCATTTTTGAAATCTAAAAATTAAGAGGCTTGGTATTATTAAAGTATAAAATCAGCTGCAATACTCCCTTTCAATTCAGAACTTTTCCCCATGCCCCCATGTGTTCTGGGTCAAATGACGGCCAGCATCATTCAACCCACTTGGACCCCGAGCTTCCATGGGTCCGCCCTCTGAGACTGTCAGACCTTGCAGAAAAGGTTGATAGACTCATAGGGGTCTATTTCTAAAATATTTTCTACACGTTACAGGACATGGTTAAGAAATGTAAAAAGACCTGGGAATCATGGGCTACCTTGGTTCTTTTGTACATTAATGTTTTCTCTAAATGTGAAAAATGTAGTATCTCCTTGGGTCTCGGTCCGGACCTGCTCTTCCTTCTCTTCCTTTTCTCTTCTTCTTGCTCCTCTGACTTTCCTAGTACGTTATGGTTGTGAGCATTAACATGGTTATTGCCAGATGGGTGGTCTCCTATGTTTGTACATTTATCTCTTCCGGGTATTGGGAGGAGGGTTATCTGGTGCTTTAGTGGTGGAATAAATATCCCAGAACAAACATTTAATGTGTTTATTATTTCGGTGCTACGTAATCTGGGAGTTTCCCTCCCCTTCCTCCCATTCGTTTTGCATATTTGTTTTTAATGACTAATGTACTTTTCTACTACTCTTGGTTTCTTGTTTGCATTAAAACCAATAAAAATTTTGAAAGTAAAATATTTTCTGCAGGAATGTCAGAAGCATTAATGCAAGTAGAACAAGATGCCCCATATTGTTTATAAGAGATTAATACCTGTATTATCAGCGACAACTAGTTGCCAAAATGCGGTACTGTTTTCTGAAATACCACAACGAGAAATTTATACTGCATTTTGACCACTAGATGGAGATGACGATACAGGCATTAATCTCTCAGAAAAAATATGGGATATTTTGTTCACCTTGCACAAAGGTTTCAAACATTTGTACAACAAATGCTTTATAAATAGACTCCATAGCCTTACATTGTAAGATTGAGAAGTAAAGCACAACTATGCAGCACTGCTATGTAGCACTGTAAACAATTACAATTTTAGGTAAATAAATTAAAATAAATAAAAATGTCTCCATGTACAGATATAAATATTATAATATATATATATATATATATATATATATATATATATATATATATATATATATATATATATATATAATATTATAAAAATATAATAATATATAAAAAATATATAAAATATATATATATATAGAATGTTTTTCAAACATTACTACATATTAATATACATAAAGCTGATCTCTTTGTAGGTTTTCTAAAAAGGTTGAAAGATTTCTCTTGATAGATAGGACACATGCAACTTTAGAGAAGAGCCACAGGGAATCAGTTTATCAACAAGTCAGATAACAGGATAACAGGTTCTCTTATAGCTGTCAAATCTCCAGCCTCACCTGAGTCAGTGATAACAGTGACAGTCACATACAGGGTCCACTCCATCATTTCCTGTTCATTTCTGAACACTTTCTGCAGATCTTTTCTTTCCAAAATAGCTTTACCTTCACCACTATAGATCTGATGACCAAAAGTATGAAAGAAGTTGAAGCCAAACTCCAGGCAAATATACAGTATAAAAAGCATTAATGATATAATTACCTATTATTACAAAACATAAACAGTTTATCATTATGTAGCAAGTTTTCCAGGCATTGAGCCTGATATGGGTCTGCCATTGTTACCGATGACACTCCCAGCACATTTGAGCTGTAACTCCAGGTGTGAGAACTGAGACAATGACCATTCCAGCATCTTTGCTTTGTTTTGTTTTTTTTTTGTATTTAGAGGATGGGAAAAGGGAATGAGTGGGATATTCCTCTGGCTCAACTAGGTACAATTTTGGGACTTTTCTAGAAAAGTGCCTGTTAGCGCTGTCTTGACGCCAGCCGACGCTAGCCAATGATTCCTGAAGCTTTGAATGTACTGTAATGCTGAAAAACTGTGCTGGAACCTAGACTTTAATTCAGAAGACACAGGACTGTAGAATACTTAACTTCTGACACTGCTTTGCTCAAAAGTCACTGAACAGTTCCCTCCAGCCTTACGCTAGCTTGAGGTAGCTCTTTGTAAATTCCTGTGCTGCTGCAACTCTCAACCTATACACTCCACTCTCTACACTGACTCTTCAGGGTCCTCTTACCAGGCACCCCCTTTACAACTAGCTGAGTCTTGGATCCCAGAACCTTCTCCGAAGTGGTCCCCTCTGACACTAAGTAGACCCCCAGGGGCAATCCACAGTACTCACGACCTTTGTAGGCTTTCCTGGGACTGGACCCCTCTTTCTCTCCGCTGGTTCTCGGCACACCGAATCCCCCTCAGCTCAACTCAGCACCCTCTGGATTCTCAGGCAGCACCCAGAGACATCCGCTTCCTCTGACAGGAGGAGAGACAGCCGTACTCTCCCTCCTAGGACTCTGCTTCCCACCAAAGACACTGAGCCATGCGGCCCCCTCAAGCTTATACCCACTCCCAGAATCCTCTGCGGCAGAATCTGCCTTCTGGGGTAGATACAAGCCTGAATGCATCTCTGATTGGGTTTCCTCCACTGCCCAATGAGAAGCTTCTCACAGGGCCAGTGGGGAGACTCCCCTCTCAGTAGACACACTTGGGAGTCATGACACCCTACCTGACAAAAATAAATCACGGCTCTGCTGTTAGGCAGATAAAGCCCACTATATTTTACCTAGCACCTACCTTTAGGGTGCTACAATTAAATGCAACTAGTGTACGCAGCTGAATCTGACTTGCGAGCAGCCTCTTGTAATCCTCACACAGAGTACAGAAACACTCAGACTAGGAGAAGGAGGGGAAGCAATAGGAGCCAACCAGGTGCTCTGAAAGTATAGCAGAGTACCAATTTGTTCACCATGCTCAGATGCCAGTGAAGACCCCTTTAACTCTTTTTGCCACAACTTAATGAGAGGCCACGTTTGATCAAGCAGAGGTAGCTGGGTAAGTTATCTGCAGCCAAGTGAAAGGCCCTCCACTGTTAAAACTGGTTTTGGGCAGTTGGGCCAGATCCCAATCATAAGCATCTTTGAGGGGAGCCCTTCCCACAGGCTCGGACAAATGGCTGTCATAGGTGGGAAATCAACAGACCCTCCTGCAACTGAACAGATGTCTCCGTGTGAGGGGGCCATCAGAAAACTGACAGAAAGGATAGTCAGAGTTATTTGCATTGAAGCACACACATAAATACTGCTCTGAAGGGTGATGAGTGGATGCCTGCTCACGGTGAAAGTGAATGCTACCTCTTAGAGTGCCAAAGTTGCTATCCCCATGCTGGAGCTGTCTAGTTGGGCCATCTCCAATGAGACTGAACCAACCATAAATGGTGTAAGATGGTAAAATAGAATGCTCTGCCAGGAGTCAAACAGTGGCACAGCAAAGTGGAATGAAAAAAATGTGAATAAAGAAGCTGAAGAGATAAAAACCCAAGACTTGACTGGAGGAAGGCCCAAGAGTAGGCCTCAAGTCAACCTCATCCATGTAGTGGAAGAGTATAACTTGGCAGAAACACAGAAATAGGATTTAGCGGTTGGCCCCCTAATAGAGGTGGTACAGTTAAAATAGTAGCCAAGTCCTAAAGGAAGATTGAAGCTACTACCAGAAACCAACAAAACTGCTGAATGAGCAGTCACAAAAGCAGGAGAGACTCTCATCTCAGCTGCATGCAAAACGCAATGGTGCCCAAGGCAGATGCCTCTTCTGCCTCTGTGTTGGCCTAGCCTTTTCTGCTGATGTCTCATAGACATTAAATTCAAGGGGAACTACTACATAGACTTACCAGAAAATAAAAGTTAACACTCTTACCTTAGTTCTTCTCAATGAATCTGGCAAATGTTTCCTTTCATTGTCCCTCTTCACTCCAAAAAGTACAAATGCATCACCACTTACTTGAATGCCATGTGTATAACTAAGAAAACAAAGAGAAAAATAATGTTCTACAGTTCATAAATGCTTTTTAACAAAATTGATAGAAATTACATAAATGTACTTACATTGCTTGAATTTTGATAGTATAATCTTGATCCTGGATATAGTAAAATGGTTCACGTGGCTCAATAGTGATTTCAATATCTGGCTGAACTATGCATAAAACGTACAACATGTAAAGTATATACACTAAACAATACTGTTCATAAAATATCTACAAAAAGGCATGATATTTTGTTTGGCAAACAGTCGCTCTAGTGATGGCCTAATTGATCATTTGCCTAAAAAGTAAACCATTCAAAGTAAGAAAAATATGGGGACAAGGATTTCTGACCTCCTTCTAAAAATGTTAGTTGACTGGGTGTCACATGGATTCCCTGCCTTCTGTACTTTGAGGTGCTGATCTGGAACAAGTACGTAGTTTAGGAAGCAAATCCAATAGGTCAAGCTGGCAAGCAGCATTTTCAGAAGGAGATGGCAGCAGACCATGTTGTTATTCTTTCATCATTTAGGAAGATTCCCTCCTGACAAATTATCAGTGTGAGCCTCCTAAATTGGTTGCCAGCAGCAGCAGGAGATAGAATACCCCCCTTACATTGATGATCAGTGGGAAAAACAAACAATGATCTCCTACATTGGCGATAATGGGAAAAATATAAATTACAATGGTGGTCAAAGGAAAGAAGAATGATCCTTTACACTGCAGTTAGTGGAAAGAATACCCCTTACATTTATGGTCAGTGGGTTGAAGGCTGGTTTAAAGGCTGCCATTGGTGGCAGTGGGAATAAATTCATGTTGCATTGATGGCCAGCAGGAAGGAAAATAAATATGTCATTGATGGACGGTGGAAAGAATAATGGCCTCTTACATTTGTGGTCAGTTAAAATGTTTCTAACGTTGATGATCAATAAGAAAAATACTGCTCCTTACATTGGTGTCAGTGGGAATAAGAATCCTCCTTATATTATTAGTTGAGGGGAAGAAGGACCCTTACATTGGTGGTCAGGAGAAGGAAGAATTCCCATAGCATTGGTAGCCATCATAAGAAACCATTCCCTCTACACTTATGGTCAGAAAAAAAAAAGAAAAAAAGAATGCTCTTATACTGGCGTTAGTGAGAAGAAGAATGTCCTCTTACATTGGTGGTCAGAGGTAATTAGAATGCTCCTTACATTGGTGTCAGTGGAAAGAAGAGTGTCCTAAATATTTGGTGGTCAGTGGGAAAATTAAGGCACATTATAGTTACATTAGTGTCAGTGTAAGAAAGAATATCCCTTACATTGGTGGTCAGTTGAAAGAAAAACGATCTCTTACTTTGATGTTAGTGGCAGAATATTCCTTACATTGGTGGCCAGTGAGAAGAGGAACAAACCCTTATTATGGTTTTAGTGGAAAGAGTATCCATTGGTGGTCATTAGGTAAAAGACTACCCATCACATTGATGTTGGTTGGGCATAGAATGCTCTTATATTGGTGTAATATGAAGAAAAAATGCATCTCATATTGGGGGTAAGCAGGAAAAAGCCCCCTTACATTGATGGTCAGTGAGAAGAACATTATATTGGTGCTAGTGTGAAAAAGAAAGTTCATTTAATGGGTAATCAGTGGGAACAAGAATGACCATTACATTTGTCGCTGGGAGAAGAATGTGCACTACATTGGTGAAAGTAGAAAGAACAATGTCCATTATATTGATGGTTAGTGGATACAATAATAGTTCCTTGCTTTTGTGGTCAGTTAAAAGAAGAATACTCCTTACATTGATGGTCAGTAAGTAGGAGACTGACCCTTACTTTGGTATCAGTGGGGATAAGAATGCTCCATATATTGGTATACTGTATATGGGAGAAAATGGTCTCTTACATTGGTGGTCAGCAGAAGGAAAAATTCCTATACCACTGGGGATCAAGGGGAGTGAGAATGCTCCCTTACAATGGTGGCCAGCAGAAGGAACAATGTCCCCTTTACACTGGTGGCCAGCAGAAGGAACAATGCCCTCTACATTGATGACAGGTAAGAAGAATGGTCATTACATTAGTCAGTCAGAGGGAAGAATAATGCTCCTTTCATTGGTGTCAGCGGAAAGGAGAATGCCGCATTGCGTTGTTGGTGGGTGAGAAGAAGATTGCCCCTTACATTGGTGGTCAGTAGTAAGAATATCTCCTTACACTGGTTTTAGTAATTGTCTTATTGCATAAACCAAATTATAGTTTGACATATATAATTTGTGTTATCTATTTTGTGCATATTTTCTTAGACCCAGTTATCAATGTTTCTCTCTACTTTTTACTTACCATAGTCCTTCACCTCAAAGTGCGCAGTATATTGTTGATCATAACCCTTATAGGATGCTGAAATGGTCCAAACCCCTGAACTGCAAGGTAAAATGTATAACAGTTTTATGGTTGTGGCCAAACGCACGAACATAGGGTATTTATTGGGCTTTCTGTATTTGTCAGTTCTCCACAATAAAAATCAGGGATGATACAGGCAATCCATTACACATGCACATTTTTAAATACTATAAACTTAATATACTAAACAATAATGATCTTTATTGGTAATAACAAGCAATTTTTTCAGCAGTTATCACAGAAAATAACAGTCACATGGCTAAATACAGTCATACAGGTTGAAATTATAACATAGCGAATTGAGCCTAATGTCAACTAACATTTCTCCTGATGATTTATAAACTGATCTGACTTTTTAAGAAATATATATTGTTTTTCTTCATATTTCCCTCCCTTTTATTATAGGCATAGCAAAAAAAATGTGTTCTCTTTCTCTCTCTTTCGCTCTCTCTTTGTATATACAGTATATACAGTGCCTTGGAAAAGTATTCGGCCCCCTTGAACTTTTCGACCTTTTGCCATATTTCAGGCTTCAAACATAAAGATATAAAACTGTAATTTTTTGTGAAGAATCAACAACAAGTGGGACACAATCATGAAGGGGAACAAAATTTATTGGATATTTCAAACTTTTGTAACAAATTAAAAACTGAAAAATTGGGCGTGCAAAATTATTCAGCCTCTTTACTTTCAGTGCAGCAAACTCTCTCCAGAAGTTCAGTGAGGATCTCTGAATGATCCAATGTTGACCTAAATGACTAATGATGATAAATAGAATCCACCTGTGTGTAATCAAGTCTCCGTATAAATGCACCTGCATTGTGATAGTCTCAGAGGTCAGTTTAAAGCGCAGAGAGCATCATGAAGAGCAAGGAACACACCAGGCAGGTCCGAGATACTGTTGTGGAGAAGTTTAAAGCCGGATTTGGATACAAAAGATTTCCCAAGCTTTAAACATCCCAAGGAGCACTGTGCATGTGATAATATTGAAATGGAAGGAGTATCAGACCACTGAAAATCTACGTCCCTCTAAACTTTCAGCTCATACAAGGAGAAGACTGATCAGAGATGCAAAGTCCAAACCGGGTAGACCGCTCCAGGTGAGGCTAGGATCAGGTGCCGGTCGGATCCGCAATCCAGGATAGCTTCAGACAAAAAGGAATGACCGCACTTCTGATGAATTTTCAAGGAAAGGAGTGTCTTTATTCCACATCAATCAAATGGCAGGTACAGGTACACACTGTGAATGCAGGACAATCGGTGGACGCGTTTCACGACTGGATATGTCGCTTATTCATGAATGAATAATTTTAGTTTAAAACTGTCATTTAGCATTTATTAGTGTGAGGAAAGGGATATCTAGTGTAGTTAGGGTGCTATTTTCCACTTTAGTTAGATGCAAAAATTTAGTTTCTGCAGGGAAAGTGTTAAGTGCCAGGGTGACCGTAGTGTAGTGTAGGGTGAACTGACACTGACTGCTATGGCAAGGTGACCAAATCCTTCCATATCAGGGTGACCGCTATAGAGAAAAGATAGTTTCTCTTAAGTCACATTCGGTGCACTAATATGGCTTCTCCCCGGTCAGCCTGCTTTTTGGCTGCAGGCGTTTATAGGGATTTTTTGAGGACAAGTTTGGAGTCAGGCATGACATCTAAACTTGTGTATTGGGGTATATATACACACACATGTCTGTATATATACACCTGCACATATATAGGTGTGAAAGGAGCAGAAAACACTACTTGCGCTGATGAAATAATTAACACCAATATAGTTACGCTCCTATCACACCTATATATGTGTATGTGTAAAATACATATAAGTGTGTGTGTATATATATACCCCTATACAGAAGTCCAGATGTTTTGCCTGCCTCCAAAAACATTCCCCAAAAAAAACGCCAGCGGCAAAAAAAACAAAACGCCCAGGTGTGTTTTTGCAGCTGGCGTTTTTTGGCATTTTTTGGGGTCTTTGGAGGCAGGCAAAACATCTGAACTTCTGTATAGGGGTATATATACACACACACTTTTATGTATTTTACACTTACACATATATAGGTGTGATAGGAGCGGAGCCATATTGGTGTTAATTATTTCATTAGCGCAAGTATAGTGTTCTGCTACTTTCCCACCTATATATGTGTAGGTGTGTATATATACCCCTATACAGAAGTTCAGATGTCATGCCTGCCTCCAAAGAACCCCAAAAAAATGCCCAAAAAAAACCCTGCAATAACAGGCGCAGGCGTTTTTTTGGGCATTTTTTTGGAGGCAGGCAAAACATCAGAACTTCTGTGTAGGGGTAAATATACACACATACTTATATGTATATATACCCATACACATATATAGGTGTGAAAGGAACAGAACACTATACTTGCGCTAATTAAATAAATAACACCAATATGGCTCCGCTCCTATCACACCTATATATGTGTAAGTGTAAAATACATATAAGTGTGTGTGTATTTATATACCCCTATACAGAAGTTCAGATGTTTTGCCTGCCTCCAAAGAACCCAAAAAAATGCCCAAAAAAACGCTAGCTCCAAAAGAAAAACGCCCAGGTGTGTTGTTGCAGGCATTTTTTTGGGTTTTTTTGGAGGCAGGCAAAACATCTGAACTTGTGTATAGTGGTATATATACACACATACTTGCATTTTACACTTACACATATATATAGGTGTTATAGGAGCGGAGCCATATTAGTGTTAATTATTTCATTAGCGCAAGCATATATTTCTGCTACTATCACACCTATATATGTCTAGGTGTATATATACATATAAGTATGTGTGTATATATACCCCTATACACAAGTTCAGATGTTTTGCCTGCCTCAAAAGACCCCAAAAAATGATCAAAAAAACGCCTGCTACTAAACCGGCAAGGTGTGAAAATAGCAAAGCCATATCCCTGTTCTATAAGTGACATAATACAAATGATCTTTTTTCTATGGTTCTGGACATGCTACAGAGCTGAAACTTCACCAGGTACCCCTTTTAGACCCCCCAGATACTAAATCCAAAGAATTTTTTTATTTTTTATTTTTTTTTTTTTCAATAATTGTCTCTCTATCAAAAATGACAATTTTGGGGGCGTGGCCGCAGCGAGACTGCATGGACGTCTGAGTGTGTAGCTCCGCCGGACCAGGGAGAATATCGGCATCCATCGGCGCCCTAAGGCTTCGTTTCTCAGCCAGATAGTCTCCGATCGACCACTACACACCCCAGCCTTCCTGCCTGATGGCCAGAAAGAAGAAGGAGACTGGCCACCCTAGGCAGCTCCAGCACTTTTTCATGCCCCAGGACAGGCCGCGCGGCCAAGATGGCGGCGGTGGCGGATCTCCGGCCTCGACTAGCGGGACGTCCCATTCCTCGCTCAGTCCTCCGCAGATCTCAGCACTGAAGGCGGACCAACCTCGATCACCGGCAGCATCTACCCCGATGTCCAGGAGCCCGGTCAAGAGCAAGCCCAGACTGTCGGAGGGGGCGCCGGCGGAGGTAAGCCAGGGGGATCTGTCCTCCATGGACTCCACCAGGGAGCTTCCCCCTAACTTCGACTCCTTTCCTGCTAGTGACAGACCGGTTTCTGAGACTAAGCTTAAGGACATGATGGCATCCCTGCGGGCATCTATGCACGCAGACGTCATGGAATGTGTCAGCGCATTCAAAGTGGAGGCCAGAGCCCTAGGGGGTCGCATGGACAGAGTTGAAGCTAAGATGGGGGAATTTGCAGCATCCCACAACGAGCTCATAGATGCCCATTACTCACATGAGGATGAGATCGAAAATCTCCAGGCTAAAATAGCGGATATGGAGGACCGCTCCAGGCGGAACAATGTTAAAATCAGGGGGGTCCCGGAGTCTGTGCTCCCCGGTGACCTGGATAGTTACGCACGTGCCTTTATCCTGGCGGTCCTCCCGCACACTCCTATATCTGAGTTGGTTATTGATAGGATCCACCGCCTGCCTAAGCCATCCTTTCTCCCTGCTGAGATTCCCCGGGATGTCATTATGCGGGTGCATTTCTACCATGTGAAAGACAATCTTATGTCAGTGTTCCGGAGGAAGACCCCCATCCCGGAGACATACTCCAGGATCCAATTGTTTGCGGACCTATCACAATATACATTGCAAAAGAGGAGAGCCCTGCACCCGCTGACAAAAATCCTCAGAAATCATTCCATAGTCTACAGGTGGGGGTTCCCTGTTAAACTTACAGTAACCTACAACAACAAAACCCACTATGTCTCCTCCATGCAGGAGGGCCTGGATTTGCTCCGGACATGGGGTATCCTCCCTGATCAGGACCCCGCCCCGCAGGATCCTCTGATCGCATATCTCCGCTGTCTGAGGAATGGCACACGGTCACACAAGGCAAAAAAGGGAAGAAAAAAGCCAAGGGACAGCCCACCCAGGCTGCTTCACATAATTCCTCTCCCTGAGTCTGGCCACGGAGCTCGCATACTTTTCTCCCCCCATGATTTTGTGCAGTATACCTGCTCACGAGACTTGTTCCAGTTTCTCACCCGTTAACAGAGCTACTCCAATGAGCTCTTTCGTTTTACTATTCTTTGTTTTCACCTTGTTATTTTGTTTTTCTGGTCAGCTGAAATATGCCTGGTTCTGCATACATCAACATACCCTACCTGCAGCCGGAGCCCGCAACCTTGCATGGGAGTCCCTGTCATCGCTCTTTGGATGTAGTCACCCAGGTAACGTTCTCTATTCTACTTTCCCACCATGACTGTAATTGTTACATCCCTGAACGTACATGGCCTGAATCACCCCGCCAAGCGGGCGTCAATGTGGCGTGAGGCCTTAACCCTCAAAAGTGATGTCCTCTGTATACAGGAAACCCACTTTCATCGTTCCGCAACCCCTGCACTGTCTCACAAGAGTTTCCCGCACATATTCAAGGCCTCAGCTGATTGCAAACGCAAAGGAGTCCTCATAGCCGTCAAAGACACAGTGGCCTTTTCACTGCGTACAGAAGTTCCTGACCCCAACGGTCGCTACCTTTTGCTGCAATGTGATATCAATAATGCCCCCTTTACAATTTTGTCAGCCTATGCCCCCAACTCACACCAGCTGCGGTTCTGGAGGAAAATGTTCCGCTTGCTGGACAAACATAGATATGGATCCGCGGTTGTGTGTGGGGACTTCAATATGACGGCTGACCCGTCCTTGGACATCTCCTCCTCGCCTAAACGTCGCCCTCCTGCCCTTCAATCCATGTTGCACGAGGTGGAGATGTTTGATGTCTGGAGATGTCATCACCCGGGGGAACGTGACTACTCTTTCCATTCTTCAAGATACAATATGTACTCCCGTATTGACATGATCCTGGTTGACAAACATTTGCTACAAATGACTGGGAAGTCTTCCATCCATGACATTGCCTGGTCGGACCATGCCCCTGTGTCCATAACGATACAGGAGGCTCGTTCTCCGGGTATGGCCTACATTTGGAGAGCAAATACTCAGGTCCTGGACACTCCTCAATATGCCTCCCACCTGGAGAGGCACCTTGTGGAATATTTCTCACATAATGCGGGTTCAGTTTCGGACCCAACGGTAGTATGGTGTGCCCATAAGGCCTTTATCCGTGGAATTTTTATTAAATTGTGTGCACGGCTTAAGAGGCAGAGGACGCGGCAGCTGGACCATATCTTGGCTGAGATTCGCAGATTGGAACCTATAAACAAGATCACCCCAAACCCTACTTTGTCCCTTCAATTGACCAAACTCCAATCTGACCTGCGCAGTATGTTGATAGCGCAACAGGACAAATATTTTAGGGCCCTCAAACTCTCCCACTATTCAGCGGGTAATAAGGCCGGGAAGCTACTGGCCTCTAGGCTTAAGGCTAGGCGGGTCAAGGATAGGATAGCCTATCTACTAGATCCTGAGACCAAGGCTAAAATTCTAAACCCTCAAGATATAGCAAACACGTTTGCTAGCTATTACGAATCCTTGTACAATTTGAAAGATGACGCGTCCACCCCCCAACCGACGGAACAGCTTATCTCCGACTTCTTAGCCTCTATTGACCTACCTGCGCTTTCCCTTTCCCAACTGCAAGTTTTGAACGCCCCGATAACACAGGCTGAAGTAGAACGAGCTATACAAACACTCCCTTCTGGTAAATCCCCTGGACCAGATGGTCTACCAAATCTGTACTATAAGAGATTCGCACAAATACTCAGCCCCCATCTAGCCTCGATGTATGCGGCTGCAGTGTCCTCTGCCTCTCTACCTAGGGAAATTCTTCAAGCACATGTAGTAACGCTACCCAAACCAGGGAAAGAGCCGGTATCCCCTCCCAACTTTAGACCGATATCCTTGTTAAATACTGATGCAAAGTTGTATGCCAAGGTCTTGGCTCTCAGACTTCATCCCATATTGCCTGATCTTATTGTTCTGGACCAATCCGGCTTTGTACGTGGTCGCCAGACTTCTGACGCGACTAGAAGGGTTATAGGGCTTATAGACAGGGCGGGATCTGGTCGGGTGCCTTCTCTGCTGCTCTCGTTGGATGCGGAGAAGGCATTCGACCGGGTTCACTGGACCTACATGACGGCAGTGCTACAGCGGTTTGGCTTTCATGGTCCCATTTTGAACGCAATTCTAGCGTTGTACTCTAACCCATCAGCGAAGGTTTACACCTCTAACATGTTGTCGACAGCATTTGACATAACTAACGGAACGAGGCAGGGCTGTCCACTATCCCCATCTATCTTTAATTTGCTTATTGAGCCACTGGCAGTGGCAGTTAGATCTTCCCCCCACATAAAAGGCCTTGTGACCGCCTCGGGCTCCCATGTAATTAATCTTTTTGCAGATGACGTAATCATCTTCATGACGGACCCAGAGAAGTCACTGGCCGCCACACACTCACTACTGCAGAGATTCAGTCTGATTTCTTATTACAAGGTGAACTTTACGAAGTCCCTGATCCTACCTTTGGGCCTTCCCCAGTCGCTTTGTCGTAAACTGCAACAGAAATACCCCTACACCTGGAAAAGGGACTATATACCCTATCTGGGTATCCTATTGACCCCTAAAGTGGATCAGTTGGCTATAACAAACTACCCCCCTTTGATTACCAAGATCTCGCAGGAATGCCAACGGATAGCAAAAACCGAGCTCACATGGTCTGGACGCCTTGCCTCGTTCAAAATGGTTCTCCTGCCCCAAATTCTCTACATCTTTCGGTCCTTGGTAGTCCCAGTTTCTCGTGGTATTCTAGACTCCTTGCAAAGGGCACTAAGGGGGTTGGTTTGGAAGGGGAAGAGACCTAGGAGCGCACACTCGTTCCTTATCAAGCACTGGTCGGCGGGGGGGATGGGTATGACCGACATCAGGGATTATCTCCTTGCCTCTCATTTGACCCAAATGCGCCATTGGGTGGATCCTGGATCCCATACAATTTGGAGCGCCATGGAGGCGGATGTCTGTCCTTCCCATCCTCTGCGGACGATGCTCCTGGCAGATGTATGGAACCCCATGCCACTGGAGGGACTGCCTATTTCGGTCAGGGCCTCGTTGTTGGCATGGAGAGCGTTCGTAAAGCAGGACATTCCGGCCCCCCTGAAGGCGCGGGTCCCCGTGCCGCTGGGGGTACTGGAAATGGCCATACCCCACTCGTCCTTTGGGGCATGGAGAAACAAGGGTATTAACAATGTTGACCATATCCTGTTAGGCGACAATCTCAAATCCTTTGAGGAACTGCAGAGGGAGTATAAACTCCCGGCCTCTGAACACTATAGACACATACAAGTGGCACATCTTTTCCGATCATTAACGTCCCCGCATATCCACTTGCCTTCGAGAGGTTGGTTGTTCATGTTGGGCAATCTACGCTCGGTCAAGGGCACATCCCTATTCTACAACCTGTTTCAAGCCAAAATGGATTTTAGCGCGTCCGCTCCTTTCACGAAATGGGAAGCGGATCTAGGGGAATTGTTTACAACTGCCCAGTGGAAAATAGCCTTCCGCTCCATCAAACAGTCCTCCTCCTGCACCAACCACTGGGAATTGTCCCAGAAGATCAATTTGCGTTGGTACCTTACTCCCTATAGACTGTCTAAATTTATTCCCGATCATTCGCCATTATGCTGGAGGGGATGTGGCGAGGTGGCCCACCTCCTACACGTCTTCTGGTCTTGCCGACACCTTACTAATATATGGAATGCACTCTTCTCTATGATATCGGATATCTCTGGGCTCCCTACCCCGCCCTCTCCAGCATTGGCGATCTTGAATATGGGGGTCGAGAGGTTCCCCTCCGATAGCAGCACCATAGTTACCCACATTCTATTGGCTGCTCGGAGCCTGGTGGCTCAGAAGTGGAAATCTAATATTGTGCCCCAAGTCTCAGACGTTATCGCTAGAGTCAAAACTACCTGTGAATATGAACGCCTAATTGCCCATAAGGCCGGTCGCGGTGCCAGATTCGATAAGGAGTGGTCTAAATGGTCCTCCTGGCTCAAGGGTAAAATCTAATAATGAGTAACCCCAATATTGAATACTTTGAAATTGATGTGTTGATAATTCGGCTGACCAGCTGTTGTTATGTTGTTAAGTTGTTAGTTGTTATACCTTCTATTCCAATTTCCATTACTTCTTCATTTTGGCAATACTGGAGATGGCTATTGACATGATTCCCGTCCCCTCCTAAATGTACACTATGCCCTATCTCCCCCCCCTTCATACTACCCCTACTCAGGGATTCCTTCCTTCCCCTCTTCCCTCCCCCTAACTCCCCCTCTTGTCTTCCCTCCCCCCTCCCTCCCCCCTCCCCCCCTTCTCATCTTCTTCCTCCCTGCTCCTCCCCCCCCCTACCCGTCCCCTGGTCTCGTTCCTCTCCTCTGCCCCCCCCCCCTTTCCCACTTCTACCTCCCCTACCTACTTCCTCCTTCCTTCCCCCCCCCTTCCCTCCCTCCTCCACTCCTCCTCCCTTCTTCCCCCCTCTCCTGCATCCCCCCCCCTTCCCCCCTCCCCCCATCTTTCCTCCTCCTCTGCCCGCCTCCCCTGTCCCCCCCCCTTCTTTCCCCCCCCCCTTCCTTGAAGACTATGATTGTGTCAATTGGCTCATCCCCTGCTTGCAGCGTATCAGGTCGTGAATGTACATCTGTGTATAATGATACAATTATTGTCCGTGCTACGCTACTCTGAATTCTTTGTATTTCACTTTTAAATGCTGGATGCTATTATGCTTGTATTGCCTCAATGTTTAAAATTTAATAAAAAATCTTTAATGGAAAAAAAAATGACAATTTTTAAGAACTTTTTTTTGTGTGATTAATAGTCCCTGGGGTATGACCCAGAACCCTAGGCACTTTTTAGGGGCATTTATTGGGTTTTAGGGCTTCAAAATTGTGTTTTTTGACCGAAGTTTGGGTCCCATTGATTTCAATGGGGTTCTGAAATCCGGGCCAAACTTTTGGGAAGTTCGGATGTTCTGGCCGAACCGAACTTTTGAAAAATTCAATCATCCCTACTAATGATATGCAGTGCTAATTAAATGTCACTTGGAAATGAAAATAAATAAAAATTGAAAATAAGCATAAAAAATATGCATAAAAAATTGTTATGCTATTAAAAAATAAGTGAGTGAATCACACAACAAATAGTGCGAGATTGTGCATAAAGAATAACAGTGAGGTATCTGACAGGAAATAAAGTCCAAATGCTTGAAAAAGAAGAAAGGAAATTAGTCCATATCTTGGTAGATGTGCAGGTAAAAGTGGAAACAACCTTACAATAACCCCAAGGTGGGTGACTGGCGAGGTGCGGGGTGACCCCTAGTAAAAAGACCTACTAACCAGATATACCCACCCCACACAGGGGTATAGAGCGGGTATTGGAATATAGCTGGGTATTCCTTCCTTAGGCTCCTTAGTTCCCTTCTATGTAGGGGGGAGGCATAGTGGGCAGTCACTGGGGATCCTGGGTGTCCCAAAGGGAAACAGGCTTAGTGGGGTCTTCTCCTAGTGATGTGAAATCCGGCGGTCCGTAGGTGGAGTGTGGTCACTCGGTAGTATGTACGGGTGGGAGGGTCACATAGGGCAAAGAAAGACTCGATAGTGTGATATCGTTTATACCTTTATTCAGATCAATATACAAAAGATGGGTACTCACATGTAAAAAGTCAGTTCAAAGCAAGAAAATGGCATCCTGGAATGCAATGCGTTCCACCAGGATACCGGAACCGGAAGTGATGTGACAGCGCTGTACGCGTTTCATCATCAGACATCTTCTGCAGGGTCGCATCACTCCCAGGGCTATCCCTTTTGTATACGGTGGTTACTAGCCAACGGGACCCGCCAACTCATTGTGCGGCAAGAAACGATCGGCGTTCATAGGCTAATATTATGACACAATAAGGATCCTTAATATGTTTACTAAACTTATCCAGCAATATTAGCCGTAACCATTGGTAAAATATAAGATCGGGGGAAGAAAAATTATGTGAACAAACGGAGTTATTATAGAATCCCTGTGTATTAACCACTTGCCGACCAGTCACTGGGACTGTACTGTGGCAAAGTGTCTCGATTCCGTCCAGCGACGTAGACCTATGTCGCTGGACTCCTACCCCTGTAGGCGGCGCTCGCGCACCGCCGGAGGCGCGCTCCCGCTGTTTTCAGTCACAGCGGGAGTCGGGCCAGGGGAGGAGCTGCGGCGATCGCCGCTGCTCTTCCCCGATCGTTGGGGAATCGAGTTTGGAGATCCGCCCGCTTGTGTAAACAGAGCGGGCGGATCTCCTAAGTGACAAGGAGTGACAGATTGCAGTGTTCAGCATAGCTGAACATGCGATCTGTCCCTGTGTCACTCAGTTACCTCCCCCCACACATGTTAGTAAGCACCAGGCATACATTAACCCCTCCCTCTCCAATAAAGTTAACCCCTTATCTGCCAGTGTCATTTTTACAGTAACAGTGCATATTTATAGCACTGATTACTGTAGAAATGTCACTGGTACCCCCAAAAGTGTCAAAAATGTCGGTCAGGGGTCCGATCTGTCCGCCGCAATGTCGCAGTCCCGCCAAAAAAAAAAGCAGATCGCCGCCATTACGCGTTAAAAAAAACCCACCAAAAATGACAGAAATCTTTCCCTTAGTTAGTAAACGCAATAACTTTTGCGCAAACCAATCAAAATACGCTTATTGTGATTTTTTTTACCAAACATAGGTAGCAGAAAACAAATTGGCCAAAAATTTTTAAAAAATTTGATTTTTACATTTTTGGGGGGGGGGAATTTCATATAAAAAAATGTTAAAAATATTGTTATTTTTTTAAAATAAACGCTCTTAATTTCTTTATAGCACAAAAAGTAAAAATCGCACAGGTGATCAAATACCACCAAAAGAAAGCTCTGCTTGTGGGAAAAAAAGGACGTAAATTTTGTTTGGGTACAGCGTCGCACGACCGCGCAATTGTCAGTTAAAGTCGCACAGCGCCAAATCACAAAAAGTGGCCTGAACGTAAGACAGCAAACTCCTCCGGTGGTAAAGTGGTTAATATATAATCTCCGTGCCGTAAATCACAAAAACCACCATATATACATACAGGGAGAGAAATAAGTAATTAAAAACATTAATGTTACATACAATGATTGATTTTAAACTACATATATTGTATGAAAGGGGAATGTTCTAGACGGCATTCTTAAAGGAGGAAGATCAATTCAAGATGAAACAATATTAAAATCCATTGTATTCCAGAACCTGTCGACACGGCGGAGATGCAGGCCTGTGCTGAGTCTTTTTTCTCTTCTCTATTGCTGGATCTTTTAGCAACAGATCTACTTATAGATAGAATTCACCGTCTTCCAAAGCCTTCCTTCATTCCAGCTCAGGCACCAAGAGATGTACTTCTTAGGATGCATTCTTTTCCACATAAGGAGCGCATTATGCAAAAGTCATGCAAAAGGAAATCATTTCCTGAACCTTATGATAACTTGCATAGGCGTGCACAGGGAGTGTGCCTAGGCAGACCCTAATCAATATGCGTGGTGCAGATTCCCCCTACTGCCAGGGCTACCCCCACCCCCGCGTTGCTCCCACCTGTCCCACAGTGCCGCTGGCTTCCCGCCTCTCCTCCCAGCTGCTGGAGAGCAGGGGAAGGGGCTGGTAAATATGTCATTTGCCGGCCTCTACCTTTTCTAAATGAACACAGTGAACACACTCACTATGGTATTGCATAACTGAAGCATAGTAAACTGTTTTTTACTATGCTTCAGTTTGTGAATGAATAGGAAGTTGCTCAGCACAGAGTACTTCCCATTCAATCACTGTCCAGTGCAGCTGAGGCTGCAGAAAAAGGCATGTGTGTTTGAGCTTTGGGTACACACCCTAATGCAATAGGCTGCGTACACCTATGATAACTTGCAACTGTTTGTGGATCTCTCACAGCATACTATGCAATTAAGGAGGAATCTAAATACAGTGACCAAAACCTTACACAACAATGGTGCTCCATATCAATGGAGATTTCCTAACCAAATTGCTGGTCCAATGGAAAGGATCCTCACATGTTATTACATCCCTGGAAAGGGGTCTACACCTACTCAAAACGTGGGAAATTATCCCCTGTCATTCATCAATATCCTGTCCGAAGCGTGAAAACCATAGGTTAGCCTCAGGGGGATCCCACTTGCATGACACTCAACAAGAGGATGACTGATCAATCGTTTCAGTGTTCTTATTATTAAAAACAAGGTATGCAGCGCTCAATATGGTGATCACAGAAATCAATCAGTAGTAATAGTTTTGATACTTAAACAGAAATTCCATAGGAAAAAGGAGTCCAATAAGAGGTCCAAGGTAAGGGTGATGAAAATCAGAAGAAGTAGCCTCCACCAGACACCAGTATAAGTGGCCTCTTACCGGAATGGATGATCCCCATTACAGGGATCTCTGTACGCCTTAAACAGGAACTTGTCTCCTTTCTCACTATGTAGACAGGCATGAAAACTCCTCCCACAGGAAATGCCTCTGTGAGTTACCAGTCAATCCTCTTATGGACTCATTAATAACACCAATAGAAGAAAAAACTCCTCATGGTGCAGTATGTATGAAACACAGGTAATGTTTTAATAAAGGATTATAGATACTCTAGAGAGAGTTCAGAGAAGAGCTACTAAACTAGTACATGGATTACAGGAAAAAACTTACCAGGAAAGGTTAAAGGACCTTAACATGTATAGCTTGGAAGAAAGAAGAGACAGAGGGGATATGATAGAAACCTTTAAATACATAAAGGGAATCAACTCGGTAAAGAAGGAGAGCATATTTAAAAGAAGAAATACTACCACAAGAGGACACCGTTTTAAACTAGAGGGGCAAAGGTTTAAAAGTAATATGAGGAAGTATTACTTTACTGAGAGAGTAGTGGATGCATGGAATAACCTTCCTGCAGAAGTGGTAGCTGCAAATACAGTGAAGGAGTTTAAGCATGCATGGGATAGGCATAAGGCTATCCTTCATATAAGATAGGGCCAAGGACTATTCATAGGATTCAGATATATTGGGCAGACTAGATGGGCCAAATGGTTCTTATCTGCCGACACATTCTATGTTTCTATGTTTCTATGTTTCTATAAAGGAAAGCAAATAAAACACTCACATTTAGGTAGATAAAACCAGGCATCAAGGGTCATTATCCTGAAGGGGACTTGTGAGTGGACAGTGTGGTAGCTGTAGCCAGATGATCTCCTAGTCTTCATAGCAGAGGAAAGAGAACGCTGCAAGAGTGTTTAGGAAGCAAACGTTGCCGGTCCCGCTACCAGCTACCACACTGGTTTTATCTACCTAAATGTGAGTGTTTTATTGGCTTTCCTTTATTAAAACATTACCTGTGTTTCATGCATACTGCACCATGAGGAGTTTTTTCTTCAATACCACATATTGAAGTAGGGTGTTATCTGAGTATACTTTTACAAGTGTATTTGTGTCCTGCAACAATATTGCCTCTTCTGCTGAGTTAAGTCTGGTACACACAGTGCCAAACTCACTGGCCAATTTTTTGAACAACTGGTTTGATAAACCAGCGGCCCCCCAATACCACATATTGAAGTGGGGTGTTATCTGAGTATACTTTTACAAGTGTATTTGTTTCCTGCAACAATATTGCCTTTTCTGCTGCGTTAAGTCTGGTACACACAGTGCCAAACTCACTGGCCAATTTTTTGAACAACTGGTGTGATAGACCAGTGGCCCCCCAATAGCACATATTGAAGCGGGGTGTTATTTAACAGTATACTTTTCTAAGATTGTATTTTAGTCCTGAAAAAATTTGGCCTCTTTTGCTGTGTTAACTGTGCTACACACATTGACAACAGCTACTGGCCAATTATTTGTAGAACTGGTGTGATAAACCTGTAGCCCCCCAATACTACAGATCGAAGTGGGGTGTTATCTACACAGACACATGGTCTAGCAAATATGGGCAGGGAAGGTATATCACTTTTACTGCCCACTGGGTGAACCTTCTGACGGCTGTTAAGCATGCAACCCGTGGCACCCGTGTAGATTTAGTTGTACCGCCATGGATTGCAAGCAGGCCTGCCTCTTCTTCTCCTCCTCCTCCCTCCTCCTCCTCTTCCACTGCTACCGTCTCTTCTCCTGCGCCGCCCAAGATCCCCAGAACCTATTCCACATGCCAGGTGAGACGTTGCCATGCTGTGCTGTGTCTGTTGTGCCTGGAAGCCAAGAGCCACACTGGTCCTGCACTACTTTCAGCTTTGCGTTCACAGGCAGATCAGTGGTTGACACCGCTGAATTTGTCAGTTGGTAGAGTGGTGTGCGACAACGGTGCCAATCTGCTGAGTGCACTAAAACAGGGCAAAATAACACACGTGCCATGCATGGCACACGTCCTGAACATGGTGGTGCAGCGATTCTTTGCCAAATACCCTGGGGTCCAGGATGTCTTGCGGCAGGCCAGGAAAATCTCGGGCCATTTCCAAAGATCTTACACAGCCATGGCTCGCCTTGCTGAGATTCAGCGGCAACAAGACCCGCCCATCAGGCGTCTTATTTGTGACTGCCCGACGCGATGGAACTCAACGTTGCATATGCTCGATAGGCTGCTCCAGCAGAAACGTGCAGTTAATGACTACCTGTTCGAACTCGGAGGCAGGACAGATTCTGGGGAGCTTGGGTTTTTTTCACTTCGCCAGTGGCTGCTCATGTGGGACGCATGCAGACTTCTGTGGCCATTCAATGAGATCACCAAACTGGTCAGTCACGGCCAGGGCGCCATAAGTGACATCATACCTTACGCCTTCTTTCTGGAGCGTGCATTGCATCGTGTCATTGATCAAGCCGTCGAGGAGCAGGAGCAGGAAGATCAGGAAGTCACAATGTTGAATGAATTCCCAGGGGGTGCTACTCTATCTGAGACAAATTAACAGCAGGAGTCTGAAGAGGGGGGGGTGAGGAGGAGCAAGAAGAGCATGCTTTAAACCTTTATGGGATCCCTTGTGTTATCCGTGGATGGGGGGAGGAGAACGAGGACGAAATTATCCTGGATGATGAGCTGGAAGCAGGCCACTATACCGCTTCCAGTTTAGTGGATATGGGGGCCTACATGCTGCAGTGATTTAAGGGGGACCCCGTATAAAAAATACTCCCCCCCCCCTGTTATGACATTATCCATGTGCTGGGACTATTTGTGCACAGCTAGTACGTCTTTTGTGGCTGCAAATATGACATAAAGGTTTTTAAAGTTCGTCTCACATTAAAGTCAATGGGGCCCGGTTCGCGGACTTTTGAGAAAATTTGCTGCTGGCGTTCGCAAACCGCCCCGGCCGATGTTCGTCCATCACTACTGGCCACGTGTAACCACACCAGCCCAGGACCTCCACATCCAGCATCTTCACCTCCAAGATCATCTGAGACCAGCAACCTGGACAGCTTCTGCAACAATCGGATTGCATAACTAAAGAATTTCTGCACAAGCTGTCAGAAACCATCTCAGGGAAGCTCATCTGCATGCTCGTCGACCTCATTGGGGTCTTGACCTGACTGCAGTTCATCATCGTAACCGACTTGAGTGGGCAAATGCTCACATTCAATGGCATCTGGCACTTTGGAGAGGTGTTCTCTTCATGGATGAATCGTAGTTTTCACTGTACAGGGAAGATGGCAGACAGCATGTATGGCGTTACGTGGGTGAGCGGTTTGCTGATGTCAACATTGTGGATTGAGTGGCCCATGGTAGTGGTGGGGTTATGGTATGGGCAGGAGTTTGTTATGGACAATGAATGAACACAGGTGCATTTTATTGGTGGCATTTTGAATGCACAGAGATACTGTGACAAGATCCTGGGGCCCATTGTTGAGCCATTCATCCACGACCATCACCTCATGTTGCAGCTTGATAATGCACAGCCTCATGTTGCAAGAATCTGTACACAATTCCTGGAAGCTGAAATCCTCCTAGTTCTTGCATGGCCAGCATACTCACCGGACATGTCACCTGTTGAGCATGTTTGGCATGCTCTGAATCGGCGTATACGACAAAGTGCTTCAGGTCCTGCCAATATCCAGCAACTTCGCACAGCCATTGACGAGGAATGGACCAACATTCCACAGGCCACAATCAACAACCTGATCAACTCTATGCAAAGGAAATGTGTTGCACTGCGTGAGGCAAATGTTGGTCACACCAGATACTGACTGATTTTCGGACCCCCCAATACAGTAAAACTGCACATATTAGAGTGGCCTTTTTTTGTGACCAGCCTAAGGCACATCTGTGCAATAATTATGCTGTCTAATCTTTTTGTTCAGTGTATATATATGTCTGGTAAAGTGTATAAAAATAATATAAGGTACATAGCTCCACAGTTTCCTCAATATTCATTTTAAAGTGAAACTAGCAAGTCACTACATTCAACCTAACTAAGATATATAATTCTACCACTGTTTTGGAAAAAGATAAGGAAATTGCCTAATATATAGCATACATGCGTAACAGGTGTAAAAAGGAATGAGATCTGGTACCACAGCAGCAATATACTGTACATAAAACATCACTTTTAATTTAGCACAACAAATCTATTATAAATTAAAAACAAAATGTTAAAATAGAAATACTTAGACCCCGGCAGATATTAGCAGAAGTCTATAAAATAGTTAAAATCTTTAAACTTATAAAGTATAGAATATTCATACCATAATAACTAAGCCTAACACCTGTATGAAATGGCTACAATACAGAAATGGTAAAATGCTGGCAAAAACATCAAACATGTATTCCAGAAAGAAGCACGTTATAGATATCAGATTCATGCACAATAGATTGTCCATTAGGTATTGTAAATGCATGCATATGATGTTTGTAGCCAGTTATATCCTGAGATGTGTGGTTTTGTGTATAAAATGTGTAAAGCAAGAAATTGCAAATAGGTAATGTTTAGATAAATTCCAACTAGATATATTCAGTGCAGAGAACTGATACTGTCCCACACAAACAACGTGACTAAGATTGAATAGATGTCAAAAATCTATAACCATTACGTGCTAGGTGATCCCAAACCAACCCTAATACCCACCAATAAATAGACCACCCCAAAATGTGCAGTCCAAATTGCCATTGCATCCTTTAATTAAGCTATAAGAAGAATATCACAACATTCCTTTAAAAAAGAAACAGTCCAAAGGTTGCTGATCCTTGAAGACACTAAACACACCTCCAATATTGTATTTGTGGAGCTACCTAATTATAATAGGCCCCCAGCCACAAAACACAGGCTCAGAGACAATATCCCAACACTCTGCAGAGACCTTCAAGCCCCAAATTCCCATTTGCCCTACCGTTACCAGAATCGTAGACTAGCTCTGATTTTTTTACTGCCTTCAAAGTTCAGAACAACTAGCTGCTTTTGATGACCAATATTACAGCCATTCTAATAACAGGGAGGGTGGATGTGAAGTTCCATCTCTGTTCTTTACCACCAACTGGATCAGCTCTCCACCCTTTCCTGAAATTTCAGTCTCTCCCGGACCAATATAGACATAAATCAGGTAAGTAAATGCAACACTCAGGGAAAATATTAACTCCTAAAAATTGTCTCCCCTATTCACATAGTCATGAATGCCCCTTGCCTATTTTTTTTTTTTATACGCTCCATGCTTCCCAATCAAGTCACAGCTGCATATAATGAAATATGACATAGCTACTCCTCTACAAAAAAAATGGTCATTCAGGTGAGTAGGAGATGGAGAAAGGAAAGAAGGGAGCAATTCATTCAACATCTGTTTGCTACGACATGTTGAAGCTGAGTAAGATTAAGATCTCCACTGGTATTCAAAACTTCCAGGAGTACCAATCTTATGGTTCTCCACCTCGCACTGTAGTCCCACCCACTGGTCCCTTCATTACTATGGCAGGAAGGATCACATCACACAGCAGGGGATCAGGTATCGAGCGCTAAGCACTTTATTAGGAGAATATAGTCACTGGGTTTCTGTCTGACACTTACCTTGCAAGTGGTAGTTGAAAGCTTTCGCTGACATCTCCTCGGGATGAGGCTTTATTTCTCTTCACAATCACAATATCAGCACCCTTTAAAGAAAATAAGATCCAAATTAGGAAAGAATCAAATGATTAACCCTCCTCTTGTGTTAGGGTCAAAACTGACCCGTTTTCAGGTTTTGAATGTCTATAAGTATCACATAAATTTGTTTATTGCATCAAGATTTTTTTACTTTGTCAGGAACCTCTATTTAAACAATGTAATAGAAAAATAATCCTTTTCACTAAATTATAAAATACTGTGGTGAAAATTAAGACGTTCATGGTGTTAGGGTCAATTCTGACCCAGTTATAATATAGGATTTTAGGACACTAATAAGTGCCAAAACTGAAATCATAAACACTCTCTCTGCTTAGTAACAGTGACAGCCAATCCCCTCTCAACCCTGTGAGCTGTAGTTAGGGAGGGGCCTATATCTTTTCCTGCTTGTCTGCTTCTCTAAATAAAGTGAAGAAACATAGGACAAATTCATTTCAGAGTTGCTGACTTTATTTTACCATTTTTTAAATTTGACAATGAGAGGTATGCTATCAAAAGAAAGGTCTAGGGGTCACACCAAAAATATTAAAACCAATCTTTTCAAGGATAAAGAAGCCTAACAAGGTAACCAAGAGGTAAGAAACAAATTTGATGATAAATAATTATTCAGAGAGTATTTTATGGCTGATTTAAAACACGGGTCAAAACTGACCCTAACATCATGGATAGTAACGGAATTCTAACATAAGAGGAGGGTTAACCTGTGTTTTGCCCATGCAGAGCAAAGTAATATATTGCCTTTGTTCCCTGCTCCCTTCTTCCACCTTGGAGCACCCTAACTTCATGTATTTCTTTAAAAAACGATCTGGGTACATATCTGTTTTTCTACCTTCAGCAACTCTGAACACTTGGTGTACCGACAAGGCTCTGTTCTTGGGAGTAAGACCACAAGTATCTTCATAATGTGTTCCTGGGTGAAGGACTTATTGTGCACCACTATTGAAGCGAGAGCTGCTTTTTTTTTTTAACATTTTAACATTTTTTATTTTTAGAATTTTTTTTATAAAGCTTGAGTTGTGGTTTAATGCCCAGACCATAACTGCTTATACTTATCTACAGTGTGGATCAAAAGTTTGGGCACCCCAGGTAAAAATTTGTATTAATGTGCATAAAGAAGCCAAGGAAAGATGGAAAAATCCCCAAAAGGCATCAAGTTACAGATTAAACATTCTAATAATATGTCAACAAAAGATAGATTTTATTTCCATCATTTACACTTTCAAAATAACAGAAAATAAAAAAATGGCGTCTAGGCACCCTGCAGAGTTAACCTCCCTGGCGGTGATCCCGAGCGTGACTCGGGGTTAATTTTTTCTATCAGGAGCGGTAACCCCGAGTCACGCTCGGGGTAGTATTGCAGAGTGCCAGCGGAGCCCCCTTAGCTCCCCGAGTAATGCACTTACCTGGGCGGGAATTTTGAAAAGTAAAAATAAATAAAAGAGGTGATACAATGTAATCTGAGAGGATTACACTGTATCACCACAGATTACCTCAGATCTGACAGTACAGTGCCCCTTCTGACATTATACTTGTGATTTGTGCCCAAAAATATTATGGCATCAAAAAAGCGCAGTGACAGCGGCAGCGACAGCGACCCGGAGGTGCTCGCGGAAGTGAGTGATATGAGTCATGGGGTGATTTGTCGTCTGACACTGACACGGATCTGGCAAGTCACAACGGCGATGACCCTGCACCTGACCTGAGCGATGTGCGCACTTGGTGCGCTATTGATTGCGATGCGGACCAGGTAGCGCCCACAAGATTCCCGTTCACCGGATCACCTGGGATGAAGGTAGATGTCGAGCGTGACAACCCTCTGGCATACCTGCAATTATTCCTCACTAAGGAGGTAATTGAAATAATTGTCACGGAGACAAATTGCTACCAAGAGCAGCAATCCGCTATGCTGCATGCCAGGTTTTCCAGAAGCAGAAAGTGGGAACCGGTGACGAAAGAGGACATGTGGCTGTTTCTGGGACTCCTCTTTCTTCAGGGGTTGGTGGAGAAACCGTTCCAGAAATGGTACTGGACCACCAACAGGTTACTGGCCACTCCGTTTTTTGGCACTGTGATGTCTGAGTATCGCTTCTCCCTGATTATGAAGTATTTCCACTTCACAAACAATGAGGAGTTTGATGAGGCCATGCATCCTGCGCCCAAACTGAAAAAAATCTGGGAGGGATAGCAAATTATTGTGGCCAATTTCCAGCGGACCTACGTGCCAGAAAGGGACGTCAGCGTGGATGAGAGTTTGATGGCCTACAAGGGACGCCTAAGCTGGATTCAGTACATTGCATCCAAAAGAGCACGGTTTGGCATCAAATCATATATGCTCTGCGAGTCATCCACGGGGTACATATGGAATTCGGTAATTTACCCTGGGAAAGGCACTAAATTCAACCCCAGGTACAGCGGCTATGGGATGGCCACATCATCCGTCCTTACACTTCTGGAGCCATTGCTGAACCAGGGATATTGTGTGACCACGGACAACTTCTATACGTCCCCGGAACTATATGATGTTTTGCTACAAAATAGAACAGACACATATGGAACCGTTAGGCCTAACCGACGAGACATGCCATCTTTGTTTGCCAAAAAAAAACTAAAAACCGGAAAACGGCAAAAAAAATATTATAAAAAAATATTTAGACATCTTCTGGAACAATGCCTATGGAACGCTTACATCCTGCACAAAGCCAACAGTGACAAGCCTCTTGCTCATTCCGAGTTTGTCTGGAAGGTGGCTGAGCAGATTTTTGTAAAGCACCAGACACCATCAGGAGTTGTAAATAGACCTGGACGTCGCGCTGTTGACGTGGTCAACCCAAAACGTCTGACCGGCCGTCACTTTGCAGACTATATCCCGCCAACTGCAAAAAAGGCAGCACCGACCAGGATGTGTGTAGTTTGCTGCTCAAAACGCGATAGCAATGGAAAGAAAGTCCGAAAGGAAACCAGGTTCCATTGTCCTGATTGTGACGTCGGACTTTGTGTAGTTCCTTGTTTCAAAATTTATCACACGCAGGATGTGTATTGAATTTTCTTTCTTTGACAAATTTCCTTATTTACTACATTATTGAATAAAATTACATTATTTATGAGATTATAATTCATGATTTTGTGTTTCAAAGTTTATCACATCTGGGATGTCTACTAGAGTCTTGTTTTGGTCTGGTTTAAGTCAGTAATTACTAAGAATTGTAGGCCTATAATACATGACACCAAATTTCCATGCAAAAAATTGTACCACTTTGGGTATAAACTTCCAGACATAATCATACCCCCAGGGAGGTTAATATCTTGTACTGCCCCCTTTGGCAAGTATCACAGCTTGTAAACGCTTTTTGTAGCCAGCCAAGAGTCTTTCAATTCTTGTTTGAGGTATCTTTGCCCATTCTTCCTTACAAAAGTCTTCCAGTTCTTTGAGATTTCTGGGCTGTCTGTCACGCACTGCTCTTTTAAGGTCTATCCATATATTTTCAATAATGTTGAAGTCAGGAGATTTTGAAGGCCATGGCAAAACCTTCAGTTTATGCCTCCTTGATGTAATCCCCTAAGGATTTTGAGGTGTGTTTAGGATCATTATCCATTTGTAGAAGCCATCATCTCTTTACCTTTAGCTTTTTCACAGATGGCATCAAGTTACCATCCAAAATTTGCTGAAATTTTATTGAATTCATTTTTCTTTCTACTCGTGAGATGTTCCCTGTGCCACTGGCTGCAATACAACACCAAAGCATGAGTGATCCACCCCCATGCTTAACAGTTGGACAGAGTTTCTTTTCATTAAATTCTGTGCCCCTTCTTCTCCAAACGTACCTTTGCTCATTTCGGCCAAAAAGTTCAATTTTAACCTCATCGGTCCACAGAACTTGTTTCCAAAATGCATCAGGCTTGTCTATATGTTCATTTGCAAAGTTCAAACGCTGATTTTTGTGGTGAGGACGTAGAAGAGGCTTCCTGCTGATGACTCTTCCATGAAGACCATATTTGTACAAGTATCTCTTTATAGTGGAATAGTGTACCACAACTCCAGTGTCTGCCAGATCTTTCTGGAGGGATCGTGCAGTCAAACGTGGGTTTTGAATTGTTTTTCTCACAATCCTGCGAGCTGTTCTGTCTGATATTTTCCTTTGTCTTCCAGATCTTGCTTTAACTTCCACTGTTCTTGATGACTGCCATTTCTTAATTACATTCCGAACAAAGGATATTGACATCTGAAAACGCTTTGCTATCTTCTTATAGCCTTCTTTAGCTTTGTGAGAGTCAACTATTTTTAGTTTCAGTTATCTAGACAACTGCTTAGAAGATCCCATGGGGCTGATTGTTGGGGCAAGGTCAGATGAGTCTGGGCATTTAAAAACTTTGAGATTGACATCGCCTGGTCTTCCCAGACGATGATTGAGAACAATCCATGACACTGGCAGGTCTCAGGCTTGCAAAGGGGGCAGTGCATGCTATAAATTCTGCAAACGTTTGCAGACACTATTTTTTTGTTTTCTGTAATTTTGAAAGTGTCAATGATGGAAATAAAATTTAACTTTTGTTGACATATTATAAGAATGTCTAATCTGTAATTTGATGCTTTTTGGAGATTTGTCCATCTTTCCTTGGCTTCTTTATGCACATTAATACAAATTTTTACCTGGGGTGCCCAAACTTTCGATCCCCACTGTACCCTTCACTCCCTCAACTTTCCGTTCATCTGCAGAATCTAAGCGATGTGCCTGGTACTTCTGGGTATGAGGAGCATGTGACTTCTAGAGTTGGGCAAACACTCTAACTTGCGGGGTGCTTGATGGGATGTTCCCCCACTGAGTGCCCCACAATGCACTGTGCATTCTAGGGCCCTAATTGGATGAAGCAATGCACCTGACTGCTGGTCAGGTGCAAGGCCTTGCCCAGTCAAAGCACAGAGCACTGTCAGAGTCCTGATTGGACAAATTCATGACAACTTTGCTCAGTCATGGCTCAGTGCTCATAGTCCCACCCCACACTATAAAAGGTTTTTGCAGTGTGTTGTTGGAGTGGAGATAGATAGAGCAGGGCTCAGTTTGCTACTAGCAAGTTAATGTGTTAACTTATTGTGACTCTGAGTGTATAGTGTATCAGTAGATTTTTGTTGAAGCGTTAGAGATTTTTCCCATTTTTCTTGGGTCCCTCTTCTGTGATCCTGGCCCCTCCCTCCTCTTCAGTGCCCTTACAGCAAGCAGCTTGCTATGGGGGCACCTAAGCTGAGTCACAGCTCCCTGTGTCTATTTAGACACGGAGCCCTGACCCAGCACTGATCCCTCTCTCCCCTAATTGACTAGCTGACTTTAACTGACAGCAGCGGCAGCCAATGGCGCGGCTGCTGTGTCATGGCGCGGCTGCTGTGTCTCAGCCAATCAGGATGGAGAATCTCGAATGAATGAGATACTCTTGGACATCTCTGGACAGAGAGAGACCTCAGGTAAGGGTTAGGGGGGCTGGGGGGTGCTGCTGCACACAGAAGGCTTTTTTATCTCAATGCATAGAATGCAATAAGAAAAAAAAACCTTCTACCTTTACAACTACTTTTAAACAGGGCCAGTGCAGGATTGGCTGGGATTAGGATGCCAGTTATTTCTGATATTATCTGAAACATTTTTCTCCATAAGCTACAATTGTTTTTGCAAGGCCATAGAATATGCGTGATATTGCCTGAGGTGCCACATCCACACCAACACAGTGAGGAGGATGTGGTGAACATTTTGGCCAATCTATATGGGATGAGATAACACCTGAGTGAGACTTTTAAGGCTATTTCCCAATGGTTCACACAGTGTGTGTGATTGAGTGTGAGTAACGAATATCCTGGGTCCATTGGTAATCAGAGAAGGAAGTTTGGTGATCTAATTTTCCATTAGAGCATTAGCTTTGTTTTGCTAAATTTAGTTTTTTTCTTGTAAAATGTTGTAAAAGAGGGATGTTACTTTGGTAGATTTAGCGGGGTTTGAGAAGTATTGCCATATTTTGGGATGTATGTTAATAGTAGGTGGTAGAAAGGCAGTTATAAAATGGTAAATACGGTATAGTGTGAAGAAGGTGGAGCGTGGAAGTCCATATTTAGCGATAAGGGTCTCTGGTGAGCCTGGATGATTTCCCAAAAGGAGATCTTCCAGAGAGTGGATACTAAAGTTTTTCCAGTTTTCCAGTTTGATGTCTGGAATGAGATGTTCTAGTGTTGCAAGAGATGCTTTTTTGGTGGAGTAATTAGTAGATTGATAGGGGGAGTTAAAGTGATTGTAAAGTCTTGTTTTTTTTTTCTATAAAAATAACAAACATGTTATACTTACCTGCTCTGTTGCAGTGAATTTGCACAAAGCAGCCCGGATCCTCCTCTTCTTGGGTCCCTCTTCTGTGCTCCTTGCCCCTCCCTCCTGTTGAGTGCCCCCACACCAAGCAGCTTGCTATAGGGGCACCCAAGCCAAGCTGCAGCTCCGTGTGTCCATTCAGATACAGTGCTGCGGTTAAGCCCAGCCCCCTCTCTCTCCTGAGTGGCTAACTGACTTTGATTGACAACAGTGGGAGCCATTGCTGTGTCTCAGCTAATCAGGAGGGAGAGTCCCAGACAGTCATGGCACTCATGGACATCGCTGGACAGAGATGCAGCTCTGGTAAATATTAGGGGTGCTGAGGGGGGTTGCTGCACACAGAAGGTTTTTTATCTTAATGCATAAAATGCATTAAGTTAGAAAACCTTCTGACTTAGCAACCCCTTTAACGATCATTCTCCAAGCTTGGATAGATGCTCTAGTGGTAGGTAGGCATGCAAATAAATCTAATGCTTTCCATGTGTCAGCATATAGTAAGGAGCAGAGATCAGGAGTCTTGCTGACCCCTTTTTCTATATTAACCATAATGGTTCTGCAGAAATATTGAACCAATGTTTCAGATGGTCTAGGTGAACTGCTGTGAAATAGTCTCGTAAATCTGTACAACAAGAGTCGCGCTAGCTTAGCTTAGCGCGACTCTTGTTGTACATATTGCTTTTACATTCCAGGTGTTTTGAGTTCGCTGCTTTTTAAAGGCGTGAGTTCAATTTTATTACAGTCTCGTAAATCTATCATTCCCATTCCTTCCACTGTTCTGTGTTTTTTCAGGGATATATGGGAGATGGGAGCAACGAGCCCACATCCCTTTCCAGATAAAGCTTCTCAATGGTTTTCATGTATGAGTGTTTTAAAAGGACATGGAGGGGCCAGAATGTATACAGGATTTGGTGGAGAATCTGAATTTTATAAGCTGCTAACCTGACCACCCATTACATCTCTACTTGTGCCAGCTTTTTCAATTCTGCCTCAACCTTGGATATAGAAGGCTTGTAGTTAACTTCTTCTAGGGAAGCGTAATAAGGGGTGACTATTATACCCAGGTATGAAATACTTGCCTCTACCCATGTGTACAGCAAGTCCTCTTTTAATGTGGATACGACAGGTTTAGGAATGTTTAGATCCAGTATTAGAGACTGAGTGATTTACCTTGTAGTATGATAGCCCACTAAATTCTGTTAATATTTTGTGAACTTATGGGAGTGAGGTTTGGGGGTTTGTCAACATGAGGATAATGTCATCAGCAAATAGGTTGATAATATGAAGTCTTTCCATAAAGAGGAACCCTGTTATCAAGGGGTGGGATCGGATCCTCCCGCCAGTGGTTCAAGCATCAGATTGAAGATCAACGGGGAGAGTGGGCATCCCTGTCTCGTACCATTGGATATGACAAATGGTTTAGATAATACACTTGCTGCATACACCTGGGCCAAAGGGGTGGAGTATAGCGCCAAGATAGCGGATAGAATAATCTCCTGAAAACCAAACTTATGAAGTACATTTGACATATAGCCCCAGTGGACACAGTTTAACGCCTTCTCTGCATCAATGGAGAGCAGCAGGTAAAGTGTTCGGCTACATTCAGCAAACTGCACAACAATAAGTAAACGTCATCAGATGTTTGTCTACCAGGAATGAACCCCACTTGATCTGGTTGTATTAAGGAAGGTAATACTCTTTGCGTTAAGCAGCGAGATTGTCCGGCAAATTTCCAACCAATCAGGGTTCTTCCCTGGTTTGGGAATGGTAACGATACTAGCTCTCAACATCTCCGGTGGGAAAGTTGTTCCATTTGCTGCAGCATTAAATAGCTTGACTAGGTAAGGGCTTAGGAGGGAAGATCAAATATGGTAATAATAATTTATAAACCCATCAGGGACAGGGGATTTCCCACACGGCATTGATTAAATTACCTTTTGTATTTCTAAATCCGAGAAAGGACAATTTAGATTCTCAATATCAGAGGAACTCGGGGAAGGAAGCTTGAGTTTGTGTAAAAAGGAGGCTATGTGTTGGGGGTTGGACAATTTCAGTTTGGTGAAGGGGTGAAAGAGGAAGGGAATTTTAGATTTGATTCTGCGGGATTTCAGGCGGGAGGCTAAAAACGTCCCCACCTTATTATGCAAGTAAAAAAAATAAAAAATTTAAGTTGGCAGAGCAAATGCTCATGCTTTTCTTGTAAGAGGGAGCGGAGTTCCAAACGAAGCTTGGAAAGAGTAGATGCTTTACTTGAGGCAGGCTTTTATGCAATTTAAGTTTTGCAGATTAGTCAATAGACCTTGCAATTTTGGACTCAGGCACCTAGCTGGATTAGCATTCCACATGTGCTTTGTGCGAGTTCCATAAGGAAAAAATATTAGTGTTGGGAGTGTCATTAACAAGGAAGTAAGAAGTAATCATGGAGAAGTTAAATGAGCACAGCGTTCATTGCTTGTTCTTTAATAATTATGTAAGAAATGCCTTTGTGTGGTTTAACGTGCTAATGTCATAATGAGAAAAATAGGAGTTAGTAGCCTTTCAGTGCCTTGGGAGAGTCAGGATGAGAAAAAGCTTAAAAAAATTATGGTGTAGATTGGTAGACATGAGCATCGCGTTAGATGCAATAAGTGAAGAATTAGTGAAAATGGATAAAAAAAGAAAAGAAAAAACCCCCAGAAAAGTAAAAAAACAAACAAACCAGTGCAGCTCAACTGCAGTATGTGGGGAAAGAACTTGCTGGTGAGCATACAAAGAACACTTACTTCTCTGGGGGCATACCGCCTGAATGATACTGATGGGCCTTAGGTGGTCTAACCCAGCGCCAATTGTTTCTTCTTGTTGCACTTGTCCGAGCTCTGAGTCTACTCCCTGGAGGACTTAGAGGAGAAGCGAGAGGAGTTTGTGTCGGCTGGGTTTACTGGGATCATTTTCTATTCTTTCAGTAGATGAAGCCCTTTGCTGAGTGTGTTCACAGTTGAAGTGGAACCGTCATGGGTAATCTTGACGTGGCAGAATATTTCCATTGGTATCCAATATCATGGTTCCTCAAAGCTTTGGTATTGGATAGCAGATTTTTGCACCTTTGCAGAGTGTGAGCAGAAAGGTCAGATAATACTTGAATGGACGCGGCTCTCTCAGGAAGGTGGTCTCTCTTGCGGAACGCCGTTAGGACAGATTCTTTCACCCTAAAATAGGGCATCCGCAGAAGGACATCTCTAGGTACTTCTTGAGGGAGGAATAAGAGTTTGAGGATCCTGTGAATCTAATCGATTGTAAGATCTGCTGGAGATAGTGATGGTGCTGTGGCTTAAAAGAGATCTCGTACAAATGGTTGTACAGATTCTGCAATACCTCTGAGTTTTAGGCTGTTGAGTCTGGAGTGTTCCTCCAAGTTCTCCACTTTTGATTTCAACCAAGCAATGTCCTCTGAGTGAGATGTGTGCGCATCCACCATATTATAGGATTTTTATTGAGTTATAAAGTACAAAACAAGTCATACAGTGAAACAGGATGAACATGAACTTTGCATCACAAAATAAACAGGATAAACAAAGTATGCACATGGCAGTGCCCAACTCTATAGCCAAGATAGAGGAAAATGAAAAAATTTGTACTCAAGTGAGTGTAGTTATAAATTATTTGAATGCTATCAATACCATATAGAAACATATCTATCAAATGCGTTGGTCCGTGTAGTGGATGTTGTCACTATAATCCATCTTGGATCAGGAGTAGAATCTACTAGCTTGAGGTCGGGGGGGGGGGGGGGGGTTAGTTCATGAGTTCATGAACAGGGCTCATTGGAGTCTGTAGTGTTGACATAGTTGTGTGAGAGGGAGAAAATGAGGGGACGGGATCGAGACTACCAACAGCTTGGTGTCCAGGACCCGTTCCCATCCATATGGTGGCATAGTGGTATATTGAAATTATAGTTGGGGGGGGCTAGGGGGGGAGAGGGGGGAAAGGAAGGAGAGTGAGGGGAAGGAAAGAAGGGCGGGAGAGCCCTCCCAGTCTCCGTCCCACCAAGGAATATAAAGGGAGGTATCCAGATAAAGAGAAGTAATATAAATGATACATCATATTCAGTATGGTTACGGCAACAAGGTGAGTTCAGGAGGATAGGGGAGGTTACCTCTCACACTCATCCCTTGTTTAGGGGTGAGGGGAACCATGGATAACTACCAATTAGAGCATACGGGCCCTCCCTCCTCCCTACTTATGTGTAGTGTGGTTTTGAAGGGATATAGGAGTATAGGTGAGGGGATCTTATGTCAGAATTTGCTGGTCTTCGGCAATGGGAATGTTTTGAGAGTGTGGTCTGTTCGTCAGTGATGCGTATGTCGCGGATGTAGTGAAAGAGATCCAAGGATCCCAGATGCGAGCGTGCTATAGAGATCAATTCCTCCAGTTTCGCTATTTTATCAGTTTTCTGTATCCAGTCTAGGATAGTAGGTGGAGTATGAGATTTCCATCGTACCGGGATGCATGTATTAGCCACATTGATTAGGTGTGGAATCAGTGTCTTGCGATATCGATAGGGTGAGATGTGTGTATAATGGAGTAAGTACTGTGCTGGGGAAAAGTTTATGGGCATGTCAAGGATTTTCGAGATTATGTCGTGAACTTGTTTCCAGAATGGTTGGATTCGGGAACAGGACCAGAATAGATGAAGGAGCGTACTGGGTTCTTTGTGGCATCTCCAGCATTCTATGGGAGAGTCAGGGAAGAATTTGTTCAGTATTTTTGGGGTTCTATACCAACAGGTCAACAACTTGTAGCAGTTTTCTTGTATTGAGACGTTAAGGGAACTTTTGTGTGTGATGAAGCAAATATTCTCCCAATTGTGGTCATTGAGGGATAGGTTAAGGTCCGATTCCCATGCAGAGAGGGCTTTATTTGAGGTTAGTGGGGATTTTTGGAATAGCAGATTGTATGTGGTGGAAATCAGGGGGCGTTGGGGGGACGTACTCATGCAGAGACGTTCAAAGGGTGTCAGGTCTCTAGAGAGTGCACCTGTATGATTTAGAATGGATAAGAAGTGACATATCTGAAAGTATACCTAGCAGGGAATAGGAAAGGAATTAGTGTCTGTCCTGAGATGGGTGCGGTCAACTAGGGTACCATCTTTATAGAAATTATATGCCCATATCGGTTTACCTCCTCAGTAATCTAAAAGAAAGGCTGGCAACGTGCCTGGTTCAAAAGCAAGGTTAAGTCTTATGGGGGTCAGAGGGCCTGGGCTGGAAGAAAGAGTGGAGTGTTTGCATACTTCCTTAAAGCAAGATAGGGTGGCGCTGATCAGCGGGTGCCTTTTTAGGGAATGGGGGATGTGAACCGGGTCTATCCAGGGGAGTGTATGGATGGACGCTAGGTCGAAGGAGTTTTCCAGATTGACCCACTCCTTGCTCTTTTTGTGGAGGAACCAATCTAGTATTCTCGTGAGGTGGCATGACCAATAATATTTTTTGAGGTCAGGTAGGCCGATGCCTCCAGCATTTTTAGGTTTGGTCAATAGATCAAATGAGAGTCTAGGATGTTTCTGATTCCATAGAAACCTTATACAGGGGGATTTGAAGGACTGAAAGAAGGAGGGAGGAATTTTAATCGGGATCGTTTGAAGTAGGTACAAGAGACGGGGAAGGGTATTCATTTTGATTATGCTCGTCCAAACCATGAAAAGTGTGGTTTGTTCCATTTTTCATGTCATCTGCAATGGCTTTCAGCACGGGTGGGAAATTTTTGGAAAAGAGCTTCGATAGGTCGGTTGGGAGATGGATGCCTAAGTACTTTATAGAATCAGTTTTCCATTGAAGTGGGAAGTTGTTTTTACACTGGTTTACCAATCCAGGGAGCAGGGATATGTTAAGGGCATGTGATTTAGAGAAGTTAATTTTAAAATTAGATATGCATTGGAAGAGTTTAAATTCCTGTAGAATCGTAGTCGGTATAGAAAGAAGAGGTTCACTAAGAAAAAGT
Source organism: Pelophylax lessonae (assembly GCF_965119305.1). Classification (NCBI taxonomy): domain Eukaryota; kingdom Metazoa; phylum Chordata; class Amphibia; order Anura; family Ranidae; genus Pelophylax; species Pelophylax lessonae. Next base: position 614,758,224 of record NC_138771.1, on the reverse strand, counting down.
AAGATATCGTCTGCGAATGACGCTATTTTGTAAGTGCGAGATCCAGTATAGACTCCCTGGATATCAGGAATATTTGCAAGAGAACGCAGACATGGTTCCAAAGTAAGGATAAATAATATAAGGGACAAAGGGCAGCCCTGCCTCGTCCCATTACTGATAGAAAAGGCGTCTGACAGGTAACCATTAACCCTAACACGAGCTGTCGGGGTGGAATACAGGGACATGATGAAGTTAAACATTCTGTCTTGGAATCCTAGGTGACGTAAGACTCTTGCCATGTATGTCCAGTCTAACCTGTCAAACGCCTTTTTCGGCATCCAGGGAAAGCATAAAACCTTTTACGTTTTTGGGAGGTTATCCAATGGTGGATATTGATTGCTTTAAGTGTATTGTCCCAAGCCTCATGTCCTGGGACAAAGCCTACTTGATCTTTACTGATTATGTTAGGGATAAGGGGAAGAAGTCTGTTTGTGAGAATCTTGGCAAATAATTTTATATCGACATTCAGCAAGGATATAGGTCTATAATTCACAACTGAGGTGATGTCCTTACCCTCTTTGGAGATGACAGTAATTTAGGCCTCTAGTAATCTGTGGGGTCGGAGTGGGGGAGCCGACTTGATTTTTACTGATTATGTTAGGGATAAGGGGAAGAAGTTTGTTTGTGAGAATCTTGGCAAATAATTTTATATCGACATTCAGCAAGGATATAGGTCTATAATTCACAACTGAGGTGATGTCCTTACCCTGTTTGGGGATGACAGTAATTTGGGCCTCTAGTAATCTGTGGGGTCGGAGTGGGGGAGCCGACATAGAGTTGAAGGTGTTTAGCAGTGAGATTGAGAGAAGATCCATGAAGGTCCTATAATATGGGGCAGTGAACCCGTCAGGATCGGGGCTTTTGCCAGCTTTGAGTTGCTTGATGGCAGCCAGGAGTTCGTCTTGGGTTATGGGGTTTTCTAGATTAAGTGTTTGAGCAATTGGGATAGGCGCAGGGCAATGTTGTTGTAGGATATTGCGCATGAGAGAATTTTTATTAGTCTCCGAGGAAGTAGGAGTAAGGCTGTACAGTTTAGAATAATATTTCTCGAATTGTGTAGTGATATCAGGGGTGTTGGCATAGATGTTGCCTTGACTGTCTTTGATAGTGTGAATGGAGAGGGCGGCCCTTTTCACTTGGAGAGCTCTCGCTAAGTATTTGCTGCTCTTATTTCCGAATTCGTAAAATAATTTCTGCTGTAGAATAAATTTAAGTTTGGTTTTGATATGCAATTCGTCCAGGAGGAGCTGTCTATGGTGTATAAGTTCTTGGTGGGTGTTTTGTGCTTGTGTGCGTTTATGTGTTGATTCAAGGTCTTTAATTTTTTGAACAAGAACCTGAGTTCTGCCTTGGTGGATTTTTCTCTTGAACAATTTGAGAGAGATTAGTTTGCCTCTCAGGACACATTTGTGTGTTTCCCATAGATTGAAGGGCGAGGTTTCTGACGTGTCGTTAATGGAGAAAAACTCAGATATCTCGTTGCTGATATTTTGAATGTCTGATTCCAAAGTCAGGAGCGAGGAATCTAGTCTCCAGAATTTGGAATAGGAGTTGACCGACAGAAGATACAGCGTTAGAGAAACCGGGTGGTTGTCGGAGAGTACCATTGTCTCATTTGTTGCTTTTTTAAAAAGGGGGAGATCTTTTTGGGAGAGAAACAGATAATCAAGTCTAGAGTACCTGTTATGGCGGGAAGAGAAGAAAGTATAATCCTTAGTTAAGGGGAATAAAGTTTGCAATGTAACGGAGCTCCAATACCCAGCCTAGGTATCTCCGCTATATAATCCTTGAAGCTGAGGAAGCACTAAAACATCCAAGGCAAAATCCCCCCCAGTAACTGGATGACACACAGTTCTGGGAGTCAAACTAGACTAAGTTTGTTTATTGAAAACACAAGGGATCTACAATCTAGGAAAACCCCTCCCTCTTCGAGCCATCCCACACACAAAGCTGAACATCCCATAATAACCTTACTCACAGGAACAATAGAACAATGGAATGCAGGTATTTAACAACAACAAACCCCCACCCATCTCCTGAGGGACACTGCTCCCTCACTCTTTCAACACAAACCACACTCTTAGTGTCCATTCCGCTACACTGCTTCCCCTTAACCACAAGATGGCATACACAGTCTGATCCATAACGGATCGGCTTGGGGATGTCCGGGGAGTACTCACAGATCATTTTTTCAGTTCAGTTTGACGCGATAACCCGTCAGCTTTGCCATTCTGTTGTCCATACAAGTAGGGCTGAAGCTTCTTTTCCCTGGGCAGAAGCTTTCTGCTCAAGTAGGTTACGGGTTGTTTTCTGCCATCTTCTCTAACCTGGCTCAATACTGCTCCCAATCCAAACATTAAAGTGTCTGGATCTCAGAAGGCCAGTAGGTCTCTGTGATGTGGGCCTGGGATCTGGACTGGCAGGAACGCTGAGGTCAACTGGCCTAGGTCGTTCCCCAGTAAGATGTCGGTGGGGAGCTCCCATATAAACCCCACATGAATCAGACCTGACCCGTCACCCCAATTCAATGGACCCTCACAGTGGGTAGCCGGTGTACTGCTCCCCCTGCCATCCGTACCACTACTGAGCCTCCGGTTCGGGCGGCATCTGGGACCAGGTGTTGCTTGACCAAGGTGAGAGTGGCTCCCGTGTCTCGGAGACCTTGCGCGGGCTTTTCATTTAACTGGACGGATTGTAGATGGTGTTGTCTGTTCTCCGTAGTGGCTTGCACCAAATTAGCTTCGTGAAGGGTACCCAATTGCTCCTCGGTGGGTTTGAACCTGGGTACGACTGGGGAAACCTCTGCTGCATAGTAGGGGACCGTTGTCCGAAGGGGGTGACCCTGGTCGGATCCCTGCAGCTTGGTTCCTTCTCTGGGTACAGTTTCGTTGATAGTGCCCAAACTGCTTGCACCTGTGGCACTGTACCCCACTGTGGGACGGGTATCTGGGTGTCTGGTGTTTGGAGGAGATTCGCCCCCTCTGTGGTAGTGGGGGTCCTGTTCGAATCCATGAATCACATTTCAGTTTTTTACAGCAAGACCAATTCTTGCTTTCATCAAGAGTACCTTTATAGGGTTACAGTGGGAAGGCATCACCAGCACCCAAAGACCCATTTTTCTGCAAATGTTTGACCAGGACATCAAATTTAAATTTTTTTACAGCATGCTAATTCATGCCTTCATCAAGAGTACCTCTATAGGGTTACAGTGTGAAGGCACCACCAACACCCAAAGACCAATTTTCCCGCACCTGTTTCTTCTGTCCAAAGTCTACGAAAGAGACACCAAACCTTATCTAAAAAAAAGTGTTAATCTTGGCATGAGTGTACTACAATTTAGCTTCTTAAATTTCATTTTTTTGTGTTTAGAAATGTCAGTTTTGCTGCAGCAGGTTCTAAGAAAGCGGCGGAGCAGAGCGAGAGAAAGGCTTACTGGTGGAGAGTGAAGTAGCTGACAAGCCCTACACGAGACAGTTGAGCAGGAGCAGAGCGGCACAACTAATATAAAACACTGACTGATTGACTGACTGTGACAAGCTGACTATGGCAAGCTGACTGTGTAGTGGATATGCTGGCTGAAGAGGGGGTAATGTGAGTACTGTTGAGTAACTGAGTACTGTTGAGTAACTGAGTACTGCTGTTTACTGTTAAGTAACTAAATACTGCTGAGTACTGTTGAGTAACTGAGCATTGCTGAGTACCGTTGAGCAACTGAGTACTGTTGCTTAACTGAGTACTGCTGAGTACTGTTGAGTAACTGAGTACTGCTGAGTACTGTTGAGTAACTGAGTACTGCTGAGTACTGTTGAGCAACTGAGTATGGTTGAGTAACCGAGTACTGCTGTGTACTGTTGAGTAACTGACTACTGTTGAGTAATGAGTACTGTTGAGTGACTGAGAGTAACTGAGTACTGTTGATTAACTGAGTACTGTTGAGTGACTGAGAGTAACTGAGTACTGCTGAGGAACTGAGTACTGCTGAGTGACTGAGAGTAACTGAGTACTGCTGAGTGGCTGAGAGTAACTGAGTACCGAGGAGTGACTGTGTACTGCTGAGGGACTGAGAATAACAGGTTACTACTGAGTGACTGAGAGTGACTGCACTGCTGATGAGTAACTGGGAGTGACTGAGTTCTACTGAGTGACTGAGAACTGCTGATTGACTGGGAGTAACTAAATATTGCTAAAAGACTGGGAGTAACTGAGTACTGCTGAAGTGACCAGGAGTAACTGAATACCGCTGAAGTGACTGGGAGTAACTGAATACCGCTGAGTGACTGTGAGTAACTGAGTGAGTGGGAGTAACTGAGTACTGCTGAGTGAGTGGGAGTAACTGAGTATTGCTGAGTGACTGGAAGTAACTAAATTACTGGGTGCTGGGAAATTAGAGTCAGGAAGCAAGGTAACAATTAATTGGACAGAGTAAGATGCCCGGCAGGTGTGGAGATTTGACTCGGTGCTCATCTTGTGGCATGTATGCGTTCCTCGATCATCCGATCGAGGGCGAATACTGCTGCACAAAATGTAAGCACGTTGCTTCTTTGGAAACCAAGGTCCTGAATCTAGGGAAGAAGCTGCCAACACTGAGGAGAATCTCCATACTAAAAGAGAGTTGGGAACATACATGACAGGTGGTGGCGGGGGCCAGCACAGAGGCGGGTTTGGGATACAGGGGTGCAGGCACCAGAGCAGAGTAGTTGCATGACAGTTAGAAAGGGTAGAGGGGAAAGTGTCAGGGAGGCCTGGTCCTTGGCTGGAACATCCCAATAAGTATGCCCTGTTGCGTGATGTTGGAGAAACCAGTCAGACAACAGTAGATGTAGTAGACGACGAGAACAGCTATGGCATGCAATGCCAAGCTGCTGCAAGCAAAGCCAACAGAATACTGGCATGTATTAAAAAGGGGATTCACTTCAGAGATAAAATGAAAATTCTCCCACTCTACAAGACTCTGGTCTGGCTGCATCTTGAATATGCCATCCAGTTTTCGGCACCAGTCCTCAGAAAGGATATCTTGAAACTGGAGAGAGTCCAGAGAAGGGCAACAATGCTAATAAAGGGACTGGAGTACTTCAGGTAGAGAGAGAAGACTACAAGCTTTGAACTTATTCTCTCTGGAGAGGGGACACTTGAGAGGGGATATGATATCAATGTACAAATACCCTACTGGCGACCCTAGCACAGGGAACAGATCTTTCAGCAAAAGGGAATTCAAAAAGACACACAACTATTCACTAAAATTAGAAGCGGTTTAACCTTAACCACTTGCAGACCGCCCGCCGTAATATTACTGCAGCAGGGCAGCTTGGCTGTGCTCAGTCACGTAGTACTACGTGATTGAGAGCATGTGGTTTTTGCGGTGTGCGTGACTAAACACAGCGGGAGACGGGCCGCTGCCCTCCCGCAATCGCCGGAGAAACCGAGAGAAGACCCGCCTGCTTATGTAAACAAAGCAGGCGGATCTTCTCTCAGACAGGCAGGGAAAAGTCAGCAGTTTCAGCTAAGCTGAAACTGCAATCTCTCTGTGCCTGTCACAGAACCCCCCCCCCCCCCCACACACACACACACACACACACACACACACAGTGAGTAAGCACGCAAGCATACATTGAACTCCTTTGATCACCCCGAGTATTAACCCCTTCCCTGCCAGTGTAATTTATACAGTAACAGTGCATATTATTTAGCACTGATTACTGTATTAGTGCCACTGGTCCCCAAAAAGTGTCAAAAAAGTCAATTAGGGGTCCGATCTGTTCACCGCAATGTCGCAGTCCCACTAAAAATCGCTGATCGTTGCCATTACTAATAAAAATAAATAAATAAATAAAAAGTCCAAAAATCTATCCCGTAGTTTGTAAACGCTATAACTTTTGTGCAAACCAAAATAAAATATGCTTTTTGGGATTTTTTTTTACCAATAATATGTAGCAGAATACAAATTGGCTGAAACTGATAAAAAAAAATTAAATTTTTAAAACATTTTTATTGGGAATGTTTTATAGCAGAAAGTAAAAAAATATGGTGTTTTTTTTCAAAATTGTTGCTCTTTTTTTGTTTATAGTGAAAAATCTAAAAACCGCAGAGGTGATCAAATACCACCAAAAGAAAGCTCCATTTGTGGGAAAAAAAAGAGTAACGGAACAGGGCACCCCTGACCGGGGGGTACCTTCGTTGACAGATGCTCCTAGTGCTTCCCGAGGGACTCCAAGTACTCCACCAGACACCGTAAGCACTTCAGACTCCACGAACCGCCGCAGCTTGGTTAGGGTCTTGGCATCTCCTAACCACCCTGGACCTACGACAAGGCTCCAGGTTCCTGTGGGTGAACCTCTCTTTCCCCAGAGAGTGCAGCAGAACAAGTCTCTTCATAAGAGACAGAACTCTAGATTGAGGTTGAATGAACTCAGCACAACTTTAATTGAACAAGACTTATATACAGTTTTCACCCACAAAGTTACCACCCAGATGGACCCTGTTGAAGACTGAACATAATATTCACCATCCAATAGGAACAGAGGTTTACACTCTCATACAGTGTACAAAATATACAATGTGGGACAATCCCCCCTCCCCCTTAGCATCCAATCCACATTCCTATACGTTTCTATTAAGGCAGACAGACAGAACAATGGGAGGTCATTAACACGTAACAATGCAAAAGGACAATCCACATCCCCTCCCAATACACAACAAAAGGAATACCTGTCTGACATTGAAAGCTATGTAATTGTAGTGTTCTGGTACCTCTGGTACCCTTGTTCCATATTTCTCCTTTGCTAATTGCGTCCCATCTTGTGTAACAAGAGACGCATATACCTTTAAGACCGGATGACATCATTGCCGAGCGCCGCTATGAGCGGCTATTTCAATCGCTGGCTTTCTCTCACTCATCGCTCGTTCAAACCACATGTTTACCGCACCTTCTCCTGTGAAGTCGGAGCTGCTGACATTTCCTTTGCTGAACTGACGCCGGAACCTCGCCGCTGATCCGTATCTCGCTACGGGATCACCTCTCTATCTATGGACATTGTTACTACTAACCTATCTAAGTGATAAGTACCCCACAGGGGATTCCTTACTAACCAATCTCCTACTGTCATCTACTGCAATTACCCGGACTATCTATCTATCTATTCCATACCATCTGCATAGACTGTTAGCTCTTGGGACTACCTTCAACTATCCTTGCACTAGGTTACTCTGTCTAAGTATACTCCATCTGTGTCCTCTTACCATCTGCACTATACTAGACATCAGAACCTATCTGCTTTACCATCACCTGCAACTCTCCAAATATTACTCCTAGTAATCACCATACAACCTGTCTCTCATCTATACATTCTCATATGTTCTATCCCTCCACTAAAACATCTGATTGAGTATATGTATATTGCATAACAGGCTGTACACCGTGATGAAGTCCTGAGAGTTGGATAGGTTTATTCAACAGTATCTCTACAAGGCTACTGAGTGTGATAATTCTGCAGCTGAAAATCCATCCATTAACAAAAACGCATGAACGTTACAGATTGAACGAGCCTTAAAAAAAATATGGATTCAGCAGAATTACCCACTCATGTACTACAATTAAAACAGCAAGTAGATGCATTGATCCTTGCGCTTACAGAGGTACAAAACGAAAATCAGACCTTGAGACAGCAGGTTGGCTGTCTCACACAGCTTTCTGCTACTCAGCCCCGTGAGCCTAAGATAAACCCTCCTCTAGTGTTTTCTGGTGATCGGAGCAAATTTCGTGAATTTAAAAACGCATGTCGTTTACTTTTTTTGTTAAAACCTTTAACCTACACCACTGACCAAATTAAAGTTTGTACCATCATCTCCTATTTAACGGGTGAACCCCGGGCCTGGGCAGACGCTCTCTTTGAAAAGGATGATCCACTCCTTAATTCTTACCCTCTATTCCTAGCACAACTCGCTAGTTTATATGAAGACCCCAATAAGCAGAGTACCGCTGATACCCAGTTACGGGCCTTGAAACAAGGAAGGAGACCCGTTGAAGATTTCGTGGCAAATTTTAAAAGATGGTCCCCTGATTCAGGGTGGAATGACACATCTTTGAGAACGCAGTTTAGACTCGGCCTATCTGAGGCCGTTAAAGACGAGCTCGCCCGAGCGGATTTACCTGGCGCTCTGGAGGGACTGATACAGACCAGTATCAATATTGACAGACGACTACGAGAAAGAGAGGCTGAGAAGATGGGCTCACCATTTTCCAGTCCTTCTCGGATGTTGCCTGCTGACCCTACTCCTATGGAGGTAGGAATGATACGCCCACCTCTGACCCTTTCTGAACGTGCCAGAAGGAAGACCGAACATCTCTGCATGTACTGCGCATGCCCGAATCATTTGATAAGCGGCTGTACCCTTGTCCGCAGAAAAGAGGGTGAGTGTTCAAATGTCTTGCTAGGCGGACTCACAACTTCCTTTTCTAATCCTTATCTTTTTGTTCATTTAACAATGCAGTGGGACCAAATTAGGATCACCACCAAGGCTATGATCGACACAGGATCTTGTGGAAACTACATTGACATTTGTTTTGTCTCCCTTAATAAAATACCTATTGTTTCAAAACCCAAACCTGTCTCCGTTAGTTTTATTAACGGTACCCCCCTATCCTCTGGTCCTATCACCAGTCAGACACAGGCACTCCTTGTAACTGCTGACGAGTCTCATGTGGAGACCACCACCTTTGATGTGTTAACATCACCACATTTCCCAATCATTTTGGGACTTCCCTGGTTACACATACATCAACCAATCATCAATTGGAAAACAAGAACGCTAGCGTTCTCTTCTCACTATTGTGAAACGACGTGTAATCTCCCCACATATGATAGGATCCTGTCTGTAGTGCCGGATGACATTATACCCAAGTGTTATCAGGACTTATCAGAGGTTTTCCTTGAAAAAAACGCTCAAATGCTGCCTCCTCATAGGGACTATGATTGTTGTATCGATCTACTCCCTAATAGCAAGTTGCCCTTCGGACATGTTTATCCTCTCTCACAGGATGAACTCTCTCATCTTAAGGAGTATCTGGATGAGAACTTGGCAAAAGGATTCATCCGACCTTCTACTTCCTCCACTGCTGCTGGACTCTTCTTTGTCCGCAATAAGGATTCTAGCCTTAGGCCTATCATTGATTTCAGACAATTAAATGCCATTACAATAAAGGATCGTTATCCTTTACCTCTTATTCCTGAACTTATCGAACAGGTGCGTGGAGCTTCTCTCTTTTCAAAATTGGACCTAAAAGGTGCATACAATTTAATTTGAATCCGTAAAGGGGATGAATGGAAGACGGCATTCAGAACCAGATACGGACTGTTTGAGTACCTTGTAATGCAATTTGGGCTATGTAATGCTCCCGCAGCCTTCCAACGGTTTATAAATGAGATATTCAGAGACTTGCTTGACGTTTGTGTTGTAGTATATTTGGACGATATACTTATCTATTCTCATTCCTTACCTGAGCACATAAAACATGTGAGACTTGTGTTGTCAAGACTGCTTGCACATAACTTATATGTTAAATCAAAAAAATGTTTGTTTCATAAAGAGGAAGTACTATTCCTAGGATATATTATATCAAAAAATGGAATCAAGATGGACATGAGCAAAATATCCTGCATTCTAGATTGGCCTGTGCCAACCACTCGCAAAGCATTGCAAAGGTTCCTAGGATTCTCTAACTACTATAGGAAATTCATTAAGAACTTCTCTGCGATTGTGAAACCTCTCACACAACTCACAAGCACGAAGAAACCATTTAATTGGTCAAAAGAAGCAGATGGAGCATTCTGTCTGCTGAAATCAAGCTTCACTACTGCCCCTATACTATGCCATCCAGACCCATCCCTTCAATACATCTTGGAGGTAGATGCGTCAAATATGGCAGTAGGAACAGTTCTCTCACAACGACCAACAAACACCTCACCTCTTCACCCAGTTGCTTTCTTCTCAAAGTCATTAAGCAGCCCCGAGGTGAACTACCCAGTAGGAGAGAAGGAGTTATTAGCCATAAAACTGGCATTAGAGAATTGGCGACATCTACTTGAGGGCACTCAATTGCCAATCCTGATATATACTGATCACAAAAACCTTCAATACCTTCAGACTAATAGAACTCTTTCCCACCGGCAGGTTCGGTGGTCGTTATTCTTTCTGAGGTTTAATTTTTTAGTGACTTATACGCCCGCAGACAAAAATAAAAAAGCGGATGCACTTTCACGACTAGCCGAGAAGGATTCTACCGAGGTTCCCTCAGTTCCTATAATACCACTTGAACGTATTATCAGTGTCATTCGCTCCCTGAAGGAAGAGATTTTGCACAGCATAGGACTGGACTCACCTCCACCACAACTAACTACTGACGCAGAAGGCTTCCTCTATTACAACGATAAATTATACATACTCCCTACTATGCGAACCAAGATCTTGGAATTGTCGCATGATGTACCTATGGCAGGACATATGGGTATGACTAAAACTTTAAATCTACTTACTAGGCAGTTTTTGTGGCCAGACATTAAGACAACCGTAAAAAAGTTCGTTTTATCTTGTGATATCTGTGCAAGGTCTAAAATCGACAACACAAAACCATCGGGGTTACTTTGTAGTTTACCGATACCCCAGGTTCCGTGGGAAGTGGTATCCTTAGACTTCATAGTGGAACTACCACCTTCCAAAAGGATTCAACACCATCTTGGTATCAGTGGACCATCTGACCAAGATGGCACATTTTACTCCTATCCGAAGACTACCTTCGTCCAAACAAACAGCGGAATTACTTGTGAAACATGTCTTTAAGTTACATGGTATTCCAAAAACACTGCTGTCTGACCGTGGTTCACAATTCATCTCAAAGTTTTGGCTAGCTCTATGTCAGATACTACGAATAGAGCGTAAACTTACTTCTCCATACCACCCTCAGACCAACGGACAGACAGAGAGAGTTAACCAGTGCATTGAACAGTATCTACGTTGCTATACTTCGTATCTACAGGACGATTGGGCAGATCTCCTCCCGCTGGCGGAATTCGCCTATAACAACGCGACTCATAGCACTACTAAACAAAGTCCATTTTACCTAAATTACGGGTTTCATCCCACACTCCTTCCACCACGTATCTTGCCATCAAGTAATCCAGTGGCATCTGATTATCTTGCCCAGATAAAGGATTCTCTGGGATTACTCAACAATACCATATCACATGCTCATAGCCAACAAAAGAGGTACTACGACCTCCGTAGGAAACCCTCTCCCCAATATGCCATTGGGGATCTTGTTTGGCTTTCTACAAAAAATCTGAGATTAAAAATCCCTAGTAAAAAACTTGGACCTCTATTTCTGGGACCTTTCCCAATAGAGAAGCTTATTGGAAAAGCTGCAGTACAACTCACATTACCAGCAGACCTCAAGATACATCCTATCTTCCATGTGTCTCTACTGAAGCCCCATGTTCCTAACCAAGGAATAAGGCCTACTATCTCACCTCCACCTCCTGTACAAGTGGAAGGTGGAGAAGAATTTGAGATAAAAGAAATTTTGGATTCCCGTTTCAATAGAAGAAGACTCCAGTATCTTGTACGATGGAAAAACTATGGGCCCCAAGATGACACCTGGCTGGATACCTCCGATATACATGCCCCTAGACTGATTCGCAATTTCCACTCGAAATATCCAGAAAAACCAGTTCTAGAGGCCTTCCGGAGCTGGCCTTAAGGGGGGGGTACTGTAATGTTCTGGTACCTCTGGTACCCTTGTTCCATATTTCTCCTTTGCTAATTGCGTCCCATCTTGTGTAACAAGAGACGCATATACCTTTAAGACCGGATGACATCATTGCCGAGCGCCGCTATGAGCGGCTATTTCAATCGCCGGCTTTCTCTCACTCATCGCTCGTTCAAACCACATGTTCACCGCACCTTCTCCTGTGAAGTCGGAGCTGCTGACATTTCCTTTGCTGAACTGACGCCGGAACCTCGCCGCTGATCCGTATCTCGCTACGGGATCACCTCTCTATCTATGGACATTGTTACTACTAACCTATCTAAGTGATAAGTACCCCACAGGGGATTCCTTACTAACCAATCTCCTACTGTCATCTACTGCAATTACCCGGACTATCTATCTATCTATTCCATACCATCTGCATAGACTGTTAGCTCTTGGGACTACCTTCAACTATCCTTGCACTAGGTTACTCTGTCTAAGTATACTCCATCTGTGTCCTCTTACCATCTGCACTATACTAGACATCAGAACCTATCTGCTTTACCATCACCTGCAACTCTCCTAATATTACTCCTAGTAATCACCATACAACCTGTCTCTCATCTATACATTCTCATATGTTCTATCCCTCCACTAAAACATCTGATTGAGTATATGTATATTGCATAACAGGCTGTACACCGTGATGAAGTCCTGAGAGTTGGATAGGTTTATTCAACAGTATCTCTACAAGGCTACGGAGTGTGATAATTCTGCAGCTGAAAATCCATCCATTAACAAAAACGCATGAACGTTACAGTAATATACCCAGCATTTAGGAATTACAGATTTCATGGCAAATGGGAATAAATCTTAATATTCCTATATGGAAATATTGCTGGCAAATATGAAGCAATCCAAACCATTACTTATCTGTCTTTAAATTCCAGTGACGGTGAATACTGTCACAAAAAGGACATCAATTATATTTAACCTCACTATGTAACTATTTACACGGTACAGATGCGCCATTTACAGGCAGACTAAAGGGACCCCCCAGGCACTATATTTAAAATAATTTTTCATATTTGTTGTTTCACCTTAAGCGTCATTAAAATCACTGCTCCTTATTAGGGTTGAGCGGACACCTAGATGTCCGTGTTCGACGGGTTCGGCCGAACTTTAAAAAAAAGTCCGGGTCCGTGTCCCGGACTTTTACCGAACTTTTCCCGGACACCGAACCCCATTGAAGTCAATGGGGACCCGAACTTTAAGGCACTAAAATGGCTCTAAAACACCAATGGAAAGGGCTAGAGTGCTGCAAATGGCAGCAAAACGTAGTTAAGAGCATGGCAAGTGCTCTGCAAACAAATGTGGATAGGGAAATAACTTAAAACAACAAAAAAAAACAGAAAAATAAAACCATGTTCTTCATCTCTGAAGGACGAGGCCCATATGGAGTAGGAGGGAGGTTGAGGTGGTGGTGGATGTGGCGGTGTCATAGGCGTGCACACAGGGTGTGCCGGGTGTACCTGGGCACACCCTAATCACCTAGGGCACATAGCATTATCGTTCTGTTTGCCAGTGAGGAGATGGGAAAGATCTCCCTCGGACCTGCTCTGCTCTATTTCTCTTTGCCAGCAGGGAGAGTAATGTATCGGGGCCATGTACATGTAGGCAAACATATGCATGTGTATTTCAACTTTGGGGTGCACACCCTAATGCAATAGGCTGCGCACATCTATGGGCGGTGTAGGTGGAAGCGGCGGTGGAGGAGGACCAGGGCCGGATTAAGAGCATCATGGTCTTGGTGCTGAGGATTTTGAAGGGCCTTAAGGGCCATGCCTTGGCATGCACCCAGAGGAGGAAGGGTGCAGCCATGCATGCCTAATTCAACATGGGATGCTGTCTCTGAAGCCCATAAACACATCCATGCATCGGCAACTGTCCCTCCTTGTCAGGCCTTCGCGCTGTGTGGGGAGGTTCTGAGGGTGCTGCCTGGGGAAGCGAGCATAGAAGCCAGACTTCTGTGTTTACAAGTGACAGAAGAGCGGTCACAGTGAATATGGCCAACCCGGGGCCTATATAAAAGGTAGGGGCCTGGAGCTGCAGCTCCAATAGCCCCTACGTTAATCTGGCCCTGAGGAGGAGGAAGAGGTAGCCAACACTGCTTCTTTTCACAAATTTTAAATGAGGGTACACCCCAAAAGAGTGAGAAAGAGCAAAAATGGAACAATGGGTGGGTAAGGTCGGTATCCATTGCTATTCTGCACAAGGTACAGAAAAGTCCCGTGGGATCCATGCCTGGTTCATTTTAATGAACGTGAGCTTGTCCACATTGTCTCTGGACAGGCGGCTGCGCTTGTCTGTTATAACGCCCCCAGCCGTGCTAAATACCAGTTCAGATAATACACTGGCTGCAGGGCACGCCAGCACCTCCAAGGTGTAAAGGGCAAGCTCAGGCCATGTGCCCAATTTGGAGACCCAGAAGTTGAAGGGGGCAGACCCCTCATTCACTACATGTAGGTGTGTGCACACATACTGCTCCACCATGTTGGTAAAATGCTGCCTCCTGCTAAGACGTTCCATCTGAGCTGCTGGTGCTGCTGTTTGTTGTGGCGTGCTGACAAAGCTTTTCCACATTTCGGTCGTGCTAACCCTGCCTTCTGAGGTTCTGGCGGTGCCCTGGTTGCGTTGGCGACCTCCTCCTCCTCCTCCTCCTCTGCCTTGTGCTTCCACTGTGGCCCCGCTGTCAGATGGGAATGCCAGCAGCATCGCATCTACCAGCATGCGCTTGTACTCGCGCATCTTGCGATCGCGCTCCAGTGAGTGAATTAAGGATGGTACGTTGTCCTTGTAACGGGGATCCAGCAGCGTGGCCACCCAGTAATCAGCACAAGTTAGAATGTGGGCAACTCGGCGGTCGTTGTGGAGACACTGCAGCATGTAATCGCTCATGTGTGCCAGGCTGCCCAGAGGCGACGAAAGGATGTCCTCTGTGGGAGGTGTATCGTCCGTGTCCTCTGTATCCCCCCAGCCACGCACCAGTGATGGCCATGAGCTGGCCTGGGTGCCACCCTGCTGTGAACATGGTTCCATCTCCTCCTCCAGCTCCTCCTCCAGCTCCTCCTCCTCCTCATCCTCCAGAACTCTGCCCCTGCTGGACAATTGTGTCCCTGGCATTTGTGTGTGCAGGAACCCACCCTCTGAGCCCCTTGCGAATGACTGCCCTGAAAGCCTTTGAAATGTTACCTCTTCATCCTCCTCCTCCTCCTCCTCATCCTGTGCCACATCCTCTTCCATCATCGCCCAAATTGTTTTTTCAAGGAGGCATAGAAGTGGGATAGTTAAGCTGAGAACGGCGTCATTGCCACTGGCCATGTTGGTGGAGTACTCAAAACAGCGCAACAAGGCACACAGGTCTCGCATGGAGGCCCAGTTATTGGTGGTGAAGTGGTGCTGTTCCGCAGAGCGACTCACGCGTGCGTGCTGCAGCTGAAACTCCACTATGGCCTGCTGCTGCTCGCACAGTCTTTGCAGCATGTGCAAGGTGGAGTTCCACCTTGTGGGCACGTCACATATGAGGCGGTGAGCGGGAAGGCCGAAGTTACGCTGCAGCGCTGCCAGGCGAGCAGCAGCAGGGTGAGAACGCCGAAAGTGCGCACAGACGGCCCGCACTTTCTGCAGCAGCTCTGACATATCGGGGTAGTTTTTAAGGAACCTCTGCACCACCAAATTCAGCACATGCGCCAGGCAAGGGATGTGCGTCAAACCGGCTAGGCCCAGAGCTGCTATGAGATTTCGCCCGTTATCGCACACCACCAGGCCGGGCTTGAGGCTCGCTGGCAGCAACCACTCATTTGTCTGCTGTTCCATGCTCCTCCACAACTCCTGCGCGGTGTGTGGTTTGTCCCCCAAACAGGCAAGTTGTAAAACTGCCTGCTGTCGTTTAGCCCTGGCCGTGCTGAAGTTGGTGGTGAAGGTATTACGCTGTCCGGATGAGGAGGCGGTAGAGGATGAGGTAGCGGAGTAGGATGAGTTAGGAACAGGAGGCAAACTGAAGCGCCCTGCAATCCTCAGTGGTGGAAGGACATGCGCCAAATTGCTATCCGCCTCAGGCCCATCCGCCACTGCATTTACCCAGTGTGCCGTTAGGGAGATATAACGCCCCTGACCGTGCTTACTGGTCCACTTATCGGTAGTTAGGTGGACCTTGGCACCGATGGCGTTGCGCAGTGCACACCTGATTTTTTCCCCCACTTGGTTGTGCAGGGAAGGGATGGCTTGCCTGGAAAAGTAGTGGCGGCTGGGCACGACGTACTGTGGGACAGCCACCGACATAAGCTTTTTAAAACTGGGCGTCTCCACCAGACGGAATGACAGCATTTCAAAGGCCAATAATTGTGAAATGCTGGCATTCAGGGCCAGGGATCGCGGGTGGGTAGGGGGGTACTTCCTCTTCCTCTCAAGTGTTTGGGAGATGGAAAGCTGAACACTTCCACGGGACATTGTGGAGATGGTTGTTGGTGACCCAGGTGGTGGTGTTGCTGACAGATCGTCTGTTTGCGGGGTGGCAGGTGCCGGTATGACTACAGAGGTGGCTGGAGCGGCCGAGACTGCAGCAGAAGAGGAAGCAGGATGAGCCAGACGTTTCTTGGTTTTGAAGGTGTGTACTCCACTGCAGCTCATGCTTTGCACTTAGATGCCTGATCATGCAGGTTGTGCTCAGGTTGAGAAGGTTTATGCCTCGCTTCAGGCTCTGATTGCACAGGGTGCAAACCACTCGTGTCCTGTCATCAGCACAATTTCTAAAGAAGTTCCACGCTAGAGAACTCTTTTGAGCTGACTTTGGTGCGCTCGTTCCCTTGCTGCGTTGGGCAGTAGCAGGCGTAGTGTCTAGGGCACGGCCGCTCCGCTTCTGCACCCTGCTCCCTCTTCTGCTGTGCTGGTGGCTCTGTGCGACCACCGCCTCTTCCTCCAAACTACTCAGGTCACCTGCATGACCTTCATTCCATGTGGGGACGAGGACCTCATCGTCCTCCACATCATCTTCCACCCAGTCTTCACCCCTGCCCTCCCTGTCGGTCTCCACAATGCTGAACGCCGCAGCAGTTGGCACCTGCGTTTCGTCATCATCGGAGACGTGCTGTGATGGTCCTTCCATGTACTCATCTTGAGAAATAAGTGGTTGGGCATTGCTGCACTCAATCTCTTCCACTTCTGGGGCAGGGCTAGGTGGATGGCCCTGGGAAACCCTGCTGACAGAGTCCTCAAAAAGAATAAGAGACTGCTGTATGGCTTGGGGCTCAGACTGCTTGACTGATTTGCAAGGGGGTGAGGTGAAAGACGGTTGGACATTGGCTGCAGGTGCCAACTCTGACCTTTCTGCAGTAGACTGGGTGGGAGACAATGTGAAGGAACTGGAGGCACTGTCAGCAGCAAACCAATCTACTATCGCCTCTACGTGTTCTGGCCTCATCACTTCTAGAGGCGTATGATGCCCTACCAAATACTGATGCACGTTCTGTCGCCTACTCACACTTGAGGAAGGTGTTTCACTTGTGCGTGTAGCTGGCACAGATCGACCACGTCCTCTCCTTGCAACAGGAGCTCTAGCAGCAGCACCACGACCCAGGCCACGGCCCCTATTTGACGCTCTCCTCATATTTCTGAAATTTAAGATCTTGCCCTAGAAAGGTCTTTATTGAATAGCAGAACAAAAGAACAACAGTATCGCACGGGTGTATCTCACAGTCAAATATGCAAACTATGCCGCAATTTAATGTTTTTTACACCAAAAGGGTGTGTATTGAATAGCGGAATAGGATAAAAAACTGTGTATCTCACTCGTACAAACACAGACTAGGCCCGATTAAATTTTTTCCTACCCTAAAGGGAGGATGAGGAAGAGGAGTATGGAACAGGCAGCACCCTAAAATCTTCAGAAGTATGAGATGAACCTCAAAAACTTGGAAAGGTGGATCTCACACGTACCGACACAGACTATTCCGCAATTTAATTGATCCCCAAAGGTTTTTATTGAATAGCGGAATAGGAAATATGATCAAAAGAAGTTTATGTATCTCACACGTACAGAAGCACACTAGGCCCCAATTACTATTGTTTGTACACCTAAAAGGATGGATGAGGAGGAGGAGGAGTATGGAACAGGCAGCACCCTCAAAGCTTCAGAAGTATGAGATGAACCCCAAAAACTTGGAAAGGTGGATCTCACACGTACCGACACAGACTATCCCGCAATTTAATTGATCCCCAAAGATTTTTATTGAATAGCGGAATAGGAAATATGATCAAAAAAAGTGTATGTATCTCACACGTACAGAAGCACACTAGGCCCCAATTACGATTGTTTGTACACCTAAAAGGATGGATGAGGAGGAGGAGGAGTATGGAACAGGCAGCACCCTCAAAGCTTCAGAAGTATGAGATGAACCCCAAAAACTTGGAAAGGTGGATCTCACACGTACCGACACAGACTATCCCGCAATTTAATTGATCCCCAAAGGTTTTTATTGAATAGCGGAATAGGAAATATGATCAAAAAAAGTGTATGTATCTCACACGTACAGAAGCACACTAGGCCCCAATTACTATTGTTTGTACACCTAAAAGGATGGATGAGGAGGAGGAGGAGTATGGAACAGGCAGCACCCTCAAAGCTTCAGAAGTATGAGATGAACCCCAAAAACTTGGAAAGGTGGATCTCACACGTACCGACACAGACTATTCCGCAATTTAATTGATCCCCAAAGGTTTTTATTGAATAGCGGAATAGGAAATATGATCAAAAAAAGGGTATGTATCTCACACGTACAGAAGCACACTAGGCCCCAATTACTATTGTTTGTACACCTAAAAGGATGGATGAGGAGGAGGAGGAGTATGGAACAGGCAGCACCCTCAAAGCTTCAGAAGTATGAGATGAACCCCAAAAACTTGGAAAGGTGGATCTCACACGTACCGACACAGACTATCCCGCAATTTAATTGATCCCCAAAGGTTTTTATTGAATAGCGGAATAGGAAATATGATCAAAAAAAGTGTATGTATCTCACACGTACAGAAGCACACTAGGCCCCAATTACTATTGTTTGTACACCTAAAAGGATGGATGAGGAGGAGGAGGAGTATGGAACAGGCAGCACCCTCAAAGCTTCAGAAGTATGAGATGAACCCCAAAAACTTGGAAAGGTGGATCTCACACGTACCGACACAGACTATCCCGCAATTTAATTGATCCCCAAAGGTTTTTATTGAATAGCGGAATAGGAAATATGATCAAAAAAAGTGTATGTATCTCACACGTACAGAAGCACACTAGGCCCCAATTACTATTGTTTGTACACCTAAAAGGATGGATGAGGAGGAGGAGGAGTATGGAACAGGCAGCACCCTCAAAGCTTCAGAAGTATGAGATGAACCCCAAAAACTTGGAAAGGTGGATCTCACACGTACCGACACAGACTATCCCGCAATTTAATTGATCCCCAAAGGTTTTTATTGAATAGCGGAATAGGAAATATGATCAAAAAAAGTGTATGTATCTCACACGTACAGAAGCACACTAGGCCCCAATTACTATTGTTTGTACACCTAAAAGGATGGATGAGGAGGAGGAGGAGTATGGAACAGGCAGCACCCTCAAAGCTTCAGAAGTATGAGATGAACCCCAAAAACTTGGAAAGGTGGATCTCACACGTACCGACACAGACTATCCCGCAATTTAATTGATCCCCAAAGGTTTTTATTGAATAGCGGAATAGGAAATATGATCAAAAAAAGTGTATTCATCTCACACGTACAGAAGCACACTAGGCCCCAATTACTATTGTTTGTACACCTAAAAGGATGGATGAGGAGGAGGAGGAGTATGGAACAGGCAGCACCCTCAAATCTTCAGAAGTATGAGATGAACCTCAAAAACTTGGAAAGGTGGATCTCACACGTACCGACACAGACTATCCCGCAATTTAATTGATCCCCAAAGGTTTTTATTGAATAGCGGAATAGGAAATATGATCAAAAAAAGTGTATGTATCTCACACGTACAGAAGCACACTAGGCCCCAATTACTATTGTTTGTACACCTAAAAGGATGGATGAGGATGAGGAGGAGTATGGAACAGGCAGCACCCTCAAAGCTTCAGAAGTATGAGATGAACCCCAAAAACTTGGAAAGGTGGATCTCACACGTACCGACACAGACTATCCCGCAATTTAATTGATCCCCAAAGGTTTTTATTGAATAGCGGAATAGGAAATATGATCAAAAAAAGTGTATGTATCTCACACGTACAGAAGCACACTAGGCCCCAATTACTATTGTTTGTACACCTAAAAGGATGGATGAGGAGGAGGAGGAGTATGGAACAGGCAGCACCCTCAAAGCTTCAGAAGTATGAGATGAACCCCAAAAACTTGGAAAGGTGGATCTCACACGTACCGACACAGACTATTCCGCAATTTAATTGATCCCCAAAGGTTTTTATTGAATAGCGGAATAGGAAATATGATCAAAAAAAGTGTATGTATCTCACACGTACAGAAGCACACTAGGCCCCAATTACTATTGTTTGTACACCTAAAAGGATGGATGAGGAGGAGGAGGAGTATGGAACAGGCAGCACCCTCAAAGCTTCAGAAGTATGAGATGAACCCCAAAAACTTGGAAAGGTGGATCTCACACGTACCGACACAGACTATCCCGCAATTTAATTGATCCCCAAAGGTTTTTATTGAATAGCGGAATAGGAAATATGATCAAAAAAAGTGTATGTATCTCACACGTACAGAAGCACACTAGGCCCCAATTACTATTGTTTGTACACCTAAAAGGATGGATGAGGAGGAGGAGGAGGAGTATGGAACAGGCAGCACCCTCAAAGCTTCAGAAATATGAGATGAATCCCAAAAACTTGGAAAGGTAGATCACACACGTACCGACACAGACTATCCCGCAATTTAATTGATACCCAAAGGTTTTTATTGAATAGCGGAATAGGAAATATGATCAAAAAAAGTGTATTTATCTCACACGTACAGAAGCACACTAGGCCCCAATTACTATTGTTTGTACACCTAAAAGGATGGATGAGGAGGAGTATGGAACAGGCAGCACCCTCAAAGCTTCAGAAGTATGAGATGAACCCCAAAAACTTGGAAAGGTGGATCTCACACGTACCGACACAGACTATCCCGCAATTTAATTGATCCCCAAAGGTTTTTATTGAATAGCGGAATAGGAAATATGATCAAAAAAAGTGTATGTATCTCACACGTACAGAAGCACACTAGGCCCCAATTACTATTGTTTGTACACCTAAAAGGATGGATGAGGAGGAGGAGGAGTATGGAACAGGCAGCACCCTCAAATCTTCAGAAGTATGAGATGAACCTCAAAAACTTGGAAAGGTGGATCTCACACGTACCGACACAGACTATCCCGCAATTTAATTGATCCCCAAAGGTTTTTATTGAATAGCGGAATAGGAAATATGATCAAAAAAAGTGTATGTATCTCACACGTACAGAAGCACACTAGGCCCCAATTACTATTGTTTGTACACCTAAAAGGATGGATGAGGAGGAGGAGGAGTATGGAACAGGCAGCACCCTCAAAGCTTCAGAAGTATGAGATGAACCCCAAAAACTTGGAAAGGTGGATCTCACACGTACCGACACAGACTATCCCGCAATTTAATTGATCCCCAAAGGTTTTTATTGAATAGCGGAATAGGAAATATGATCAAAAAAAGTGTATGTATCTCACACGTACAGAAGCACACTAGGCCCCAATTACTATTGTTTGTACACCTAAAAGGATGGATGAGGAGGAGGAGGAGTATGGAACAGACAGCACCCTCAAAGCTTCAGAAGTATGAGATGAACCCCAAAAACTTGGAAAGGTGGATCTCACACGTACCGACACAGACTATTCCGCAATTTAATTGATCCCCAAAGGTTTTTATTGAATAGCGGAATAGGAAATATGATCAAAAAAAGTGTATGTATCTCACACGTACAGAAGCACACTAGGCCCCAATTACTATTGTTTGTACACCTAAAAGGATGGATGAGGAGAAGGAGGAGTATGGAACAGGCAGCACCCTCAAAGCTGCAGAAGTATGAGATGAACCCCAAAAACTTGGAAAGGTGGATCTCAAACGTACCGACACAGACTATTCCGCAATTTAATTGATCCCCAAAGGTTTTTATTGAATAGCGGAATAGGAAATATGATCAAAAAAAGTGTATGTATCTCAAACGTACACCACCACACTAGGCCCCAATTACTATTGTTTGTACACCTAAAAGGATGGATGAGGAGGAGTATGGAACAGGCAGCACCCTCAAAGCTTCAGAAGTATGAGATGAATCCCAAAAACTTGGAAAGGTGGATCTCACACGTACCGACACAGACTATCCCGCAATTTAATTGATCCCCAAAGGTTTTTATTGAATAGCGGAATAGGAAATATGATCAAAAAAAGTGTATTTATCTCACACGTACAGAAGCACACTAGGCCCCAATTACTATTGTTTGTACACCTAAAAGGATGGATGAGGAGGAGTATGGAACAGGCAGCACCCTCAAAGCTTCAGAAGTATGAGACGAACCTCAAAAACTTGGAAAGGTGGATCTCACACATACCGACACAGACTATCCCGCAATTTAATTGATCCCCAAAGGTTTTATTGAATAGCGGAATAGGAAATATGATCCAAAAAACTGTATGTATCTCACACGTACAGAAGCACACTAGGCCCCAATTACTATTGTTTGTACACCTAAAAGGATGGATGAGGAGGAGGAGGAGTATGGAACAGGCAGCACCCTCAAAGCTTCAGAAGTATGAGATGAACCCCAAAAACTTGGAAAGGTGGATCTCACACGTACCGACACAGACTATCCCGCAATTTAATTGATCCCCAAAGGTTTTTATTGAATAGCGGAATAGGAAATATGATCAAAAAAAGTGTATGTATCTCACACGTACAGAAGCACACTAGGCCCCAATTACTATTGTTTGTACACCTAAAAGGATGGATGAGGAGGAGGAGGAGGAGGAGGAGTATGGAACAGGCAGCACCCTCAAATCTTCAGAAGTATGAGATGAACCTCAAAAACTTGGAAAGGTGGATCTCACACGTACCGACACAGACTATCCCGCAATTTAATTGATCCCCAAAGGTTTTTATTGAATAGCGGAATAGGAAATATGATCAAAAAAAGTGTATGTATCTCAAACGTACACCACCACACTAGGCCCCAATTACTATTGTTTGTACACCTAAAAGGATGGATGAGGAGGAGGAGGAGTATGGAACAGGCAGCACCCTCAAAGCTTCAGAAGTATGAGATGAACCCCAAAAACTTGGAAAGGTGGATCTCACACGTACCGACACAGACTATTCCGCAATTTAATTGATCCCCAAAGGTTTTTATTGAATAGCGGAATAGGAAATATGATCAAAAAAAGTGTATGTATCTCACACGTACAGAAGCACACTAGGCCCCAATTACTATTGTTTGTACACCTAAAAGGATGGATGAGGAGGAGGAGGAGTATGGAACAGGCAGCACCCTCAAAGCTTCAGAAGTATGAGATGAACCCCAAAAACTTGGAAAGGTGGATCTCACACGTACCGACACAGACTATCCCGCAATTTAATTGATCCCCAAAGGTTTTTATTGAATAGCGGAATAGGAAATATGATCAAAAAAAGTGTATGTATCTCACACGTACAGAAGCACACTAGGCCCCAATTACTATTGTTTGTACACCTAAAAGGATGGATGAGGAGGAGGAGGAGTATGGAACAGGCAGCACTCTCAAAGCTTCAGAAGTATGAGATGAACCCCAAAAACTTGGAAAGGTGGATCTCACACGTACCGACACAGACTATCCCGCAATTTAATTGATCCCCAAAGGTTTTTATTGAATAGCGGAATAGGAAATATGATCAAAAAAAGTGTATGTATCTCACACGTACAGAAGCACACTAGGCCCCAATTACTATTGTTTGTACACCTAAAAGGATGGATGAGGAGGAGGAGGAGTATGGAACAGGCAGCACCCTCAAATCTTCAGAAGTATGAGATGAACCTCAAAAACTTGGAAAGGTGGATCTCACACGTACCGACACAGACTATCCCGCAATTTAATTGATCCCCAAAGGTTTTTATTGAATAGCGGAATAGGAAATATGATCAAAAAAAGTGTATGTATCTCACACGTACAGAAGCACACTAGGCCCCAATTACTATTGTTTGTACACCTAAAAGGATGGATGAGGAGGAGGAGGAGTATGGAACAGGCAGCACCCTCAAAGCTTCAGAAGTATGAGATGAACCCCAAAAACTTGGAAAGGTGGATCTCACACGTACCGACACAGACTATCCCGCAATTTAATTGATCCCCAAAGGTTTTTATTGAATAGCGGAATAGGAAATATGATCAAAAAAAGTGTATGTATCTCACACGTACAGAAGCACACTAGGCCCCAATTACTATTGTTTGTACACCTAAAAGGATGGATGAGGAGGAGGAGGAGTATGGAACAGGCAGCACCCTCAAAGCTTCAGAAGTATGAGATGAACCCCAAAAACTTGGAAAGGTGGATCTCACACGTACCGACACAGACAATCCCGCAATTTAATTGATCCCCAAAGGTTTTTATTGAATAGCGGAATAGGAAATATGATCAAAAAAAGTGTATGTATCTCACACGTACAGAAGCACACTAGGCCCCAATTACTATTGTTTGTACACCTAAAAGGATGGATGAGGAGGAGGAGGAGGAGTATGGAACAGGCAGCACCCTCAAAGCTTCAGAAGTATGAGATGAACCCCAAAAACTTGGAAAGGTGGATCTCACACGTACCGACACAGACTATCCCGCAATTTAATTGATCCCCAAAGGTTTTTATTGAATAGCGGAATAGGAAATATGATCAAAAAAAGTGTATGTATCTCACACGTACAGAAGCACACTAGGCCCCAATTACTATTGTTTGTACACCTAAAAGGATGGATGAGGAGGAGGAGGAGTATGGAACAGGCAGCACTCTCAAAGCTTCAGAAGTATGAGATGAACCCCAAAAACTTGGAAAGGTGGATCTCACACGTACCGACACAGACTATTCCGCAATTTAATTGATCCCCAAAGGTTTTTATTGAATACCGGAATAGGAAATATGATCAAAAAAAGTGTATGTATCTCACACGTACAGAAGCACACTAGGCCCCAATTACTATTGTTTGTACACCTAAAAGGATGGATGAGGAGGAGGAGGAGTATGGAACAGGCAGCACCCTCAAAGCTTCAGAAGTATGAGATGAACCCCAAAAACTTGGAAAGGTGGATCTCACACGTACCGACACAGACTATCCCGCAATTTAATTGATCCCCAAAGGTTTTTATTGAATAGCGGAATAGGAAATATGATCAAAAAAAGTGTATGTATCTCACACGTACAGAAGCACACTAGGCCCCAATTACTATTGTTTGTACACCTAAAAGGATGGATGAGGAGGAGGAGGAGTATGGAACAGGCAGCACTCTCAAAGCTTCAGAAGTATGAGATGAACCCCAAAAACTTGGAAAGGTGGATCTCACACGTACCGACACAGACTATCCCGCAATTTAATTGATCCCCAAAGGTTTTTATTGAATAGCGGAATAGGAAATATGATCAAAAAAAGTGTATGTATCTCACACGTACAGAAGCACACTAGGCCCCAATTACTATTGTTTGTACACCTAAAAGGATGGATGAGGAGGAGGAGGAGTATGGAACAGGCAGCACCCTCAAAGCTGCAGAAGTATGAGATGAACCCCAAAAACTTGGAAAGGTGGATCTCACACGTACCGACACAGACTATTCCGCAATTTAATTGATCCCCAAAGGTTTTTATTGAATAGCGGAATAGGAAATATGATCAAAAAAAGTGTATGTATCTCAAACGTACACCACCACACTAGGCCCCAATTACTATTGTTTGTACACCTAAAAGGATGGATGAGGAGGAGGAGGAGTATGGAACAGGCAGCACCCTCAAAGCTTCAGAAGTATGAGATGAACCCCAAAAACTTGGAAAGGTGGATCTCACACGTACCGACACAGACTATTCCGCAATTTAATTGATCCCCAAAGGTTTTTATTGAATAGCGGAATAGGAAATATGATCAAAAAAAGTGTATGTATCTCACACGTACAGAAGCACACTAGGCCCCAATTACTATTGTTTGTACACCTAAAAGGATGGATGAGGAGGAGGAGGAGTATGGAACAGGCAGCACCCTCAAAGCTTCAGAAGTATGAGATGAACCCCAAAAACTTGGAAAGGTGGATCTCACACGTACCGACACAGACTATCCCGCAATTTAATTGATCCCCAAAGGTTTTTATTGAATAGCGTAATAGGAAATATGATCAAAAAAAGTGTATGTATCTCACACGTACAGAAGCACACTAGGCCCCAATTACTATTGTTTGTACACCTAAAAGGATGGATGAGGAGGAGGAGGAGTATGGAACAGGCAGCACTCTCAAAGCTTCAGAAGTATGAGATGAACCCCAAAAACTTGGAAAGGTGGATCTCACACGTACCGACACAGACTATCCCGCAATTTAATTGATCCCCAAAGGTTTTTATTGAATAGCGGAATAGGAAATATGATCAAAAAAAGTGTATGTATCTCACACGTACAGAAGCACACTAGGCCCCAATTACTATTGTTTGTACACCTAAAAGGATGGATGAGGAGGAGGTGGAGTATGGAACAGGCAGCACCCTCAAATCTTCAGAAGTATGAGATGAACCTCAAAAACTTGGAAAGGTGGATCTCACACGTACCGACACAGACTATCCCGCAATTTAATTGATCCCCAAAGGTTTTTATTGAATAGCGGAATAGGAAATATGATCAAAAAAAGTGTATGTATCTCACACGTACAGAAGCACACTAGGCCCCAATTACTATTGTTTGTACACCTAAAAGGATGGATGAGGAGGAGGAGGAGTATGGAACAGGCAGCACCCTCAAAGCTTCAGAAGTATGAGATGAACCCCAAAAACTTGGAAAGGTGGATCTCACACGTACCGACACAGACTATCCCGCAATTTAATTGATCCCCAAAGGTTTTTATTGAATAGCGGAATAGGAAATATGATCAAAAAAAGTGTATGTATCTCACACGTACAGAAGCACACTAGGCCCCAATTACTATTGTTTGTACACCTAAAAGGATGGATGAGGAGGAGGAGGAGGAGGAGGAGGAGTATGGAACAGGCAGCACCCTCAAAGCTTCAGAAGTATGAGATGAACCCCAAAAACTTGGAAAGGTGGATCTCACACGTACCGACACAGACTATTCCGCAATTTAATTGATCCCCAAAGGTTTTTATTGAATAGCGGAATAGGAAATATGATCAAAAAAAGTGTATGTATCTCACACGTACAGAAGCACACTAGGCCCCAATTACTATTGTTTGTACACCTAAAAGGATGGATGAGGAGGAGGAGGAGTATGGAACAGGCAGCACCCTCAAAGCTTCAGAAGTATGAGATGAACCCCAAAAACTTGGAAAGGTGGATCTCACACGTACCGACACAGACTATTCCGCAATTTAATTGATCCCCAAAGGTTTTTATTGAATAGCGGAATAGGAAATATGATCAAAAAAGTGTATGTATCTCACACGTACAGAAGCACACTAGGCCCCAATTACTATTGTTTGTACACCTAAAAGGATGGATGAGGAGGAGGAGGAGTATGGAACAGGCAGCACCCTCAAAGCTTCAGAAGTATGAGATGAACCCCAAAAACTTGGAAAGGTGGATCTCACACGTACCGACACAGACTATTCCGCAATTTAATTGATCCCCAAAGGTTTTTATTGAATAGTGGAATAGGAAATATGATCAAAAAAAGTGTATGTCTCTCACACGTACAGAAGCACACTAGGCCCCAATTACTATTGTTTGTACACCTAAAAGGATGGATGAGGAGGAGGAGGAGTATGGAACAGGCAGCACCCTCAAAGCTTCAGAAGTATGAGATGAACCCCTAAAACTTGGAAAGGTGGATCTCACACGTACCAACACAGACTATTCCGCAATTTAATTGATCCCCAAAGGTTTTTATTGAATAGCGGAATAGGAAATATGATCAAAAAAAGTGTATGTATCTCACACGTACAGAAGCACACTAGGCCCCAATTACTATTGTTTGTACACCTAAAAGGATGGATGAGGAGGAGGAGGAGTATGGAACAGGCAGCACCCTCAAAGCTTCAGAAGTATGAGATGAACCCCAAAAACTTGGAAAGGTGGATCTGACACGTACCGACACAGACTATCCCGCAATTTAATTGATCCCCAAAGGTTTTTATTGAATAGCGGAATAGGAAATATGATCAAAAAAAGTGTATGTATCTCACACGCACAGAAGCACACTAGGCCCCAATTACTATTGTTTGTACACCTAAAAGGATGGATGAGGAGGAGGAGGAGTATGGAACAGGCAGCACCCTCAAAGCTTCAGAAGTATGAGATGAACCCCAAAAACTTGGAAAGGTGGATCTCACACGTACCGACACAGACTATTCCGCAATTTAATTGATCCCCAAAGGTTTTTATTGAATAGCGGAATAGGAAATATGATCAAAAAAAGTGTATGTATCTCACACGTACAGAAGCACACTAGGCCCCAATTACTATTGTTTGTACACCTAAAAGGATGGATGAGGAGGAGGAGGAGTATGGAACAGGCAGCACCCTCAAAGCTTCAGAAGTATGAGATGAACCCCAAAAACTTGGAAAGGTGGATCTCACACGTACCGACACAGACTATTCCGCAATTTAATTGATCCCCAAAGGTTTTTATTGAATAGCGGAATAGGAAATATGATCAAAAAAAAGTGTATGTTTTTCACACGTACAGAAGCACACTAGGCCCCAATTACTATTGTTTGTACCCCTAAAAGGAAGGATGAGGAGGAGGAGGATGAAACAGGCAGCAGCCTCAAATCTTCAGAAGTATGAGATTGTGTTCACTGTACCCCACAAAGATTGTGTTCACTGCACCCCAAAAGGATTGTCTTCACTGTACCCCACAAAGATTGTGTTTACTGTACCCCACAAAGATTGTGTTCACTGCACCCCAAAAGGATTGTCTTCACTGCACCCCACAAAGATTGTGTTCACTGTACCCCACAAAGATTTTGTTCACTGCACCCCACAAGGATTGTCTTCACTGCACCCCACAAGGATTGTCTTCACTGCACCCCACAAAGATTGTGTTCACTGTACCCCACAAAGATTGTGTTCACTGCACCCCAAAAGGATTGTCTTCACTGCACCCCACAAAGATTGTGTTCACTGTACCCCACAAAGATTGTGTTCACTGTACCCCACAAAGATTTTGTTCACTGTACCCCACAAGGATTGTCTTCACTGCACCCCACAAGGATTGTCTTCACTGCACCCCACAAAGATTGTGTTCACTGTACCCCACAAAGATTGTGTTCACTGCACCCCAAAAGGATTGTCTTCACTGCACCCCACAAAGATTGTGTTCACTGTACCCCACAAAGATTGTGTTCACTGTACCCCCCAAAGGTTTTGTTCACTGCACCCCACAAGGATTGTCTTCACTGCACCCCACAAAGATTGTGTTCACTGTACCCCACAAAGATTGTGTTCACTGTACCCCACAAAGATTTTGTTCACTGCACCCCACAAAGATTGTGTTCACTGCACCCCAAAAGGATTGTCTTCACTGCACCCCACAAAGATTGTGTTCACTGTACCCCACAAAGATTGTGTTCACTGCACCCCAAAAGGATTGTCTTCACTGCACCCCACAAATATTGTGTTCACTGTACCCCACAAAGATTGTGTTCACTGTACCCCCCAAAGATTTTGTTCACTGCACCCCACAAGGATTGTCTTCACTTCACCCCACAAGGATTGTCTTCACTGCACCCCACAAAGATTGTGTTCACTGTACACCCACAAAGATTGTGTTCACTGCACCCCAAAAGGATTGTCTTCACTGCACCACACAAAGATTGTGTTCACTGTACCCCACAAAGATTTTGTTCACTGCACCCCACAAAGATTGTGTTCACTGCACCCCAAAAGGATTGTCTTCACTGCACCCCACAAAGATTGTGTTCACTGTACCCCACAAAGATTGTGTTCACTGCACCCCAAAAGGATTGTGTTCACTGCACCCCACAAAGATTGTGTTCACTGCACCCCACAAGGATTGTCTTCACTGCACCCCACAAGGATTGTCTTCACTGCACCCCACAAAGATTGTGTTCACTGTACCCCACAAAGATTGTGTTCACTGCACCCCAAAAGGATTGTCTTCACTGCACCCCACAAAGATTGTGTTCACTGCACCCCACAAAGATTGTGTTCACTGTACCCCCCAAAGATTTTGTTCACTGCATCCCACAAGGATTGTCTTCACTGCACCCCACAAGGATTGTCTTCACTGCACCCCACAAAAATTGTGTTCACTGTACCCCACAAAGATTTTGTTCACTGTACCCCACAAAGATTGTGTTCACTGTACCCCACAAAGATTTTGTTCACTGCACCCCACAAAGATTGTCTTCACTGCACCCCACAAAGATTGTGTTCACTGTACCCCAAAAGGATTGTCTTCACTGCACCCCACAAAGATTGTGTTCACTGTACCCCACAAAAATTGTGTTCACTGTACCCCACAAAAATTGTGTTCACTGTACCCCCCAAAGATTTTGTTCACTGCACCCCACAAGGATTGTCTTCACTGCACCCCACAAGGATTGTCTTCACTGCACCCCACAAAGATTGTGTTCACTGTACCCCACAAAGATTGTGTTCACCGTACCCCCCAAAGATTTTGTTCACTGCACCCCACAAGGATTGTCTTCACTGCACCCCACAATGATTGTCTTCACTGCACCCCACAAAGATTGTGTTCACTGTACCCCCCAAAGATTTTGTTCACTGCACCCCACAAGGATTGTCTTCACTGCACCCCACAAAGATTTTGTTCACTGTACCCCACAAAGATTGTGTTCACTGTACCCCACAAAGATTGTGTTCACTGTACCCCCCAAAGATTGTGTTCACTGCACCCCACAAGGATTGTCTTCACTGCACCCCACAAAGATTGTGTTCACTGCACCCCACAAAGATTTTGTTCACTGTACCCCACAAAGATTGTGTTCACTGTACCCCCCAAAGATTTTGTTCACTGCACCCCACAAGGATTGTCTTCACTGCACCCCACAAGGATTGTGTTCACTGTACCCCACAAAGATTTTGTTCACTGTACCCCACAAAGATTGTGTTTACTGTACCCCACAAAGATTGTGTTCACTGCACCCCAAAAGGATTGTCTTCACTGCACCCCACAAAGATTGTGTTCACTGTACCCCACAAAGATTTTGTTCACTGCACCCCACAAGGATTGTCTTCACTGCACCCCACAAGGATTGTCTTCACTGCACCCCACAAAGATTGTGTTCACTGTACCCCACAAAGATTGTGTTCACTGCACCCCAAAAGGATTGTGTTCACTGTACCCCACAAAGATTGTGTTCACTGTACCCCACAAAGATTGTGTTCACTGTACCCCACAAGGATTGTCTTCACTGCACCCCACAAGGATTGTCTTCACTGCACCCCACAAAGATTGTGTTCACTGTACCCCACAAAGATTGTGTTCACTGCACCCCAAAAGGATTGTCTTCACTGCACCCCACAAAGATTGTGTTCACTGTACCCCACAAAGATTGTGTTCACTGTACCCCCCAAAGGTTTTGTTCACTGCACCCCACAAGGATTGTCTTCACTGCACCCCACAAAGATTGTGTTCACTGTACCCCACAAAGATTGTGTTCACTGTACCCCACAAAGATTTTGTTCACTGCACCCCACAAAGATTGTGTTCACTGCACCCCAAAAGGATTGTCTTCACTGCACCCCACAAAGATTGTGTTCACTGTACCCCACAAAGATTGTGTTCACTGCACCCCAAAAGGATTGTCTTCACTGCACCCCACAAATATTGTGTTCACTGTACCCCACAAAGATTGTGTTCACTGTACCCCCCAAAGATTTTGTTCACTGCACCCCACAAGGATTGTCTTCACTTCACCCCACAAGGATTGTCTTCACTGCACCCCACAAAGATTGTGTTCACTGTACCCCACAAAGATTGTGTTCACTGCACCCCAAAAGGATTGTCTTCACTGCACCACACAAAGATTGTGTTCACTGTACCCCACAAAGATTGTGTTTACTGTACCCCACAAAGATTTTGTTCACTGCACCCCACAAAGATTGTGTTCACTGCACCCCAAAAGGATTGTCTTCACTGCACCCCACAAAGATTGTGTTCACTGTACCCCACAAAGATTGTGTTCACTGCACCCCAAAAGGATTGTCTTCACTGCACCCCACAAAGATTGTGTTCACTGTACCCCACAAAGATTGTGTTCACTGTACCCCCCAAAGATTTTGTTCACTGCACCCCACAAGGATTGTCTTCACTGCACCCCACAAGGATTGTCTTCACTGCACCCCACAAAGATTGTGTTCACTGTACCCCACAAAGATTGTGTTCACTGCACCCCAAAAGGATTGTCTTCACTGCACCCCACAAAGATTGTGTTCACTGTACCCCACAAAGATTGTGTTCACTGTACCCCCCAAAGATTTTGTTCACTGCATCCCACAAGGATTGTCTTCACTGCACCCCACAAGGATTGTCTTCACTGCACCCCACAAAAATTGTGTTCACTGTACCCCACAAAGATTTTGTTCACTGTACCCCACAAAGATTTTGTTCACTGCACCCCACAAAGATTTTGTTCACTGCACCCCACAAAGATTGTGTTCACTGCACCCCACAAAGATTGTGTTCACTGCACCCCACAAAGATTGTGTTCACTGTACCCCAAAAGGATTGTCTTCACTGCACCCCACAAAGATTGTGTTCACTGTACCCCACAAAAATTGTGTTCACTGTACCCCAAAAGGATTGTCTTCACTGCACCCCACAAAGATTGTGTTCACTGTACCCCACAAAGATTGTGTTCACTGTACCCCCCAAAGATTTTGTTCACTGCATCCCACAAGGATTGTCTTCACTGCACCCCACAAGGATTGTCTTCACTGCACCCCACAAAAATTGTGTTCACTGTACCCCACAAAGATTTTGTTCACTGTACCCCACAAAGATTTTGTTCACTGCACCCCACAAAGATTGTGTTCACTGCACCCCACAAAGATTGTGTTCACTGTACCCCAAAAGGATTGTCTTCACTGCACCCCACAAAGATTGTGTTCACTGTACCCCACAAAAATTGTGTTCACTGTACCCCCCAAAGATTTTGTTCACTGCACCCCACAAGGATTGTCTTCACTGCACCCCACAAGGATTGTCTTCACTGCACTCCACAAAGATTGTGTTCACTGTACCCCACAAAGATTGTGTTCACTGTACCCCACAAAGATTGTGTTCACCGTACCCCCCAAGGATTGTCTTCACTGCACCCCACAATGATTGTCTTCACTGCACCCCACAAAGATTGTGTTCACTGTACCCCCCAAAGATTTTGTTCACTGCACCCCACAAGGATTGTCTTCACTGCACCCCACAAGGATTGTCTTCACTGCACCCCACAAAGATTTTGTTCACTGTACCCCACAAAGATTTTGTTCACTGTACCCCACAAAGATTGTGTTCACTGTACCCCACAAAGATTTTGTTCACTGCACCCCACAAAGATTGTGTTCACTGCACCCCAAAAAGATTGTGTTCACTGCAGCCCACACACAGAAAAATGGATGTGGATCACTGACACCTGCCTATCTCCTATCCCACACCACACAGCAATATCGATTGTAGTTTGTAGAACACACTTTCCCTAAAATTCAGCAGCAGCCTCTCCCTAACAGGATTGAGAAGAGATCGTAGATCGGGACTAAGTGCAGACCCCACCCCACACAGCAATATTGATTGTAGTTTGTAGAACACACTGACCCTATAATTCAGCAGCAGCCTCTCCCTAACAGGATTGAGAAGAGATCGTAGATCAGGATTAAGTGCAGACCCCACCCCACACAGCAATATCGATTGTAGTTTGTAGAACACACTGACCCTATAATTCAGCAGACTCTATCCCTAAAATGCCTACAACTCGCCCTGCCTAAACACTCCGACCTGACCCTAAATTCTATCCGGACACCAATTTGTTTTTCCTGCCTGTCTTTCCCTAATCAGCAGCCAGCACGTTGATGTGTGCTCTGTCCCTGAGCTAAGCAGCAGAATGACGCCGCTGCGGCTGCCTCGAACTTATAAAGACTTGGTCACATGCTTCAGACGGCCAATCACAGCTACTCATACATTTGCAGGCATGGCTGGGATAGCTTAAGGCACACCAGTTAAATGATTGTTGATTGGCTGTTGAAAGCCCGCCATGAAAAGAGCGCCAAAACATGCAAAACCCGGAAATAAAACGACCGAACACGGATTTTTTACCCGAACATACAGTAAAGTGTCCGTGTCCGTGTTCGGGTAACAAAAATCCAATTATTCAGTACGAACACGAATAATACAGTCCGTGTTCGCTCAACACTACTCCTTATAAAAAGATCTTTTTATTACCCCTTTTTTACCCTTTTTATGGCCAATAACTTGCATATAAGCCTTCAAAATGGGGACTTTTGATTTTTCAAGTTTGGGTCTCATAGACAAGACACTGTGTTGCTCCAGGACAAAAAAACTCTGTTCAAAGTTCAGCCTCAGAGAGAAAATTCAGGTGCACGCCCTGGTTGCAACAGAAGCATATGGAAGAAATGGATTGGATGGCGGCACTCCAAAAAATTAGTCCTTTATTGAAGAAAACAAAAATACAAAAATACATGAAGGATAAACATACCATAGCGGAGATAATGGCACTGGCAGCTAACGTGTTTCACACCCAAGCTGGTGCTTAGTCATAGCTGAAAAAATGGGCAAATGTGCAGGTATAATACATCAGTGAATTCCTCTAGAGACCATTCTAACTAGGCTCACCCGCACATGTCCAATTAGGCAAAATTTGACTACACAAATGAACTATTAGCAACAGGAAATGGCCATAGACCATAAGCAGTAAAGGCCATATTCCTGAAACAGAAACAGATAGAAAGAAAATAAAACATAAATCAATAAAATGCCAAAAAAGCTACTTTGTGACACCAAAATCTCATCAATAAAATAAAATAAAATAAGTCACACAACACATGTTTATAAATATAGACACATATAAACCATCATCAACACAAAGGGATACCTTCAGATAGGGGAACAAAAAGATACACAACTGTCGGTCCCATTTTGGAATATATACATATGTCCTAAATCAAACTAGCATTGTAGTGTGACCAATGACGACAATCGGCATACAAATATATCAAGTCAAATACAGCAATATTACAGAGTGCTAACAGCATCAAGTATAATAAACATATATACTGGAACGGAAAAAATGGGAGAGTGGAGAGAACGCACGCAAACGAAAAAACAAGGAAACAAGTGTAGCTCCCTCTTATATAGGTGCTAGAGAGTGAATATAGTTTGTGGCTCTGTCTACCTATCAGAGGAGCAGCAGGTAAATTCTATATTCTCTCTGCTTAAAGCGGAGTTCCACCCTGGTTTTTTTTTTTTTTATAATACCCCCGGGACAGTCAGGGCTAGTGCATTCCACAATGGCTAGCCTCTGATCTGTCCCGGGTTGCACTTACCTGTTAGGACAAATACTTACCTTGCAAACGTCTTGTCCAGCGCTGCCATCTCAGCTGTGGGCAGCTTGAAGCCAGCGAGATCCCCTTCGGCGTCTTCTTCCGCCTTCTTTGGTCCCACGATGCTCTGCGCCGGCCCCGACGTCACTTCCGGGTCACGCGCGTCATCCCTCTACAGCTTCTGGGCATGCCCAGAAGCTGTTTAGAAGGGGATGACGTGCGCGACCCGGAACTGACGTCGGGGCCGGTGCAGGCGCAATGATTCCTGGGAGCTATGACGTTCAGCTCCCAGGAATCATTGCAGAGCCAGGAAGTGACGGCGGGCCGCGGCCGAGGAAGGAGGAAGAAGGAAGTAAGGTGAGTATTTTTTCTTCGCTGCGAGGTAAGTAAAAAAAAAAAAAAATATGCGATTATCCATTTCTTTTTCAGGTGACCCGGAGCGAGAAGATGGAGGTAAGTATAAAAATAGGGTGGAACTCCACTTTAACAGAGAACAGGAGTTAGGTCTGCTCAATGTGCCCAGTGTGTGATTCATATGGTCTGAGGGAGTGTTCCCACTGTACCCAATAGGGAGGCACATTGGACAGTGAAGGAAACCTGGCCTTTTAGGACACAGGTTTTGATACTGCCCCAGGGATTGGCACAGACTGCGCTCTCATTGCGTTGTAGGGTATGGTATATAAAGCTAGGGGCACATTGGCTCAAGGTCTTTGGCTGGAAGCAGAGTCCCGGAAGGAGGGTGGCGGCTGCCTCCTCTTCTGATGTAGTTGGTGCGTGGTCGCAGGCAGTCGGCCTGGTGAGCCAGAGGTGTGGAGCTGAACCCAAAGGTCCAGGAGAGCTGACTAGAGGAGTTGAGGCACTGGAGAATCTGGAAAGCAGTATCGTGAGTACAGGGGATCATGTCTAAGGGCCTGACCAAGAAGGGGGCCACTCCGGAGTAGTGTAGTAAGGGGATGGGTGTCAGCTGGTACAGAGAAAGGGGGTACTTGGTGTGTGCCCTGAGTATAATTACCAAAAGGAACATTTACCTCAGATTCATCTAGTAGCAGGATGAAGCTGCGGCCCTGCCTCATTCTCAGTCAGAAGTCCTCAGCATTCTGAATAGTTCAATTGTTGGAGTATCCCACTCGTCCCTTCTCCTATCCCAACATTAAATAAAACCACAAAAACAACAACCCCTAAATTGTTCATTGACTGAGCCAAGACAGTAAAGTGTTAAGATTCTGCATGCAGTTGCTATAGGTAACCCAGGGGGAATCCAAAAGTGTTAAAAAAACAACAGCTCTTAAGGGGGCAGAGCTACACAAGAAAAATAAGAGCATGAAAAAATGAAAATGAAAAAGAAAAAATGTGAAAATGAAAAAAAAAACGAGAAAAATTAGAAAAACGAGAAAAACAAGAAAAACAAGAAAATCAAGAAAATCTAGTAAATGAGCAGAATAAAGAGAAACAAGAGGAAGGGGAGAAGAATGGGAGACAAAAAAAGGAGAGCAATCACTCATAAAAATGTGTAACATCCCATTCAAAATTAAGTCCAAGAGGCTTTCTAGTGTTAAGAATAAAAATCCAAAACACTTCCTTTTTACATAACATCATGCATTTATCCCCACCTATCTTGGGGATGGGGAGCACTACTTTCTATAATCCCTGTATGTGCAAACCACTGACATCTTGGTTATGACACTCATTTCAGTGTTTAGCGACGTTAGTGGGGGGATTTTTGTGTATATCATACAAGTGATCGCGAAGGCGATCCCTTAACCTATGTGTTGTGTGACCCACGTATTGGATGGAACATAATTCACATGTAATAACATAAATTAGATACCTAGTATTACAATTAATGAATGTACGGATTTTATGTACCTTATTAGTTGCAGTGGCTTGAACTAACTCCCCTCTCTTGATGGGTAAACAACAAGGGCAGGTGTTCACACCACACTGGGAGGATCCTTTAAATTGTAACCAATGGGCACCATGTTGTTTGCTCGTGTATAGACTAGGAGACAGAGTTCTGCCTAAAGTTGGGGCCCTACGAGAAACTGTCTTGATACCTTTAGATAATTTCTGGGTATAGATAGAATCATTGTATAAAACTGGAAGATATTTTCTAACATTGTTCTCAATTTTGCTGTATTCAACACTAAAGGAGATGGAAAATGTGGGAATATCGTGGGATTTTTTATCAAAGTGACCCTTACTCATGTTCCTCTTATCCTTAAACAAGTTGTCCCTTGTTGTATTATTGGCAACATGAATTGCCCGATTCAATAAATAATGCGGGTAACCCCTATCTTTAACCACTTCCCAACCACCCGCTGCCTTTTTACTGCACCCGATGTGTGTCAGGCGGCTCCGATTGCCGCCTGACACCCGTGATCGCTCCCCGCTGAGAGAGAAGAGCGGTCGGCTGTTGTAAACACAGCTGACCGTTCTTCTCCCTGGAATGATCATAGAGCTCATGTGATCCTTCTATAGAGGGTCACATGTCTCTATGGTCATTTCAGAAGCCACGCCGACCCCCCAGTTAGAATCACTCCCCTAGGCTCACATTTAACCCCTTTATCACCCACAGGGTTAACCCCTTCCCTCCCTGCCAGTGTCGTTATTACAGTAACAGTGCATATTTTTAGGACTGATTACTGTAGTAATGTCACTGGTACCCCCCAAAAGTGTCAAAAATGTCAGTTAGGGGGGGCGATCTGTCCGCCGCAATGTCGCAGTCCCACAAAAGAAATCACAGATTTCTAGTAAAAAAAATAAAAAAAAATAAAAATGACATAAATCTTTCCCGTAGTTAGTAGACACGATAACTTTTGCGCAAACCAATCAAAATACGCTTATTGTGATTTTTTTACCAAAAATATGTAGCAGAAAACCTTAAATGTTAAAAAATTTTGATTTTTACATTTTTTTGGGGAATGTCATAAAGCAGAAATATATATATTTTTTTTTCAAAATTGTCGCTCTTTTTTTGTTTATAGCCAAGTGTATTTTACACTTACACATATATAGGTGTTATAGGAGTGGAGCCATATTAGTGTAAATGATTTCATTAGCGCAAGCATATCTAAGTGTAAAATACAAGTGTATTTTACACTTACACATATATAGGTGTTATAGGAGCGGAGCCATATTAGTGTAAATGATTTCATTAGCGCAAGCATATATTTCTGCTACTATCACACCTATATATGTCTAGGTGTATATATACATATAAGTATGTGTGTATATATACCCGTATACACAAGT
The DNA here is from genome assembly GCF_965119305.1 of Pelophylax lessonae. Lineage (NCBI taxonomy): Eukaryota > Metazoa > Chordata > Amphibia > Anura > Ranidae > Pelophylax > Pelophylax lessonae. Next base: position 614,719,370 of record NC_138771.1, on the reverse strand, counting down.
TCAGATGTTTGCCTGCCTCCAAATACCCCAAAAAAATGCCTGCAACAACACACCTGGGCGTTTTTTTTTTTTGACGCTAGCGTTTTTTTGGGCATTTTCTTGGGTTCTTTGGAGGCAGGCAAAACATCTGAACTTGTGTATAGTGGTATATATACACACATACTTATATGTATTTTACACATATATAGGTGTGATAGGAGCGTAACTATATCGGTGTTAATTATTTCATTAGCGCAAGTAGTGTTTTCTGCTCCTTTCACACCTATATATGTGCAGGTGTATATATACATACATGGGTGTGTATATATTCCCTCCTATACTCATGTTCAGATGGCATGCCTGACTCCAAACATGTGCTCAAAAAATCCCTATAGACCCCTGCAGCCAAAAAGCAAGCTGACAGGGGCGAAGCCATATTACTGCAGCAAAAGTGACTTCCGAGAAACTAGCTTTTCTCTATAGCGGTCACCCTGATATGGAAGGGTTTGGTCACCCTGCCATAGCAGTCAGTGTCAGTTCACCCTACACTACATTATGGTCACCCTGATATGGAATGGTTTGGTCACCCTGCCATAGCAGTCAGTTCACCCTACACTACATTACGGTCACCCTGACACTTCACACTTTCCCTACAGAAACTAAATTTTTGCATCTAACTAAAGTGAAAAAGAGCACCCTAACTACACTAGATATCCCTTTCCTCACACTAATAAATGCAAAATTACACTTTTAAAGTAAAATTAACATAACTGCTTCCACTCTCTTCCATGTCCCTGTATAACAATGCTAGGAATTTGGCGGGGGCTATCTTATATGCTGGGGGGCGTATTCACTAATGGACCCCCTAGTCACTCCAATCACATTCTTAGCATTCTCCTGCCCCCTCAATTGGCTTTTGCTAATGGTTCTGGTCCAATCACAGGCTTTTAAACCCATTTACTGGCCCATTGCATTTTGGTCGGTTCTGGTTGCCGAATTCCGAACTTTTTCAGCAAAAAAATCATCCCTAGTAGGTAATACATATACTGTAGGGTATATTAAGAGATAGATGAGGAAATCCTCCAAACTGACGCGTTTCAGGTGGATAAGCCTTTCTTCAGGGGTCTGGAGATGGAGAACATTGATTTCCAAATGAATATCCAGGTGCAACAAGAGAGTCGCAGCAGGTAAGATCAAGAAAGCTGATGGAGAGTCTGCTGTGGAAGATGTTGTCAGTGGACCGAGATATGCTGCCAGGTGGTGTCCTCCTCTCAAGGGGCTTCAGCGAGGATGCCAATAGAGTAAGCCACAGTGGCGTCTCTTGTAGGGTATGCCAGATGGTTACCAGGGGATATTGGAAAGAAGGCTCAAAGGTAGATACTCTACGTTTCCAAAAGGAAGAGGGTTCTCTTTATATTGTTGTAGGTGGGTCAGCAGTTCAATGAATGTTCATCCAGAGAGGGAAATGGGAAAGGTCAGATGTCCCCCTAAGGGGATTAGGGATAGGACAGCCCCAATGCCGGTACTGGGTAGGGGAGCCAGGAGGTATCCAATTATTGGCCCAGGTGCTGGATCTTGATGCAGGTGACAGGAAGTCCAGGTCTGCAGTACAGGTGCTGGGTCTAGAACGTATGTAGTAGGTTCGCCAATGTCCTGATCCAGATATGGTCTGTAACAGCAGCTGAACTGTTACGTTATTCAACCTCAACTACTATGTAAACCAAAAGAAAGCTCTATTTGTGGGAAAAAAAGGACATCAAATTTATTTGGGTACAGCGTCGCACGACTGCGCAATTGTCCGTTAAAATAACGCAGTGCCGAATCGCAAAATAGGCCCTGGCCATTAGGGGGAAAATCCTTCCGGTCTTAAAGTGGTTAAACCTTCTCTTCATGTTCAACACTTCCAACTAAAAGTCTGAGTCATCACTATATATACGTTTAAGTCTAAGAAACTGTCCAACCGGTATGCCTCTGATAGTATGTTTGGGATGTCCAGAATCCGCTCTCAACAGGACATTACCGGATGACTGCTTCCTGTAAAGTTTGGGGATGACCCCGTCATTATCACCCTATGTCCAAAAAAGCAACCTATTGGTGGTCCATAAGCCCCGTAAAATGTAGATTCAAATTGTTATTATTGAAATATAAGAGCTAATCATCCAAAGTTCCCACGTCTTTAGTACAAATAAAGAGTAAATCGTCAATGTAGCAATGAAAGCTTGATGTATGGATGATAGGGACAACCAGCCCCAAAAATGTGGGACCTCTCCCACCAACCCATATATAGGTTGGTCAAGGAGGGCGAAAACTTTGCCCTTATAGAGGCCCCACACTTCTGGAGGTAGTAGTCCTAAACGAACATAAAGAAATTATGTCAATAAATATTCCAATCTGAGCAAGATGAATTCTTGATGAATAAGAGAAAAGTCAGAAAAATGTTTCAAAAAGTACGATACGGCTTGAATAGCAAGGTCATGGGAAATAGAGGAATACAGGCTGGTTACATCCCAAGTAATCCAGACATAATCAACATTTCATCTAGTGTCTTGAATCTCAGTCAACAATTGTTTAGTGTCCCTGAGATAGCCAGGCATGCTCAGTACAAGGGGCTGCAGTTGATGATCAATCCATTGACCCAACCATTCATTAAGGGACCCAATCCCAGCCACTATAGATCTCCCCAGCAGTGGGTTCAGTCCCTTATGAACCTTGGGTAAATTATGGAAAAAGGGCATAATGGGGGCCTCAGGGATAAACATGTCCCTTTCTTCTGGGGTAAAGATACTAGCAGACACCGCTCTACTGAATAAGAGAAGTAGATCTTGCTTAAAGCTGCATGTAGGGCCCTTAGTCTTGAATAAGTATCGTGATATGAGAGTTGACGTAAAGCCTCATTTTTTTATACATCAGAATCAAGGACCACTACAGATCCCCCCTTATCAGCATTTCTGATCACAACATTACTAGAGATGTATAGAACTGTTCGCCGGCGAACAGTTCCCGGCGAACTTCGCATGTTCGCGTTCGCCACTGCGGGCGAACATATGCGATGTTCGGTCCGCCCCCCATAATACATCATTGAGGCAAACTTTGACCCTGAACCTCACAGTCAGCAGACACATTTCCAGCCAATCAGCATACCTCCCTCCCACACCCTCCCACCTCCTATAAATAAGCAAGGGCAGCATCCATCTTAGATCATTCTGAAGCAGTGTGTGTAGTGAGAGTAGGGAGAGAGCTGCTGCTGCTGCTGCTGCTGTTAAGCTAGGGACAGTTAGTCAGTGTTCCTGGTCTTGCAGTGTTCTTGGTCCACTACTGCTGTAAGGACAGCACCCCAAAAAGCCCTTCTAAGGGCTGGTATTTGTGTATTTTTTTATATATATATATATATATATATATATATATATATATATATATATATATAGCGTCCCCAAAAGCCCTTTTAAGGGCTGGTAATTGAGTTGTTTCTTCTTATATATATATATATATATATATCTATCTAGTGTCCCCAAAAGCCCTTTTAAGGGCTGGTAATTGAGGTTTTTTTTTTTTTATTTATATATATACATATATATATATATTTAGCGTCCCCAAAAGCCCTTTTAAGGGCTGGTAACTGGTAATAGAGTTTTTCCTATATATATATATATATATATATATTGTAAGGGATTAGCTCGGTGGTAGGCGTATGGGTGACCCCTTTGGGGTGCGTTTTCACAGAGAGATAGCCGAGCAGAGGTTGAAAACAAGACTGATTTATTCATGCAATTTACTTAACACAATTGCAAGCATCAAAACAGCCAAAATAAAATAAAAGACAAAATAAATCCTTGCCTCTGTGGGCGGCTACCTTCTCACGCTGGAACCTACCTAAGAAGTCTTCCCAACCTACTGTTGGGCCGACACTGCTGATCCTACAGCAGACACTCAAATGTCCATTTGTTTGCTTTTCACACAGCACAAACATTGTCCATTGAACATGTCCCTTTGTTTTCTTTCACACAGCACATGTTCATTTATAACAGGATCCTTTACTCTTCAGATTCTTCACATTGAACACAGTTCATTTAACAGGTCCCTTTACTCTTCACACTCTTCACATGGAACACTTTGTCTTCTCACCTTTGAGACGTCTTCACTCGTGGTTACCCTCCTTAGCTTCACATCGCTGTAGGGGGTCTTCTCCCATGCTCACCAGCTTGTCGGGAGGCACACATCCGACTGTCCCCCTCTCCCAGCCCACACGGCGACAGGAGGCAGCAGTCCTTCTCCCATGCCCACACGGCGTCGGGAGGTACACGTATGTCTGCCTTCCTCTCCCAGCCCACACGGCGACAGGAGGCAGCACTCAATAGATTTTCTCTGGACAAATTATAGAGGCCTTGATCTCCTCATTCTGAACAGCTGAATGGTTTTCAACTTCCTGCTGGCTCTTTTTGCAGCCAACACCCTATAGTATCAGTGAACTTTTCAAAGCAGGTGGGAATGTGTCTCCTCTCAGTGACTACATTCCCAGATTTACCTGACTTCCTGTCACATACCCCCCCCTCTTGTTTCAACCCTAGGGTTGGGACACATATTTCCAGGCACGCATGTGTCAGGCACTGCTGACTCACTGATAAGCCTCCTATTATCCTCAAGCTTCCGGATGAAACTGTTTCTGTCATCTTCAGTGACAGATTTCTCATAAATGCCACACAGTTTGTCTCTCATCTCATATACACATTCTTCAACTGCATTTTTGGCATAATTTTGCTCCTTCTCGTTTCTGTCATCTTCATTGACAGCTTTCTCATAAATGTCAGACAGCTTGTCCCTCATAACCGTCTGTCCAATCCACCATGGAGGACCGTGATCCATAGGCAACTCAATTGGGCTAGTCTTAATGTCTTCAACATTCTTAAGACGCCTCTCTCTGCAATCCATAAATGTTTTCCACAAAACTTTGAGAACCTTTGCTTCACTAAGCTTTGTTCCAAGTAGGGACTCTTGACATCCCTCTGTGACTTGAGTTGCCTCTCCATACAGCTGTACACAATCATTGACTTTTTGTTGTAAAAGGGAATGATCTTCCTTCTTGAGCTTTGCTTGCTCTAAGATGCTGTGCAGAGGATTTTCCAATTGAGACAACAGGCTGTCACACATTTCTTCAAAGTGACCCCTGTTCCTTTTCCCAGAGATATCAATATCATTCAAACATTTCATATTCATAGGCAGATCTGAAGCATTTGCACTCATCAACTTCTTAAACTTTTCGCCCTCCTGAGCGAGTCGCAGTAAAGGCCTACTATTTGATTTGATATTCAGTTTATATTTCTTGCCAAACTTTTCACAGAAGTAGCCAACCAGAACATCATCAACTTTCCTTCCACCAACATAGGGGTTAAAGGCAACAACACAGTTGAACCCAGCGATCTGGGTGGTATCCATTATAGACCTCCTCCCTGCATCAGTGAAGAAGCATGGAACTGCAACACATTCTTTTACAGGTTTCTTCAATGCACTTTCTGCTGAACTATTTGACCGCTCAAGGTCACCTAGTTCCTTTTCTCTATCTGAATTCCACATGGAATGTATCTCAAGATCACGATCAAATTTCTGCCACCTGTCTTTCACCAGTTCCATTTTGGAAATATTCCCTGAAAGGCACTTGAACTTAATTTGCTTCACGTTTTCATCAACAGCCTTAGTTTTCTCCACTAGGTGGCGTTTGCTTTTTTCTCCCAGATTTATATCACTTGCTTTAGTTTTCTCCGCTTTAGTTTTCTCCACTAGGTTTTCAGCCTGAACTGAGAAAACATCACATTTCTTACACAGCTCCTTTGTTTGCTGAAGTTTTTGAAGGAACGGTTTATTCCACAGGGGTGATTCAAGCCACATGTCATCACATTTCTGAGGCTCACTCAGGACAGACCCCAAAACACTGATCCTTTTAAAAACTGCATCAGGCACACTATCCCCTCTTTGGGACAGATCCTCTGTTGCCTGGAATTCCTCTTCCAGTTCCTGCAACGGAATCTTCATCTCTTCTACTTGCTGTTCTAAGGCTCGCTTAGACTTTTCTAGCTCCTGAACTCTTTTCACAACATCATCCTTGGAGCGGACCAAATCTTCCATTTCTGTACACAGCTGTTGGTTAACTCTTTCTAGTTCAGCCTTACACTCTAGAGCTTCCTCCAAGGAGCGAGCCAAGAACAGGGCTTTGCTCTCGTTATCACGCACCTCCGTTTCTTCACGTGCGCGTTCTTCTGCATATTTTGCAGACACAGTCTTCTCTTCACCAAGCATCTGATCAAACTTCTTTTTCACATCTTCAACACACTGTAATGAACCAACGCTTTCTTCCATGCGTTTTTTCATATCCGCTATCTGAGCTTGCAATGTTGCGACTTGCTCTGATAGGTTTTTCTTTTCTTCCGCCTCCTCTTTTAATTGTTCCAGGAAGCCATTTTTCTCATCTTCCATTTGTTTGAGCTTTGTGCTAAAACTCAGCCTTTGACACCTCTCTTCCTGTAAGAGTTCCTGCGTGTCTTGCAGCTGCGATTCCAAGATAGAAAAATCTTCCGCAATTTCTCTAGATTTGCTGTCTGCTTGAGAAAGCTGATTTGTAACATTGTCCAACTCAACCTGCAGTCGGTTTGCCTTCTCTGACAGCTTAGCACACAATCGGTCACCTTCTGACACCTTGACTTGCGATTCCAGAAGCTGTGCCTCTACTTTTTCCCTCTTATGTTCACAATCTCCTTTTCCCTGCATAAGAGCCTTCACCTCATTGGCTAGTTTCTGGGAATGAGGCTGTAATTCTGCCACACAGGCTTCTTTCTCCTTTAACTGCTGCTGGAAACGTTGGGCTTCACCTTTCCAACTTTCACAGTCTGCACGTAATTCATCTACCACATTGCTCAAAGTGGTGAGCTCATACACAGTACTCAGTAATTTAGCCTCTCTTTCACTTTTCTCGTTGTCGCTGAGAGACAATGTCGTTTTCAGAGCGACATTCTGTTCCTGCGACTCCTGCAGGTCTATTTTTGTAACTTCCAAACACTGAAGACTTTTTTCCAGCTGATTACGCAACTCCAACATTTCACACATACTTTGCTTCTGCAAAGTCTGAATTTCAATTTCCTTTTCCATGAGGATGGTATCTTTCTCCTTTATAGTGTCTTGACATTTTTGCAACTCGACCAAAAGAAGAGCAGTGGATTCTTCCCACTGTAACACATGAGACTTGAGTAGTTCATTCATTTCCTGCAAGTTTCTATGCTCCATTTTAAGCAATTCCAAGGCTTGTTCCTTTTCTTCCATTTTCCGTTGCAAGGCATCCAACTCAGCCCTGCACACATACTCGGTTTCCTCCAAACCGATGGCCTCCATTGGCTGCTGGCGTCTCTGTTTCCAGCCTGCCATGCTCTCTTGATGAGCCTTTTGTTGAGCTGCAAAGCTCCGTTGTTTCAGCATCTCCCCCATTTTGGGTTTACTTTTCATCTGAGCACACTGCGTCTCCATAGCAGTTTCATCAGTGTTGCTAGGGACAACAACCTTCCTCTTTAGTAGACTCTCTTTAGGCATGGATGGGGCTGGTTCAGACGGTAACATCCCCTCCATCCATAGAATCCGGTCTCTCATTTCATCTATCTTTGCATTCTTCAGGCGTTTTGAACGCCCCATCTTCAATAACTCCACAAACAAATTTTTCACAGTCCAGCAAAAAATTTTCAGACCACTGTCTCTTTAACACATGTAGTTTTTCTCTCTCTTGCAAGATCTCTTTTCCTGCACACACAGTTTGTGCAGTCACTTGCACCAGACACAACAAAGTTCATCAAATAATTTTGAGACCGCTGTCTCTTTAAAACACTTTTTTTTTTTTTTGTCAGGATCTTCTCTCCTGCACACATAGATTGTGCAATCTCATGCACCAGATAAAGTTCATCAAACATTTGCACTTCCTTGCAGGGATCTCTGCTTATGCCCACTGCATACCTCCACCATATGTAAGGGATTAGCTCGGTGGTAGGCGTATGGGTGACCCCTTTGGGGTGCGTTTTCACAGAGAGATAGCCGAGCAGAGGTTGAAAACAAGACTGATTTATTCATGCAATTTACTTAACACAATTGCAAGCATCAAAACAGCCAAAATAAAATAAAAGACAAAATAAATCCTTGCCTCTGTGGGCGGCTACCTTCTCACGCTGGAACCTACCTAAGAAGTCTTCCCAACCTACTGTTGGGCCGACACTGCTGATCCTACAGCAGACACTCAAATGTCCATTTGTTTGCTTTTCACACAGCACAAACATTGTCCATTGAACATGTCCCTTTGTTTTCTTTCACACAGCACATGTTCATTTATAACAGGATCCTTTACTCTTCAGATTCTTCACATTGAACACAGTTCATTTAACAGGTCCCTTTACTCTTCACACTCTTCACATGGAACACTTTGTCTTCTCACCTTTGAGACGTCTTCACTCGTGGTTACCCTCCTTAGCTTCACATCACTGTAGGGGGTCTTCTCCCATGCTCACCAGCTTGTCGGGAGGCACACATCCGACTGTCCCCCTCTCCCAGCCCACACGGCGACAGGAGGCAGCAGTCCTTCTCCCATGCCCACACGGCGTCGGGAGGTACACGTATGTCTGCCTTCCTCTCCCAGCCCACACGGCGACAGGAGGCAGCACTCAATAGATTTTCTCTGGACAAATTATAGAGGCCTTGATCTCCTCATTCTGAACAGCTGAATGGTTTTCAACTTCCTGCTGGCTCTTTTTGCAGCCAACACCCTATAGTATCAGTGAACTTTTCAAAGCAGGTGGGAATGTGTCTCCTCTCAGTGACTACATTCCCAGATTTACCTGACTTCCTGTCACAATATATATATATATATATATATATATATATATATATATATATATATATCTATTGTACACTGCAGTTGCCTGCCCGCTGTGTGTGAGAGGCCAAAGACCTACCACAGACTGTACTGTGTGCACACCACACTCATTTCGGGTGGCACAGGCACAGTACCTGGCATTTTAAAAAATATTTTTTTTTTTCCTCTGTCATAATTGCAGTGAGTGCTGTGTCAGGTCCACAGAGTGCACTGTACCCACTGCAGTGCACTGCCCACCACTGATATATATACGGTGGCACAGCATCTTGTTGCAATAAATTGAAAAAAAAAAATATTTTTTATTATTGCAGTTGCCTAGGCTGCCAGTGACTGTCAGGTCCACAGAGTGTACTGTGCCCACTGCAGTGCCACTGTGTGCCCACCCACCACTGATATATAAGGTGGCACAGCAGCTTGCAAAGTAAAAAAAAATATATATTTTTTTTAAATTGCAGTTGCCTGGGTGCCAGTGACTGCTGTCAGGTCCACAGAGAGTGTACTGTGCCACTGCCCACCCACCACTGATATATAAGGTGGCACAGCAGCTTGCAAAGTAAAAAAAAAATATATTTTTTTAAATTGCAGTTGCCTGGGTGCCAGTGACTGCTGTCAGGTCCACAGAGAGTGTACTGTGCCACTGCCCACCCACCACTGATATATAAGGTGGCACAGCAGCTTGCAAAGTAAAAAAAAATATATATTTTTTTAAATTGCAGTTGCCTGGGTGCCAGTGACTGCTGTCAGGTCCACAGAGAGTGTACTGTGCCACTGCCCACCCACCACTGATATATAAGGTGGCACAGCAGCTTGCAAAGTAAAAAAATATATATATATTTTTTAAATTGCAGTTGCCTGGGTGCCAGTGACTGCTGTCAGGTCCACAGAGAGTGTACTGTGCCACTGCCCACCCACCACTGATATATAAGGTGGCACAGCAGCTTGCAAAGTAAAAAAAAAAATATATATATTTTTTAAATTGCAGTTGCCTGGGTGCCAGTGACTGCTGTCAGGTCCACAGAGAGTGTACTGTGCCACTGCCCACCCACCACTGATATATAAGGTGGCACAGCAGCTTGCACTCATAGTACAACAGTAACAACACATTAAAAAAAATGACAGGCAGAGGCAGGCCACCCCGCAAGGGCCGTCGTGGTCGTGGTGCTGTGATTTCCTTAGGCCCTAGAATAATGCCCAGTGTTCAGAGGCCACCACAGACCCTGAACTCAAAAAATTCTGAGGCCATAGTTGACTGGCTTACACAGGACACCCAATCAACTACAGCTTCCGCTCGGAACCTTAATGTACCATCCTCCTCCAGCTCAGCTTCGGGCACCTCTCAATTTACCACTCGCCAGCCCGCCGGCACCACCACCAACACTAGCACCACAGCCGCTTCACTTGATCCATCAGAGGAGTTATTTTCACATCAGTTGGAAGAAATAAGTGATGCGCAACTATTAGTGCCAGAGGATGTAGATAACGGGGATATGTCTCAGTCAGGCAGCATTATACACATGGACGTACATTGTGATGATGATGATGATGATGATGTTGTACCTGCTGCTGCTGCCTTTGCTGAGTTGTCAAGTGAAGCGGCTGATGATGACGATGTGTCTGTGGATGTCACCTGGGTGCCTGCTCGAAGAGCAGAAGAAGAGGGGGAAAGTTCAGATGGGGAGACAGAGAGGAGGAGGAGACGAGTTGGAAGCAGGGGGAGGAGGTCATCGCAAGGAGCTAGTGGCGCAGTCAGACAGCATGTAGATTCGGCACCCGGGGTCAGCCAGACAGCACGCCAATCAACGCAAGCTGTTGCCACCACCAGAATGCCGTCCTTGCAAAGCTCAGCAGTGTGGCATTTTTTTTGTGTGTCTGCCTCTGATATCAGCGATGCCATTTGAAACCTTTGCCAAAAGAAACTGAGTCGTGGGAAGTCCAACACCCACCTAGGTACAACTGCTTTGCGAAGGCACATGATCTCACATCACAAACGCTTATGGGATCAACACATGAGTAAAAGCAGCACACAAACTGAAAGCCACCATCCTCCTCCTGGTCCAGCATCTTCAGCCACGTCAACCACTGCTGTCCTCCATGCCCCCTATCAACAACCCGCCCCTCCGCCTCTCACCTTCAGCAGTTCCTGCTCGTCACCTGCCCACAGTCAGGTGTCTGTGAAGGAAATGTTTGAGCGTAAGAAGCCAATCTCACAGAGTCACCCCCTTGCCCGGCGTCTGGCTTGTCGGAACTCTTAGCCCGCCAGCTTTTACCATACAAGCTGGTGGAGTCTGAGGCCTTCAAAAAATTTGTCGCTATTGGGACACCGCAGTGGAAGGTACCCGGCCGAAATTATTTTTCACAAAAGGCAATCCCCAACCTGTACTCTATTGTGGAAAAGGAAATCATGTCCCGTCTGGCACACAGTGTTGGGGCAAGGGTCCATCTGACCACTGATAGCTGGTCTGCAAAGCACGGTCAGGGCAGGTATATAACTTACACTGCGCATTGGGTAAACCTGCTGGCGGCTGCCAAGCATGGAATGCGTGGCTCTGCTGCAGAGGAGTTGGTGACACCGCCACGACTTGCAGGCAGGCCTGCTGCCACCTCCTCTACTCCTCCTACTCCATCCTCTTTGCTAACCTCCTCGGCTGAGTCCTCTTCTGCTATTGCGTCTTGCTCCACACCAACTGCACCCCCCCAGCTCCCCAGGGGCTATTCCACATGCCGGATACGACAGTGTCACGCTGTCTTGGGGTTGACTTGCCTGAAAGCAGAGAGTCACACCGGACCAGCACTACTGTCCGCCCTGAACGCACAGGTAGATCAGTGGCTGACCCCGCACCAACTGGAGATCGGCAAAGTGGTGTGTGACAACGGCAGCAATTTGTTGGCGGCATTGAATTTGGGCAAGTTGACACATGTGCCGTGCATGGCATATGTGTTGAATCTAATTGTGCAACGTTTTGTGCAGAAGTACCCAGGCTTACAGGACGTCCTCAAGCAGGCCAGGAAGGTGTGTGGCCATTTCAGGCGTTCCTACACGGCCATGGCGCACTTTGCAGATATTCAGCGGCGAAACAACATGCCAGTGAGGCGCTTGATTTGCGACAGCCCGACACGTTGGAATTCAACACTGCTAATGTTCGACCGCCTGCTCCAACAAGAAAAAGCGGTCAACGAGTATTTGTATGACCGGGGTGCTAGGACAGCCTCTGCGGAGCTGGGTATTTTTTTGCCACGTTACTGGACGCTCATGCGCAATGCCTGTAGGCTCATGCGTCCTTTTGAGGAGGTGACAAACCTAGTGAGTCGCACCGAAGGCACCATCAGCGACATCATCCCATATGTTTTTTTCCTGGAGCGTGCCCTGCGAAGAGTGCTGGATCAGGCCGTAGATGAGCGTGAAGAGGAAGAGGAAGAGTTGTGGTCACCATCACCACCACCAGAAACAGCCTTACCATCGATTGCTGGACCTGCGGCAACACTGGAAGAGGAGTGTGAGGAAGAGGAGTCAGAGGAGGAATGTGGCTTTGAGGAGGAGGAACACCAACCACAGCAGGCATCCCAGGGTGCTCGTTGTCACCTATCTGGTACCCGTGGTGTTGTACGTGGCTGGGGGGAAGAACACACCTTCAATGACATCAGTGAGGACGAGGAATTGGACATGAGTAGCTCGGCATCCAACCTTGTGCAAATGGGGTCTTTCATGCTGTCATGCCTGTTGAAGGACCCTCGTATAAAAAGGCTGAAGGAGAACGACCTGTACTGGGTGGCCACACTACTAGACCCCCGGTATAAGCAGAAAGTCTGTGATATGTTACCCAATTACCGGCAGTCGCAAAGGATGCAGCAGCTACAAAATAAGTTAAAAAGTATGCTTTACACAGCATATAAGGGTGATGTCACAGCACAACGGGAATCCAACAGGGGAAGAGGTGAAAGTAATCCTCCTCCTACCACCACAACCACGCCGGCAAGGACAGGACGCTTTACAGACGTCTTGTTGATGGAGGACATGCGGAGCTTTTTTAGTCCTATGCATCGCCACAGCCCTTCGGGGTCCACCCTCAGAGAACGACTCGACCGACAGGTAGCAGACTACCTTGCCTTAACTGCAGATATCGACACTCTGAGGAGCGATGAACCCCTTGACTACTGGGTGTGCAGGCTTGACCTGTGGCCTGAGCTATCCCAATTTGCCATTGAACTTCTGGCCTGCCCCGCTTCAAGTGTGCTGTCAGAAAGGACCTTCAGCGCAGCAGGAGGTATTGTCACTGAGAAGAGAAGTCGCCTAGGTCAAAAAAGTCTTGATTACCTCACGTTTATTAAGATGAATGAGGCATGGATCCCGAAGGGACTGACAGTGGGGGATGCATTTGACTAAAAAAGGCCTGGTGATGACTGAGATGCCTTGGCCTAAAAATGGTCCACACGCTGCTGTATATAATCATTCTCTGCATGCCGGATGACTTACGTGACGTCTCCGCCACCAACTACGGTTCAAGCCGCAATTTTTTAGTGCACTTTCTGCCTTAAAACCTCAATTTTTCAGGCCGCTGCTACAGCAGTGGCTGCAACAATACCTGCTTTTTCATGCATGTGTACATGCCTAATTTTTCTGGCCTCTGGTGCTACACTGTGGCTGCAAAAAAACAAAAAACAAAAAAAAAAGGCACATACATGTGTCAATTCACCTTCGTGATCGTTACCTTGTCGTGGTGAAGGGGCTTGCGTATCACAATGAAGCGATCACCTCTAGGATTGTGTTGGCACACCCCAGATGATAAGGTCGTTGCTTCATTGTGAACAGACCAAAAGCGATCCGCAGGATAATTTTTCATAGAAAAAACATTAATTTTCTTTCATCCTTTCTGCGGAGCTGGGTATTTTTTGGCCGCGTTAATGAATGCTCATGAACAATGGCTGTAGGCTCATGCGTCCTTTTGCGGAGGTGACAACCCTGGTGGTCAGTCGAACCCAAGGCAACATCATCGACCTCATCCCATATGCGTTTTTTCTGGAGCGTGCCCTGCGAAGAGTACTGGATCAGGCTGTAGATGAGCATGAAGAGGAAGAGTTGTGGTCCCCATCACCACCAGAAGCAGCCTTGTCGTTGTCAATTGCTGGACCTGTGGCAACGCAGAGAGAGGAGTCTGAAGAAGAGAAGTCAGAGGAGGATGTTGGCTTTGAGGAGGTGGAATACCAGCCACAGCAGGCGTCCCAGGGGGCTTGTTGTCACCTTTCGGGGACCCTTGGTGTTGTACGTGGCTGGGTGGAGGAAGAGACCTTCAATGATGTCAGTGAGGACAAGGAACGGGACATGGCTAGCTGGTATCCAACCTTGTGCAAATGGGGAGTTTGCGGTTGTGCAAATGGACTGACTGACTGTTAAACGGGGAGTTTGGTCTGTCAGAGTTTGGTCTGTCACTGTGAAGCGGACGACGGGCGTAACCCTTACACTACTTGACCGATAAAACATCATACCTGATCGTATTCACACACTGGATGTTTTAGTGCTGGTTTACACTGCCGCTACCACTAAAGTAGCGTCGCTTCCAGTGCGACTTTGGCGCGACTTAGCGCGACTTTGGCGCGACCTCATCGCGAGGCGACTTTTTATTTGGCCAATCACAATATCATGTTTTGTGACCGTCACCTAATTTCCTTTTCCTGTTTTTTGTTTTACATATTTCCCCATGTGTGCAGTGTTGTCTGTGTCATAGCTCAACTGATAGGCATGTTTGCCTTGGCATATCATATTTCAGCTTGCCAGAAAGAAAAAAAGACAGCTGGAAAGACACTGCATTCGTTTTCTACTAAAAATTATAAGAAAAATGCTGTTTTTTTGGGGTTCTGGACATACTACAGAGCTGAAACTTGACAGGTACACTTTTTAGACCCCCCAGACACTAAATACAAAAAATGACATGCCTGCCTAAAAAAATGCCCGATAAATGCCTGCAAGAAAAAAAGCCAGCCGCAGAGAAGCCATATTCCTGAAAATATAATAAAGATGCTGTTTTTTAGGGGTTCTGGACATGCTACAGAGCTGAAACTTGACAGGTACACTTTTTAGACCCCCCAGACACTAAATACAAAAAATGACATGCCTGCCTAAAAAAATGCCCGCTAAATGCCTGCAAGAGAAAAAGCCAGCCGCAGAGAAGCCGTATTCCTGAAAATATAAGAAAAATGCTGTTTTTTAGGGGTTCTGGACATGCTACAGAGCTGAAACTTGACAGGTACACTTTTTAGACCCCCCAGATGCTAAATCCAAAGAAATGTTTTATTTTTTTTTTTTTTTAATTTTTCCAATAATTGGCTCTCTATCAAAAAATTATAATTTTTAAGAACTTTTTTTTGCGTGATCCCTCTCCGGCATGCCTCAGTCCAGGTGTTAGTCCCCTTGAAACAACTTTTCCATCACTATTGTGGCCAGAAAGAGTCCCTGTGTGTTTTAAAATTCGCCTGCCTATTGAAGTCTATGGCGGTTCGCCCGGTTCGCCGGTTCGCGAACATTTGCCGATGTTCACGTTCGCCGTTCGTGAACGGCGAATTTTAGGTTCGTGACATCACTAAACATTACTAGCCTTACTTAGATTTTCAAGAGCTCTAGTCTCAAGAATAGTCAGATTGTTAGATATCGTACCCTCTGAACACTTCCTAGCAAGGAGAGTATTTTTGTTTTCTTCAGTAAAGGACTCATTTTTTGGAGTGCCGCCATCCAAGTCCATTTCTTCCATATTGGGTCTCATAGAGTTCTGGTGAAAACCGAACCTGGGGTGTTCAGCCCATCTCTACTCTTTCCTCCAAGCTGCAGTTGCTTAGTAATTAGCCAATCAGGAACCCAGCGCTGTCATGGGTGTCAGAAGAGAGTATTTAACTCTGTGTAAGTTGCAAATCACTTGAATTAAACTTTATTGATGTGCTGACAGCGAGGTAGTTATTAACACAAATGAAATCATAAGCCTCACCTGGTAGTAGTAGATGATAATTTCTTTGGGCTGAGACTTCAGATTGTAATTCACAGTGTAAATCCGGGCAAGAACTGGAAATGGAAAGTGTATAATGTAAAAAAGAAAAGTGTGAATTAAATCAATCAAAATTCATCAAAACAGCAACCGAACAGCCATTTTAGTCTAATTTTCTAATAAACTTAAATGCTTTATAGCTCTAGGTTAATGATGCATTTTGTTAATCAGCACCAGGGACGGTACTTACATGAATAATGAGTGCTGGTGGCTGCTCTGTTTGAAATATTTAGCCCTTCAGCCCCCATCTGGTATGGATTTTTAAGGGGAACCCCACACCAAAAAAAAAAAAAAAACTGTGTGGGGTCCTCCCTAAATCCATACCAGAAACTTACCTGAGCATGCAGCCTGGCAGGTCAGGAAGAGCGGAAGGTGAGCAAGCGCCCCCCCCCCCCCCTTCCTGAACCATAACCAGGCCACATGCCCTCAACCAGTGTTAATTTTGGCAGCAAATTTTAATTTAGTTTTAGTCTTAGTCTTAGGACTAAAATGGCATTTTAGTTTTAGTCCCATTTTAGTCTTCTGCAAGTGTTTTAGTTTTAGTCGTATTTAGTCGACTAAAACTCCAGTACATTTTAGTCGACTAAAACGTCCTACATTTTAGTAGACTAAAACGTCCTACATTTTAGTCGACTAAAACTCATTTTAGTCATCTATAATCGAATGGGTGTAGTTCAATTGTAATTTGTAATGCATTGTTTAAGCATTTCTCTACAATTTCCAAACTCATTATATACTACTGCTGGTCATGGAGTGAAAAATCAAATATGTTATTATTTATGGTATTAAGCTTTGAGCATGCACTAGCACAGCACTACACCAGTGTTAATTTTGGCAGCAAATTTCAATTTAGTTTTAGTTATAGTCTTTTGACTAAAATGCCATTTTAGTTTTAGTCGTATTTTAGTCTTAAGACTAAAATGCCATTTTAGTTTTAGTCGTATTTTAGTCATCTGAATTGTTTTAGTTTTAGTCGTAATTTAGTTGACTAAAATTGTGTTAATTTAGTTGACGAAAATGTTTTAGTCAGTTTTAGTCGACAAAATTAACACTGCCCTCAACATTGGGGGTGCTTTGGGGCAGGGGGAAAGTCATTTCCATATCATATCCCTTTAGCATACTTGCCAACTGTCCCTCTTTTCCTGGGACAGTCCCTGCAAATAGAAGCCTGTCCCAGGTAATTTACATTGTCCCCGGAAGTGCCTGTTAATCGGGCTGCCCATAAATGTTACACAGAAGTAGTGCAGCTGAATGGGAGAATTATTCCAAATCTGCTACTGTGGTCTTAAGTTTTAAATTCCCTTTTCTAATCTCCTGTAATTCTCTCTATATTGAGTAGACCCTATAATCTGATAAGTAGGCGAGATTAATTATGCAGAGTGGGGGGGAGCTTCTGGGAAGTGGGTGTGGTAACTGATAGCTGTGCTGCAAAGTGTCCCTGGAAATTTTTTTTAAATGTTGGAAACTATGCTTTAGCATTTACATATCAAGAATAATATTCAATTTTACCTGTAGACCCTGGAGTGTAAACAGTTTTGTCTGTCTGTATGAAAATGTATCCAGCTTCTGGTGACATTAAGACAGTTTTGCGCAGGTAACACTGTGTGGACTTCACTGTCACGGTGACAAAGTGCTTTTTTTGTAGAATTCTTGTGTAACGTGCGAATGAAGGCATCTACAATATACACAAATGTATAAAACAATTTAAGATTTGTATATATCAAATCAGTTCACTGTGATTGACAACATTTGCAGACACAAAATAATTGAATATACTTTGCATTTGGTCTACTAATTCTTATCCAGATACTTACTGGGTTTCTACACTTTAAAGGACCACCATCATGAAAAATATTGAATTCTGATATACTGTGGCCAAACGTGTGTAGACACCTGTCCATCCATCACACCTATATAAGCTTGTTGGACATCCCATTCCTAAACCATTGGAATTACTATGTAGCAAAGCCTTTTAATGAGCTGCATGATGGAGACTTTTCTGCTATTCGTATACAAGGAGTTGAGAGAGTAAATGCTCAAAGTAGAGGAGAAAATGCTTTCTATATTCTGATAACTATGGTTATAAAAAGCTGATAATCATGTCTGCAGGGCAGTCTTAATAGCCTCATGGGCCCCTAGGCAAAGTAATGCACTGGGGCCCCTACCAGATAGACAGCAACCTGCGGCGCGATAATGCTTTGTACACACAATCAGATAATCAGGCGACTTATCGTTCACATTTTGTTTCATGATACTAGTATCGAATTCAACAGTGCGTACTAAATGTATGAATTTTTTTGTACGCTTCTGGAAAAGCTTCCTGGTTGCGTAGCTATGTATCGGATAGTGCAAAACCAAAACAATGACAGCCAGGCTTTTTCTGGGTTATTTTCATGTTTCTGATCATGCATGGTCTTTGTCTATCCATTTTTAGCAAACGCATACTGTACTGTCGTCCGCTAAGCTATCAAACGACAAAAGTTTTCGTGTTGGTCCCTTCAGGTTTTGTTGGAAGAAATGTCGTCATCGGCTGTCAAAAGCTGTGTACTAATTATTAGATTATCGTGCGATCAATTTGAAAGCGATTTAAATTGAATGATTATCTGACCGTGTGTACGATGCATTAGGCAAAAGGTGTGTGTGGCAGGGGAAGGGGGGAGGTTAAATTTTACTGTCATGAACAGAAATGCAGAAAGGGGGATGATGGGTTCAAATTTCAATACCATGACCACCATTGCAGGTGGTGGTGGGGGGTTAACTGCCACTGTCACTGACCACTAATGTGGGGGGGGGGGGGTCAGTGGCAATAAAAGTTAACCCCCCCACCCCCATCTGCATTGGTGGCCATAGCAGGTAATGTTAACCCCCCTTCCCCCACTCATTACATAGTTACATAGTTACATAGTAGGTGAGGTTGAATAAAGACAATAGTCCATCCAGCTCAACCTGTGTAGGTGTGTGTAGCTGTAATCATCTCACATAGCCCTGAATGTTCTGATCCTTGAGATGTAAAGCCCCGTACACACGTACCGATTGTCGGCCGTAAATATTCGGCCGCCGACCGATCGGCCGATTGTAGGCTTGTTAGTATGATGCTTCCGACAACCGACAGCACATTTTCGGCCGAACAGAATCTGTCGGGCAGACTTTAAAATATTTGTTGGCCGTCACCAGAGCGGCCGATTGTTCGCCAGTCAGTACAGATTTCGGCCGACAGACAACAGATTAGCAAGACTGGGCATGCTCGGAAAAGAAAAAAGACAAGGAAAGTTAACCATCACATGACATCACTTCTGCAGTCGGCTGTTGTTGGCCGACAAAATTCGTGTGCAGTCTTTTGCAGTTTTCAACAGACACGACAGCCCTGGACAAAAGACGGCCGATCGTTTGGCCGACGATCAGTATGTGTGTACGGGGCTTAAGTCTAAGAGTCTTTTGAAAGCCACCATTCTTCCCGCAAAAACCACCTCTTGTGGTAGAGAATTCCACAATCTTGTAGCCCTAACCGTAAAGAACCCCCCACGTTGCCTGAGGTTAAAACGCTTCTCCTCTAATCGCATTGTATGCCCTCGAGCCCTCATGCAATCCCTTCGACTGAATAGCTGTTTTTCTAAGCTGAGATCCCCATTGAGATATTTATAAATTGCTATCATGTCCCCTCTCATTAAAAAGGTTGTAACCCTAAAAAAAGAAAAAAAAAGAAAAAAAGGATTCTGTTACTTTAAAGCATGTTAAACCACTTTGTGCTTGTGTGGGGTAATTTGTCCCTTTGTGTGCTGTCAAAAATCTGATTGATCCTGCCAGTTCCTGTGTCACCCTATGTAAACTGAACATGGTAATCATGGCTGCTAATCCATGATGCAAACCATGCTCAGTTTGCGTGACTATGACATCCCACTGCTCTCCTCCCTTGCCCTGCTTGTCTGGGACACACTCTGTACTAAGGAGGAAGAGTATGAAACCTGGATGGGACAGTCCATTGGAAAGCCCTGGAAGGATGGGAATTTCCAGTTTTTTATTTGTTAAAAAAGTTTGAAATATCCAATAAATTTCGTTCCACTTCATGATTGTGTCCCACTTGTTGTTGATTCTTCACAAAAAAATACAGTTTTATATCTTTATGTTTGAAACCTGAAATGTGGCAAAAGGTCGCAAAGTTCAAGGGGGCCGAATACTTTCGCAAGGCACTGTATATGTATGTATATATCTCTCTATGTACTCCAAGCTTGATGGGATTAAAGGATGTTGGGAATCGCGACCCAAAATGATGACCAATTCCTCTGTATAGTCCGCAAGCCAGGGCTTGTGTCGCCATCCGTGCCCCAAGCCGCATCGCACTTGCTTGGAACGCACGCCCGGCTCTTACACCCGGAAGTGCGGGCGGTTCTTTGTCCCATCACTCAACACATCACTTCTGGGTGCACTGCAGCGTCACTTTCAGTTCTATCTGAGGCTGCCTCATGCCGAGAGTGGCAGCCCCAGAGACCAATGAGCATCTCGGAGCGTCTCAGGCGGCCACCCAAACTCACCCTAGCCTGACAGACACACAAGGAAAAGGGATGGTAACATGATCCACTAAGTCCCCGCAGTCCTAGACCAAAGAGGACTCAGTGTACCATGTAGTGTACTGCAGTCTCATGGAAACAGAGGATAAAAGAAGAGGGGAGAGACAGAAAAAAAAAAAAGGGGGCCCATATTGTAATAAAGAGTCATGCTGAGTCCCCACTCTAGGTTTTACACATTCATTCCTCCTTCCTGTATTGGTCCAATCTTGTACTTATACTACACTTACCTCCATTCACTTTTGAGCTAGAGTACAGTGATAGATCTAAATATAGATGCATCCAAAGGATTGTCCTCCACAGCCCACATATATGTGCAGGGGGATGTGCTCCCACCTATTCCCCACTACACACACACGGTCGCACCTAAGAATGCCTGCATCCATAGCTAGGGGGGCAAGTCTGCTTTGGGGGCTCTTTTCTCAAAGTGGTGCTATTTTATATAAGTGGGAGCACTTCGGACTTCTGCACCTCAGCGATTGCACAAAGCGATTGAACAAAGGAAAACTGATTTAAACACCACACAGACTACAGGTGACCTTATTTGACCCTTCAGCTCTCTCTCCTTGTAACATACACTCTCTACCACTTCTTCTGACAGCCCTGTCCTCTATCCTTAAACTCTCTCTCCATCACCCCTCTTCTCCACCATACACCTTATATATATATATATATATATATATATATATATCTATATATATATATCACCCTCACTTCTGTCCTCTCCTTATTATTGCACATACCATCTCCTGCTATTTTTAAATCCGCATGCACACAAAATCTCAAGGACGCGGGCATGTCCCTTCATATAAATCACACTCTCATATTACTACCCTCACCTTTCTGCTTCTCCTAACCTCTGGAGACATATCCCCAAACCCTGGGCCTCCATCTTTTACCCATACTCAACACACCCATTACCCTGCACCCTCTGGCCACAGCCGCAATCAGCACAATTTAGTTCACATCTCTCTTCTTCCCATGACCAGACTCCCTTTCTCTTGCGCCCTTTGGAATGCCCGCTCTGTCTGTAATAAACTCACCTCTCTCCATGACCTTTTTATCGCTAACTAATTTAATCTACTTGCCATCACCGAAACCTGGCTTCACGAATCCAACACCACGTCTTCTGCTGCCCTATCCCAAGGTGGTCTTCTCTGGACTCACTCCCCCAGACCCAGTGGACGAAAAGGAGGGGGTGTTGGGATCCTTCTAGCCCCACATAGCACCTTTCAGGTACTTCACCCACCTCCCTATCTTCACTCTCCTCATTTGAGGTACACTGCATTCGTCTTTTCTCCCCTGTTTCTCTAAGGATAGCTGTGATCTACCGCCCCCCTCGACCAGTATCGACCTTTCTTGACGACTTCTCTGCCTGGCAACATCCCATTAATACTAACAATCCTGCCACTTCCAAACTTCTCTGTCTAACCTCCTCCTTTGACCTGAAGCAATGGATACATGCTTCTACTCACTCTGAAGGCAATACCCTTGACCTGGTTTTCTCCCACCTATGCACTCCGCCTAACCTTTCAAACAATCCTTTCCCTCTCTCTGATCACTACCTCTAGCTACCTTACAGTTACCCGCAGAAACCTACGCCATCTCAACCCTTCTCTTCTCTACTCTGCTACCGACCACCTCTATGACACAATTGCACCCCTTTCCTGCACCAACCTAGCCACTTCTGTCTACAACACTTCACTTTTAGCCTCCCTAGACACACTGGCCCCTCTCACTACACATCGAATCAGGCCCCAACCCCTTCAACCTTGGCAAACAGATAACACTAGAAGTCTGAAAAAGTATAGCTGTGCTCTTGAGCGCCTGTGGCGAAAGACTAGGTCTCAGATAGATTTCCACCAATATAAATCTGCCCTCCATAAATACAATTCCAGTCTCTACACCGCCAAGCAGACCTATTTTATCCGTCCTCCACTACCTCCTCCCACTGACTCAATCACTGCCCAGGAAATTGCCAACCACTTTAATCAGAAGATCGATACAATTCGTGAGGAAATCATTGCTGTTCAGATACCTTCCATGCCTCA
This sequence comes from Pelophylax lessonae, assembly GCF_965119305.1. Lineage (NCBI taxonomy): Eukaryota > Metazoa > Chordata > Amphibia > Anura > Ranidae > Pelophylax > Pelophylax lessonae. Next base: position 614,696,857 of record NC_138771.1, on the reverse strand, counting down.
CGCTTCATGCCCACAGGTGCAATCTCTACTTTACTCATTCAACCCCACTACTATAGATGAGGTTGCTAAACTACTTGCTAACGTCCACTTAACCACCTGCCCTCTGGATCCTGTTCCCTCGCAAATGCTACGTTCACCCTCTGGCCCTATTTTACGCTCTCTAACCCACATCTTCAATCTCTCCCTCTCTTCTGGCATCTTCCCCAACTTTCTAAAACATGCACTAGTCAGCCTCATACTTAAAAAGCCCTCACTGGACCCAACCGATCCTAACAACCTATGCCCTATTTCCCTGCTCCCCTTTTTATCCAAACTCATTGAACGTCTGGTCTACAACCGACTGTGCGACCACCTTGCCGAGAATAGCCTCCTTGATCCCCTTCAGTCTGGATTTCGGCCTCAACACTCCACTGAAACTGCTCTCCTAAAACTGACAAACGATCTACTAACTGCCAAAACCAATGGACACTACTCTGTACTCCTACTCCTGGACCTTTCTGCTGCCTTTGATACGGTTGACCATCCCCTCCTCCTCAAAAAACTCTACGCCTTTGTTCTCTGTGACTGTACTCTTCACTGGTTTTCTTCCTACTTATCAAACCACACCTTTAGCGTTACTTACAATTCTACTTCCTCCTCTCCTCTTCCTTTTTCTGTTGGGGTCCCCCAAGGCTCTGTTCTCAGACCCCTCCTATTTTCAATCTACACGTCCTCTCTAGGTCCAATACCATCTCTATGCTGATGATACTCAAATCTATTTATCCACCCTTCAGCTCTCTCCCTCAGTCTCCTCACATATCACTAATCTACTATCTGATATATCAGTCTGGATGTCACACCATTACCTCAAACTCAATCCGTCCAAAACCGAGCTTATAATCTTTCCTCCACCACGTGCCCTTTCCCCTGATCTCTTTGTCAATATCGATGGCATTACTATCAGCCCATCCCCGCATACCAAGGTCCTAGGTGTTGTTCTGGACTCTGAACTCTCTTTTAAGCCCCACATCCAATCATTGTCCAAATCTTGCCGCCTCAACCTCCGCAACATCTCCAAAATACGCCCCTTTCTAACCAAAGACAGAACAAAGCTCCTAGTTCACTTCCTGGTCATCTCGCGCCTCGACTACTGCAATTCCCTTCTCATTGGCTTACCTCTACACAGGCTATCCCCCCTTCACTCCATCATGAATGCTGCCGCCAGGCTCATCCAACTCACCAATCGCTTAGCGTCCGCTGCTCCTCTCTGTCAAGCCCTCCACTGGCTTCCGCTCACTCAACAAATTAAATTCAAAATACTAACAACATCTTACAAAGCCATCCACAAATAAACATATCCAGGTGTTAGAATGGCCAAGTTAAAGTCCAGACCTAAATCCAATCGAGAATCTGTGGAAAGAACTGAAAACTGCTGTTCACAAATGCTCTCCGTCCAACCTCACTGAGCTCGAGCTGTTTTGCAAGGAGGAATGGGCAAAAATTTCAGTCTCTCGATGTGCAAAACTGATAGAGACATACCCCAAGCAACTTACAGCTGTAATCGCAGCAAAAGGTGGCGCTAAAAAGTATTAACTTAAGGGGGCTGAATAATTTTGCACGCCCAATTTTTCAGTTTTTTATTTGTTAAAAAAGTTTGAAATATCTAATAAATTTCGTTCCACTTCATGATTGTGTCCCACTTGTTGTTGTTTCTTCACAAAAAAAATACAGTTTTATATCTTTATGTTTGAAGCCTGAAATGTGGCAAAAGGTTGCACAGTTCAAGGGGGCCGAATACTTTCGCAAGGCACTGTATATGTATGTATATATCTCTCTATGTACTCCAAGCTTGATGGGATTAAAGGATGTTGGGAATCGCGACCCAAAATGATGACCAATTCCTCTGTATAGTCCGCAAGCCAGGGCTTGTGTCACCATCCGTGCCCCAAGCCGCATCGCACTTGCTTGGAACGCACGCCCGGCTCTTACACCCGGAAGTGCGGGCGGTTCTTTGTCCCATCACTCAACACATCACTTCTGGGTGCACTGTAGCGTCACTTTCAGTTCTATCTGAGGCTGCCTCATGCCGAGAGTGGCAGCCCCAGAGACCAATGAGCATCTCGGAGCGTCTCAGGCGGCCACCCAAACTCACCCTAGCCTGACAGACACACAAGGAAAAGGGATGGTAACATGATCCACTAAGTCCCCGCAGTCCTAGACCAAAGAGGACTCAGTGTACCATGTAGTGTACTGCAGTCTCATGGAAACAGAGGATAAAAGAAGAGGGGAGAGACAGAAAAAAAAAAAGGGGGCCCATATTGTAATAAAGAGTCATGCTGAGTCCCCACTCTAGGTTTTACACATTCATTCCTCCTTCCTGTATTGGTCCAATCTTGTACTTATACTACACTTACCTCCATTCACTTTTGAGCTAGAGTACAGTGATAGATCTAAATATAGATGCATCCAAAGGATTGTCCTCCACAGCCCACATATATTTGCAGGGGGATGTGCTCCCACCTATACCCCACTACACACACACGGTCGCACCTAAGAATGCAGTCGCACATATGCCTGCATCCATAGCTAGGGGGGCACGTCTGCTTTGGGGGCTCTTTTCTCAAAGTGGTGCTATTTTATATAAGTGGGAGCACTTCGGACTTCTGCACTTCAGCGACTGCACAAAGCGATTGAACAAAGGAAAGCTGATTTAAACACCACACAGACTACAGGTGACCTTATTTGACTCTGGCCCTATTCTACACTCTCTAAACCACATCTTCAATCTCTCCCTCTTTTCTGGCATCTTCCCCAACTTTCTAAAACATGCACTAGTCAGCCTCATACTTAAAAAGCCCTCACTGGACCCAACCGATCCTAACAACCTATGCCCTATTTCCCTGCTCCCCTTTTTATCCAAATTCATTGAATGTCTGGTCTACAACCGACTGTGCGACCACCTTGCCGAGAATAGCCTCCTTGATCCCCTTCAGTCTGGATTTCGGCCTCAACACTCCACTGAAACTGCTCTCCTAAAACTGACAAACGATCTACTAACTGCCAAAACCAATGGACACTACTCTGTACTCCTACTCCTGGACCTTTCTGCTGCCTTTGATATGGTTGACCATCCCCTCCTCTTCAAAAAACTCTACGCCTTTGGTCTCTGTGACTGTACTATTCACTGGTTTTCTTCCTACTTATCAAACCACACCTTTAGTGTTACTTACAATTCTACTTCCTCCTCTCCTCTTCCTTTTTCTGTTGGGGTCCCCCAAGGCTCTGTTCTCAGACCCCTCCTATTTTCAATCTACACGTCCTCTCTAGGTCAGCTGATGATCCAATACCATCTCTACTCTGATGATACTCAAATCTATTTATCCACCCCTCAGCTCTCTCCGTCAGTCTCCTCACGTATCACTAATCTACTATCTGATATATATATACTATCTGGATGTCACGCCATTACCTCAAACTCAATCCGTCCAAAACCGAGCTTATAATCTTTCCTCCACCACGTGCCCTTTCCCCTGATCTCTTTTTCAATATCGATGGCATTACTATCAGCCCATCCCCGCCTTCCAAGGTCCTAGGTGTTGTTCTGGACTCTGAACTCTCTTTTAAGCCCCACATCCAATCATTGTCCAAATCTTGCCGCCTCAACCTCCGCAACATCTCCAAAATACGCCCCTTTCTAACCAAAGACACAACAAAGCTCCTAGTTCACTCCCTGGTCATCTCGCGCCTCGACTACTGCAATTCCCTTCTCATTGGCTTACCTCTACATAGGCTATACCCCCTTCAATCCATCATGAATGCTGCCGCCAGGCTCATCCACCTCACCAATCGCTCAGCGTCCGCTGCTCCTCTCTGTCAAGCCCTCCACTGGCTTCCGCTCACTCAACGAATTAAATTCAAAATACTAACAACATCTTACAAAGTCATCCACAGCTTAGCCCCCAGCTACATCACTAGCCTAGTCTCAAAACACCAACCGAATCGCTCTCTTCGTTCCTCTCAAAACCTCCTGCTCTCTAGCTCCCTCATCACCTCCTCCCATGCTCGCCTCCAGGACTTTACCAGAGCCTCACCAATCCTATGGAACTCCTTACCCTTATCTGTCCGATTATCTCCTACTCTATTAGCTTTTAGACGATCTCTGAAAAGCCTCCTCTTCAGAGAAGCCTATCCTACCCACACCTGACAACTGTACCTCCATTTTCTCCATCAGCTAATCCCCCACAGCTATTACCTTTTGTTTCACTTGACCCCCCTTCTAGATTGTAAACTCAATGAGCAGGGCCCTCTAAATCCTCCTGTATTGAATTGTATTGTAACTGTATTGTTTTCCCTCATATTGTAAAGCGCTGCGCAAACTGTCGGCGCTATATAAATCCTGTATAATAATAATAATAATCCATGGTGATACCACAGGGTGTGATGGAATCTTAAAAATGCCTATGTTCCGTACTTCTTCGCCTCTACACTGTGTCTACTGTGGGCACAGAGGGTTTAGAATATTGGATGGTGAGCGGTGACAATATGTTAGGCAGTCTAGTAGTCTCATGGAATCTACCATGCGACCACTTTAGGAAGGACCACACAAGATGCCATGGGACAAGTTCCCATAACCCTGATGTGACACCGTCACATCACAGAGTTGAGCTCAATCTCCTCATTTAACCCCTTGGGTTATGCGACCCCAGGGTTAAAATCCAGTATGCCTCTAGTACAAAGCCTTTGATATTCTTTGCCACTGTCTATAATGTTACTTATGGCTTCTATCCCTCAGACCTTCTATACAGCTATTATGTACATCCAAAAGGTGTTGGTGAACTGAATATTTCTCTTTTTGGTAAGTAATACTGCTTTTATGTTCCCCTATCCTGACCCTTAGGGGCGTATAGTGCAGCCCACATAAAGTAGCCCACAAGGGCACAGCAGGACATAGACCACGTGGGTGGTGCCACAATTAATAAATTGTTTGATCTTATGCACTTTATCATCCGTGGCGGTCACTTCCTTTTTTCAGTGACACATGAAAGCACAAGTGCCACAGTTACTCACCCCACATCTATAACTTCCCTTCTGATCGAAAAAAGGGAGCGAAGTGTTCCTTAACCCATCCCTCCTTACTTTTCTCTCCCTGCTAGGGGCCACCATGCTCAAAATGTTCATAGGTTTTCTAAAGATGAGATTAGGATGGGAGGGTAAATGGTCTTTCAAGGCAGGGTTTTGTTTCAATATTTTCCAGTTCTTATTCATAACTCTTAGGATCATGGAGGCTTTGTTGTTGTATCTTGTGCAGAATCTAATTTGCATTTCCCCACCTTCACCCTGGATGACTTTTTACTTTTTTGTACTTAAAGTCAGTGCTGTATTCTGGCCCAGGCCAACAAGGCCCAGGCCTAGGGCGGCACTTTGCAGGGGGGCAGCAAAAAAAATATTTCATTATACAAATAAGTGAAATAATCCTATAATTACAATCAGTGGCAGCAAACACAAGTCCAAATATCTTAAAAGAGTAATCTTACTAATTCCGTGACATAAGGCTGTACTAATGGGCACTGATAAGGCTGCACTGGTGGCCACTGATGGGGTTGCACTGGTGGTGACCACTGATGAGGCCACACTGATATGCTGCACTGATGGGCAGTAAAGAGGTGGCACTGATAAGGCTGCACTGATGAGGCTGAACTTATGGGAACTGATGAAGCTACACTGATGGGCACTGATAGACTGTGGTTATGGTCTGTGGTTTACAGATGACAGGGTGGGTCATAAACAGGAAGGGGTGTGGCGTTTACATAAATGGGTGGGTCATATTTAAATTAGGGGGTGCACAAGTTTAGTCAGGCCTAGGGCAGCACAAAACCTAAATACACCACTGCTTAAAGTGGCTTCCTCATACAAGGACCAATATTTGTGGTAGGCTTCCTCTATATGGCCCTCCTCATATCCCTTTTCCTAAAACTTTTTCTTAAGGATCGCGCCCTGTTCTTTATAGTTAATTCTGCGGGTACAGGTGCGCCTTAACCTAAAAAACTGGCCACAGGGCACATTCCTTATCCATCTGGGATGATAGTGGGTATGTGCATGAAGATAAGAATTCCCTGCACTGGGTTTAAAGTGGGTCCTTGAATATATGTGATCACTTACATCCATGCGTAACTCCAGGTCAAGAAAGACCAGACAAGTGTCATCTACCATGAGAGTGAAAGTGATCCCGTAGGGATTATTGGAGCAATAGGTCAAAAAGCCTCCCAATTCCTCATCTGACCAATCCCAGATGATCAGGATATCATCAATATGTGCATATAGGACCAGGTTTGCTCCAAAGGGATTTTTGGCCCAGATGTCTAACATATGGCCAGAATCCTTAACATATGAGGGCAGCGTGGTGGCCAGGTCTTGCAAAAAGTGATCAATATAACAGCCCAAGTTGCTAGTTAAACTATCAATCCCAGTGAAAATAGGCCTACCCCGAGGACTCACAGGGTCCTTATGGATTTTGGATATGTGATAGAAATTAGGTACCAGCGGGTGCTTGCTAAATAAGAATAGGTATTCGTTCTTTGTTAATACCAATTCTTCTAGGGCCTTATCTAAAAAGTCTTTGAGTTCCTCCGTATATTTATTAGTAGGGTCACAAGGTAGTCTTTCATAAGTGACAGTGTTACCTTTTAATCTCTCTGCCTCCCTAATACACATATCCCTATCTTGAATAACCAAGCTGTCACCCTTGTCTGGCTGCCTAATGATAACTTTGGTTCTATTCTTCAGGCTGGACAAGGGACCCATGATGTTGCTTTCCTGCTGCAATCCATACCTATATTTCTTACTATGGCACAAGGCTTTGAATTCCTCAAGGACCATCTTATAAAAGGTTGAGATAAAATTGCCTTTTGTCCAGTGTGGATAAAAAGTGGACCTTGGTTTAAGGGCCGTATGTACCATCCCAGCCTCCAATATCGGATAGTGGGAATCCACCCCCCTCCTCTACTATCCCCCCCCCCCATCATATAATTCTTTGAAAACTTCCAACACTATGCTGTCCAGGGGCCTTGGGGAGGGAGGGGGAGATGCCACAGCCTCTCCTCGATCTCTATCGTTATTCCTTATCATATAATAGCATTTAACGGTAATATTCCTCACAAATCTATTTAAATATACAAAGAGTTTGAACAGATTAGGAGGATTTTCAGGGGCAAAATTGAGACCCTTTCTCAATAAGTCCAGTTCTGTCTCCAGGAAAACTGAATGTGAGAGGTTAATAAATGCTGCTGCAAGACTTATCCACCTTACCAACCATTCAGTGTCCCCCACCCCTCTCTGCCAATCCCTTCAATGGCTTCCAACTCACCCAACAAATAAAATTCAAAGTGCTAACAATAGTTTACAATGCCATCCACAACTCTGCCCCCACCTAATCTCAAAATATCAACCAAGCCGCTCTCTTTGGTCCTCCCAAGACCTCCTGCTCTCTAGCTCCCTTGTCACCTCTTCCCATGCTCGCCTCCAGGATTTCTCCAGAGCTTCTCCCATTCTTTGGAACTCTCTACCCCAATGTGTCCGACTGAACCCTAATCTATCCATCTTTAGACGATCCCTGAAAACCCTTCTCTTTAAAGAAGCCTATCCGGCTAATAACTAATACACTGTTTCACTTTCTTCATCAGCTCATCTCCCACAGCTATTACCTTTTGTATCAATTGACCCTCCCTTTTAGATTGTAAGCTCTAACGAGCAGGGCCCTCTGATTCCTCTTGTTCCAAATTGTATTGTAACTGTAATGTCTGCCTTCATTTTGTTAAACAAACTGCTGGCGCTATATAAATCCTGTATAATAATAATAAATCTTAATTGTGGAGTGTGTGGTTACCTCCTTCTCCCTCTTTTTGTGTTTCTTGCCTCCCCTTCTCCTCCATCTTTTTGGCTTCCCCTTTTCTTTGTAGTTTAGAGTGCACTTTTTAGGAGAGGGGTTTTCCTTACTGTGGGTTCGGGGCTTCCCGCAGCTTCTCTCACAAAAAAAGGCATTGGGGCTAGGAAGGCAGATGCAGCGATAGAGTCTAGAAGAACCTTAGCCGGGTGTGTGCGTTCCAAGCAAGTGCTATGTGGCTTTGGGCGTGGATGCCGACACAAGCCCTGGCCTGCGGAGTACATAGAGGAATTGGTCATAGTTTTGGGTCGCGATCCCCAACATCCTTTAATCCCATCAAGGTTGAAGTTTATAGGGAGATATTTACATACATATAGATCCATGTATTGCTGTTCTGAATTCTGGTCTTTGTTTGCTGGTTTAAAGCCAAAGTGAAGGCCTAGCATAATCCTAGTCACTGTATGTGTTGGCTCTGTTAATGATTCATAACATTTATCTTTTTATTCTTGCTTTTAGTTGCTAGCATCATTTTACCTTTGTTATTATTGCCATCATTATTTGCAATTGGTGTATGGCTGGTTTGTAAACACAGGGGTAGCAGTTTGCACTGTGTGGTCTCACACTTTTGGGGATGTTATAGACCATCAGTAAACAAACTCCATCCCAGCTATCTACACCCTTGACCTTTGTCCATTATGGAATGGAGCTAAGTAATGAGGGCAGTATAGACTGGCTATATAACACCTTGTGAATTTATGGTGAGTCAGTAGTACTTTTGGCTCTGAAGAAGAGGGTTCTCCCTCGAAATGTGTCAGCCAGGCATATGCGGACACCATCACGTCATCCAACATCCTAGGAGTATCCTAGCAGTCTAGGAGATGATTGGTTCAATTTCCTTACATGTGTACTATTATCATACGTTTTTGAGTACAATGTATGCTATTTTGGATTTTATTACATTCTTTGAGTTGTAATGCACGAGGTTGGTGCGCCTTTCTCTTGTTGTTTTTAAGTATATTTGGATACCCTTGGTCCTGAGGGGGCAGCAAGACCATAGGTGGTGATAACAAAGACCACACAAGACCACTCACTTTCCCACATACCATTTGAGATCAGCAAAGATACTGTTTTGGATTATCTGTATTAAAATACACCTGTCCACATGTCCAATCAGTTAATCAGATTCCAATCTCTCCACCATGGCCAAGACCAAAGAACCTTCCAAGGTTGAATAGAAAAGGTGAATGCACCAAGTTGCTGTGTCTTACTCTGTGGAAGGTGACCTGCTGCCTCTTTTATACTGTTATGTGTGTACACAAATGAACAAAATGAAATTTAAATAAAGTGGGCGCTGGGGCTAGTGTATAAAAATGATAATCACGTGTCGATCAATAATAAATTACCAACAATTTTAAAACCATCATTCAAATAATTGTGAATAGTGCTCATATAAGACCAGTATAAAAATATATTCTAAAGTGTGCCCAATCGGTAGAAAATATTGTGCTAAAGTGGTCTTTAAATAATAAGTGATTTTACATTTATGTGAGTAATGCAATACATATAGGTGCAACAATTAGTGCATTGATATATTGTATTTAGTGCAAGTGTTCTGTGAACACAATATCATATAAGTCCGTGCAGTGAATTCAAAGGAGAATGCTCAATCCTGGTGTTCCACCTCGTGATCTTGTGAGCTAAATAGTGATATTATATATGCTCACCAGATATGAGTGGGTCACACAGACCCCACACGCTTACCTCAGCCAGAGCATTGAAAATGGGTCATGGATGGGTATTCCAGCATGAAAATGACCCAAAACACATGGCCAAGGCAACAAAGGAGTGGCTCAAGAAGAAGCACATTTATGTCCTGGAGTGGCCCAGCCAGTCTTCAGACCTTAATCCCATAGAAAATATGTGGAGGGAACTAAAGGTTTAAGTTACCAAACATCAACCTTGAAACCTTAATGACTTGGAGAGGATCTGCAATGAGGAATGGGAAAAAAATCCCTCCTGAGATGTGTACAAGAAACATCTGACCTCTGTGATTGCCAACAAGGGTTTTGCCACTAAGTACTAAGTCATGTTTTGCAAAGGAGTTAAATACTTTTTTTCACTCATTAAAATGCAAATCAATTTATAATTTTTTTGCAATGCATTTTTCTGGATTTTTTTGTTGTTTTTCTGTCTCTCACTGTTCAAATAAACCTACCATTAAAAATGTAGACAGATAATTTCTTTGTCAGTGGGCAAACATACAAAATCAGCAGGGGTTCAAATATTTTTTTCCCCTCACTGTAAGAACATTACGTGTTTGAACAAGATGCTTTATCAGACTATGATAAAGAAATGATTAGAACTTGCAGTGGTAGATCAGGACAGATCTTCCAGGGCACACTGCCTTCTGCCTCCATCTGGATCCAACTAAAAACTTTAGAAAGAAGAACATCTTTAAGGCATCCTGAAGCTAGCAGCCGAGACCCAGAAATCAGTTACTCATGCAGGTTCTAGACATAGCCAGACCAGGTGACTTACCTTGATTTTCATTATTCCCAGGAACTGATTGCTAGCATTTACTGAGACCTTGTCAACAACACGTCCAAACCGGCCCACAGGAAAGTCTTCTACAATCACATCAGCATCAAATGCAGAATTGAGTCCATCAATTACAATGGTTTCCACAAAGTCCATGTGAAGCACACTGGGTGTGATTAGGATGCATCTGTCAATGCAAAGCACAGTCCTTTACATGTTTCTACAAGAGGTACAGGCCACCCAAAAATTATATTTCTGTTAGGGATTCCAGCTACACATCTCTACTTCTGCTGTTATTATGGGATCTTCCAACAGCTGGATTATATAGATTTTACTTTATAGAATGTAGCATAAGAACTGGAATTTTCTCTTTTGCTTTCAGAATCGTTGTTGGTGGTTGCAGCTGGAAATTCTTATGCAGAGATATTAACACTGGACTCATTATAATAAATGGAAACCAGTTTGCTGTTACTCTCCACGCACAACTGAAATATGTTATGGGCAGACATTGCCCTTAACCACTTTACCACCGGAGGATTTTGCTGTCTTACGTCCAGGCCTTTTTTTGCGATTCGGGGCGCTGTGCGACTTTAACTGACAATTGCGCGGTCGTGCGATGCTGTACCCAAACAAAATTTACGCCCTTTTTTTCCCATAAACAGAGCTTTCTTTTGGTGGTATTTTATCACCTGTGCGATTTTTTGATCATGCGCTATAAACAAAAAAAGAGCATTTATTTTGAAAAAATTATATTTTTAACATTTTTTTATATGAAATTCCCCCCCCAAAAAAATGTAAAAATCTAATTTTTTTAAGATTTTTGGCCTATTTGTTTTCTGCTACCTATGTTTGGTAAAAAAAATCACGATAAGCGTATTTTGATTGGTTTGCGCAAAAGTTATTGCGTTTACTAACTAAGGGAAAGATTTCTGTCATTTTTGGTGGTTTTTTTTAACGAGTAATGGCGGCGATCTGCGATTTTTTTTGCGGGACTGCGATATTGCGGCGGACAGATCGGACCCTTGACTGACATTTTTGACACTTTTGGGGGTACCAGTGACATTACTGCAGTAATCAGTGCTATATATATGCACGGTTACTGTAAAAATGACACTGGCAGGGAAGGGGTTAATTTTATTGGAGAGGGAGGGGTTAATGTATGCCTTGTGCTTACTGACGTGTGGGGGGGGGGAGGTGACTGAGTGACACAGGGACAGATCGGATGTTCAGCTATGCTGAACACTCCGATCTGTCCCTGCCTGTCACTTAGGAGATCCGCCCGCTCTGTTTACACAAGCGGGCGGATCTCCTCACTCGATTCCCCGACGATCGGGGAAGAGCAGCGGCGATCCGCTCCTCCCCTGGCCCGACTCCCGCTGTGGGGGAGGAGTCCAGCGACGCAGTAGCAGCAATGTGAGCGGTGGGAAAGTGGTTAAAGCTGATATAAAAACACCCCATAATTCATGTGTGTATTCCTTTAGAAATAAATAGATTTTTTGCATACAACCAGGTACATCACTGTGTCTGTAGGAGCCGCCCATCCGCAGTACAATGCAAGCGGGTGGTCCTAAAGCGCTCAAAGAAATCGGTTGCAAAAATTGAGATTTACATACAAGTGGATAAGTCATAGAAGTGCCCCCCTCAAGGTTTCAGTGAGAGACAGTATCATAAAGGACAAAACTAATGCTATGATATTTATTTGGATGACCCATGGTGCTCTGGGAATCATTGGTCATACATACACTACACACACTGTATAAATAAATATATATACAGTATCTCACAAAAGTGAGTACACCCCTCACATTTTTGTAAATATTTTATTCTAACTTTTCCTGTGACAACACTGAAGAAATTACACTTTGCTACGATGTAAAGTAGTGAGTGTACAGCTTGTATAACAGTGTAAATTTGCTGTCCCCACAAAATAACTCAACACACAGCCATTAATGTCTAAACCGCTCGCAACAAAAGTGAGTACACCCCTAAGTGAAAACATCTAAATTGGGCCCAATTAGCCATTTTCCCTCCCCGGTGTCATGTGACTCATTAGTATTACAAGGTGTCAGGTGTGAATGGGGAGCAGGTGTGTTAAATTTGGTGTTATTGCTCTCAGTCTCTCATACTGGTCACTGGAAGTTCAACATGGCACCTCATGGCAAAGAACTCTCTGAGGATCTAAAAAAAAGAATTGTTGCTCTACATAAAGATGGCCTAGGCTATAAGAAGATTGCCAAGACCCTGAGACTAAGCTGCAGCATGGTGGCCAAGATCATGCAGTGGTTTAACAGGACAGGTTCCACTCAGAACAGGCCTTGCACAGAAGTTGAGTGCACATGCTCTGCATTATATCCAGAGGTTGTCTTTAGGAAATAGACGTATGAGTGCTGCCAGCATTGCTGCAGAGGTTGAAGGGGTGGGAGGTCAGCCTGTCAGTGCTCAGACCCTACGCCACACACTGCATCAAATTGGTCAGCATAGCTGTCTTCCCAGAAGGAAGCCTCTTCTAAAGATGATGCTCAAGAAAGCCTGCAAACAGTTTGCTGCAGACAAGCAAACTAAGGACATGGATTACTGGAACCATCTCCTGTGGTCTGATGAGACCAAGATAAACTTATTTGGTTCAGATGGTGTCAAGTGTGTGTGGAGGCAACCAGATGAAAAGTACAAAGACAAGTGTGTCTTGCCTACAGTCAAGCATGGTGGTGGGAGCGCCATGCTCTGGGGCTGCATGAGTGCTGCCGACACTGGGGCGCTACAGTTAATTGAGGGAACCATGAATGCCAAGATGTACTGTGACATACTGAAGCAGAGCATGATCCCTCCCTTCAGAGACTGGGCCGCAGGGCAGTACTCCAGTATTCCTCCAAGATGACCGCTGCCTTGCTTAAGAAGCTGAGGGTAAAGGGGATGGACTGGCCAAGCATGTCTCCAGACCTAAACCCTATTAAAGTGGAGTTCCACCCTAGAAAATATTTTTAACTAAAAATACCCCCAGGACAGTCAGGGCTAGTGCATTTAAGCAACGATAGCCTCTGAACTGTCCCCTGTTTCACTTAACTGTAAGAAGAAATATTTACCTCGAAAATGTCATGTCTGCCATCTCAGGTGTGGGCAGCTGAAGCCGGAGCGTCCCTCTTCGTGTCCTCTTTGGTGACATCGGAGTCCCAGAATGCCCTGTTTGTCACTTCCGGGGCAGGCGCCCAGAAGCTGTTCAGCAGGGAATGATGCGCCTGCACCCAAAGTGACGAGTGACACCGGTGCAGGCGCATTGACTCCTGGGATTGATGAAGCTCATATCCCAGGAATCAATGCAAGGAGGAAGTGACGTCGGGGGCTGCGGCCGCAGAGGGAGGAAGAGAAAGGAAGGTAAGTATATTTTCATTAAAAACAAGGTAAGAGAAACAAAAAAAAAAAATTAATTATCCAATTCTTTTTCAGGTTTTTTTTAAGCTAGCGGACGGTGCAAAGTTTATTTTTAGGGTGGAACTCCGCTTTAAGCATCTGCGGGGGACAGCAAATTTACACTGTTATACAAGCTGTACACTAACCACTTTACATTGTAGCAAAGTGTCATTTCTTCAGTGTTGTCACATGAAAAGAAATAATAAAATATTTACAAAAATCTGAGCGGTGCGCTCACTTTTGTGAGATACTGTCTATATATATATATATATATATATATATATATATATATATATATATATATATATACTTACACACACACACACTATATTGTCATGAGTATTGGGACGCCTGCCTTTACATGCACATGAACTTTAATGGAATCCCAGTTTTAGTCCGTAGGGTTCAATATTGAGTTGCCCCCCCCTTGCTGCTATAACAGCTTCAACTCTTCTGGGAAGGCTGTCCACAAGGTTTAGGAGTGTGTCTATGGGAATATTTGACCATTCCTCCAGAAATGCATTTGTGAGGTCAGGCACTGATGTTTGATGAAAAGTCAAGCTCAACCCCTGAAAAACAACAAAATGACTTGGACCAGTGCACAAAGCAAGGTCCATAGAGACATGGATGAGTGGGTCTGGGGTGGAGGAACTGGACTGGCCTGCACAAAGTCCTGACCTCAACCTGATAGAAGACTTTTGAGATCAATTAGAGAGTAGACTGTGAGCCAGGCCTTCTCATCCAACATCAGTGGATCAGTGCCTGACCTCACAAATGCGATTCTGGAAGAATGGTCAAACATAAGCTCTCTGCTTATCTATCTCTAAGCTCCCTCCCCGACACAAATGTTCATCTGCTGTTATCTCCTGTGTCGGATATCTTGTCAGAAGTTATGCTAATAACAGAGGAACGGAGCAGAAGAGCAAAATAACCCTTAGAGCTTTGGAGAGAGTGAAGTAGACTCTACAAATATATGTGCCTAGGTCAAATTTCATGAATGGGGTTTACAACCACTTTAAGGCAAGCATCTAATTATGCAGACATAAAGTATACTGGAGCTACTGTGCCTTCTAAAGGATTAATAATAAAAAAATAAGATACAATTAACTAAAATAAAAACAGCTCTCATCTTTAGAACTCTAAACCTGCAGTTGAACCAAAGATTATGAATCAAGTCAAATCAAGGAAAAATCTTACACCAGCGGAGGCAATGTGATGGTTTGGACAATGTTCTGCTGGGAAACCCTGGGTCCTGCTATTCGAGAAAATAAAAGAATTAACTGCAAACCCACTCAAATTTCCTTTTCATGCAGCATTTCCATGGCCTGCTGTGTCCTGCATCTTCTGTGAATAACTATTTACTATTTTGTGTCTCCAAAATCATGTAAGCAAACTTTTAACATTTACATTTGGCAACTATGATCTACATACTGTGCGCCTATGATGAAAATCTACTATAACATACTATCCACTAAAAATTCCATTAATTGCTATACTTACGGGTCTTGGGCATAGGATGCCGTGAGCCAGCAGAGCAGCGTAAGACAGAGAAGCTGATGGCCCATGATGCCACCATAAATATGACTTGCCTCTTTCATGTAGAACTAAGTCCTGTTAACTGAACTCCAGTCTCAGTAATCCTCTTAATCAGTAACAAAAGAACAAATGGGGTTATTATTGCCAGGAAGCAAATATCGGACTTTACTGTATGTTGCAATAAGCCATTATTTGTGTTTGTCTATGTAGCACTGCCCCCGTAGGAACTGCTGAGTATGGAACTATCTTGGGTCTCCATCTGATTATCCTGTTGCCAGATATTGGGTATTCTCACACACTGCCAGGTGCAAACTGATCAATCTAGGGCATTTGTTTTGTTGTTTTATTTGGAGAACTTGGATAGGAGAAGGGATTAGTGGGATACTCCAAATTCAACTATGTACAGATGAGGACAACTCTCACTTGGCCTCACTTAGTGGAACTGAATAGCAGATGTTCTGCTGAACCACACAGCACTTGCATGGAAGAATAAGTTCTTTGCTTGTGTTAGCAGCAGACTCAATAAACTCTGTATCTTCAGGACACTAGCCAGTATCCCCTTTAGCTTACACCCAGCCCGCTGATTTTCTAGCACCCAGAGGGGGATTTTAACAGTAACAGTTTCTAGGAACCTTGCGGGATGTCTGTACTCACAGGGTCCTGTCTGCAGGTCACCTTCCTTGATGGTATCAGATGAGATCCATGGACATCCTCCCTCAGTCAGCCCTAAAAAGAGTCCTTGGGTTTCAGCATCTCTGTTTCTGGTCCTCAGGTTGACCACCTGAGGCCACATGGCAGCCTGTGCTGGGGAGAGACAGCAGCACCTTTCCCACCTGGACTCCACTCTCCAGCCAAATACCCAGAGCCACATGTGCACTTCAGATAAAAGTCACCCAGCATGCCAGGGCTGTACAGATATCCCACGCTCTCATCTGCATGGTTTCCTTCCACTGTCCAATAAACTGTACTACTATTGAATCAGTGTGAAACATTAAGCCAGGATGAGCAGCATCAGAGCACACTATGCAGGTCCTATATCCGAATTACAGCTCTCTGTTGAGCAGACAGCTTCTAGATTTACCTGGCTGTCTCCTTGTTAAGCAGAGAAACCAAAAACTATGTACACCTACCTAGCACCTACCTAGGAGGATGTTACATCTATAACAAAGAAACAGTGGCAAAAACACCATATGACCATATAACAAATGTGGATAATATCATGGTTGGCATAAATGGTAAGGGGACTGTGCATATTGGTACCCCTTTGGGTTATCATTACATTAACCCTTTGCAATGGCTGTGGTACTATCACGTACCTGGTAGCAGAGCCTGAAATGATGGAGGAAGGCCTCTCTTACACCTCTGACTCGGGGCACCTGGTAGTGTGAACAGAAGGTGCAGGAGTGCAGAGTGGTGTGAGTGCCTGAAGGTCTTGCCAGAAGCAGAGCAGGTATCTGCACCAGAAAGGAGACTTCAGCGCAGCAGACAGGCTGGTAGGCGGCTCGAAGATGGCAGACTGAAGCAGGCTGGTACTGGCGACAGCAGTAGGTGAGGCATGCACTGGTAGCAGACTGTAGAACAGCAGGCCCAGCAGAATGTGTCAGGGAGCAGGGTCAGGCAAGCCGGGTCAAATACTAGCAGGACAGATCAGGTACAGAGGAGCAGGCACTGGAGTGTTCGGGATACAACCGGGTCAGGAGCCAATCAGTGCAATAAATTCCAATAGAGCAGACAGAAGTGGAGGTCAAGGATAAGCCAGGGTCGGTGCAGACAGAGTTCAGAGAGTTGTCAGACAAGTCGGGTCAGCAACTGGAATCAGGATACAGGATAACAGGAACACAGCCAGATGCAGGACATGCTGAAAGACAAAGCATGTGCGCGATGGAGCGTGTGTGCGCACGAGTTCATGCATGCGCATATGTATTAGCCAGTGCACAATTCTTGCAAGCATGAAAAGGAACATGTGTATTATCCAGTGCCCAATTCTTGCAAGCATGAAAAGGAACATGTTTTAGCCTGTGCGCAAAAGGCCTTTCCTTACAATATATACAGTATATGGGAAGGGGGTCAGTCCCATAGAGTGCCAGACCGCATGAGAAGTCTTCTTTATACCGGAGAGTCCAGGGTCAGATATCTGCATATTAGACAGCCTTACCATAGCCTAGTGAGAAAAGGCTTTAAGGCTCTAGTGTGCAACCTGGGGGCTGCATGTCCTTTGACATTTTTTGTTCGGCCATCAATGCCCCTGCAGATATTTATTTGTGTGTCCCTATTGTCTTTTTATAGCAGTTATTTCTATCAGTCTCGAATAATATGTGTCCAGTCTATGACTGTCTCCTGAAACATGTCCCTAGTCTCCAGCAACTCCTATAGCATGTTTACCGCCTCTGGTAGTCTCCTGTATCATGTCTTCAGTCTCTGACCATCTCTTGTGTTATGTCCTTAGTCACTGATCATCATTTGTATCATGTCCATAGTTTCTGATGATCTCTTGTATGATGTCCATAGTTTCTGACCATCTCTTGAATCATGTTAATAGTCTCTGACCATCTTTTCTATTATGTCTACAGTCTCTGACCATCTCTTCTATCATGACCATAGTCTTTGACTATATCTTTTTGTGTGTCTGCTATCAAAATTGTATGTGTGTCCCTTTGGTGATGTTTGGGGCTGTAAGTGGGGCCGCCCATATCTAGAAGGTTGACCACCACTGCTTTAAGGAGTGGTACACAGCCACCCCAATATCATGTTGCTGACTGGGTTTGTACTCCTAGAACCAGAATTTAGCAGAAGAGGAAGCCAGGTTACCCTGCTCTTTCAGTTCTAGGTGTACTGACACAGAGTGGGTGAACTGTCTCTGTTAGACTCTGACCCCAGCTTAAGCATTCAACAACACCACAGTTTCTTGAATAGCATAAGTGACGCTAATCCCTTCCTGTCCAGCACTGGCATCCCTTAACTGGACCATTATGCTCAGGGGTGGGAAGGCCTGCCTGACCATGTGACCACTGTCCACTTGCTCCTGTTAAATACTGAGCAAGCTGTCTTTGATAGATCAGCTATTGTGCTATGAGCACAGAAACTTCCGTTCTATCCTGACTGGGCAACAGAGCGGCAATCGGTGGTGCGGTGTGTCACTCTGACACACCGCATCTCCGATCCCGGTAAAGAGCCTATGATGTAGGCTCTTTACCATGTGACCAGATGTGTCCAATCACAGCTGGTCACATAGTAAATAGGAAGTGCCGTCGATCGGTTTTCCTCAGTTCGTGCCTGATAGGCACGAGTAGAGGAGAGACGATCGGCGGCTCTCCTGACGGGGGGGGGGGGGATCTGTGCTGGTAATGAGAGCATTGATTACCAGTGCAGACCCTTGGGGGATGCCACTAGAGCCACCAGAGATGCCCACCCATGGCCACCAGGGATGCCCACCCATGCCACCAGGAATGCCAATCAGTGCTCAGGGAGCCTGTCAGTGCCCCCCTCATCAGTGCTGCCCATCGTTGCCATCTATCAGTGCCGTCCACCAGTGCCCATCATTGCCATCTATCAGTCTTGCCCACCAGTGCCCATCATTGCCCATCAGTGCCGCCTATCAGTGCCCATCAGTGCCGCCTAGCAGTGCCCACCAGTGCTGCCTATAAGTGCCCATCAGTGCCACCTATGAGTGCCCATCAATGCTGCATATCAGTGCCCATATCAGTGCCACCTACCAGTGCCCATAAGTGCTGCATATTAGTGCCTCATCATCAGTGCCACCCCATCAGTGCCTCCTCATCAGTGCCAATCAGTGTGGCCTCATCAGTGATCATCAGTGCAGGAAAAATGTATTTATTTACAAAATTTTATAACATAAACAAAAAAACTTTTTTTTTTCCATACTTTTCAGTCTTTTTTTTATTTGTTTAGCAAAAAAGAAAAACGCAGTGGTGATCAAATGCCACCAAAAGAAAGCTCTATTTGTGGGAAAAAAATGACATAAATTTGGTGTAGGTACAGTGTTGCATGACCGCGCAATTGTCATTCAAAATGCAACAGCGCTCAAAAAGCTAAAAATTGGCCTGGGCAGAAAGGGGCTGAAAGTGCCCTGTATTGAAGTGGTTAATCACCAATGGGTTTTTATTTTTTGCTAAACAAACAAAAAAGACCAACAATTTTGAAAAAAAAAAATAATAATAATAGTTTGTTATAAGATTTTGCAAACAGGTAATTTTTCTCCTTCATTGATGTGCACTGAGGATGCTGAACTTATGGGCGCTGATAGGCAGCACTGGTGGGCACTGATGAGGCTGCATTGATGGGCACTGATAGGCAGCACTGATTTACACTGATAAGTCGGCACTGATGGGCACTGATAAGGCGGCACTGATGAGGCTTTACTGATAGCTGGCACTGATGTGCACTGATAGGCACTGGTAGGTGACACTGATAGGAAGCACTGATAGGTGGCACTGATGATGAGGCATTGATGGGCACTGATTGGCAACACTGATGGGAACTGATAGGTAGCACTAGTGGGCATTGATAGGTGGCACTGGTGGGCACTGGTAGGTGGCCCTGGTGGGCACTGCTTAGCAGTGCTGATATGCACTGGTAGGTGGCACTGGCAGGCATTTGTAGGTGGCACTGCTTAACAGCAGAGGGTCTGGAGTGTGCAGGACCGTTTACTCCAAACGGCAATCACCTTTTTTTATTCTCCTCATGATGTCAGCCGTCTCTGTGGGCATCACGTGATCAGCGGTCATTGGCTGACCGCTGATCACGTGGTGAGGGTTCAGGATCGGCCCCTTACTCCGATCTGTGATCAGCCGAGTCTCATGGACTCATGGAGAGCGAGCCGCACTCATGGGAGGACGTATTCCTGGCAATTTAGGCCTTCTGTCTTTCAACTAAAGCGTGGGCGGCAAGAGGATAAGGGTGGTTAGGGTTATGAGGAGAGTTAGGGCTCTTTCACACAGTCCGTCCATTTTTTTCAGCGGGGGATCGATCAGCCGATCCCCCGCTGAGCAGGAGGATGACAGCTCTGTCTCCAAGCTGTGTGCAGAGACACAGCTGTCAGGTCCCCATGCATCTCTATGGGGGAATCGGATGGGAATGGACCGTCTGTCCGTTCTCATCCGATCCCATCCGATCCGATCCGCTGGACGGATGAAAAATAGGGTTTCCATCCATCCAGATTTGACGGATCGGATGTCAGCGGACATGTCTCAGCTGACATCCGATGCCCCATAGGGATGCATGGGGTGACCGTTCAGATCCGCCAAAAAAACGGACAGGCGTATCTGAACGGTCCGCCTGTGTGAACGGGACCTTAGGGTGGGGGTTACAAAAAGATTTGGTGCTATAAGGAGATTTACTGTTAAAGCAGAACTTTACTCAAAAACATCAAAGCAAAAATAAATAGCCCATTAACCACTTCTGGCCCAGAAGATTTTCCCCCTTAATGACCAGGCCATATTTTGCGATTCGCAACTGTGATAATTTAACGGACAGTTGCACGGTCGTGCAGCGATATACCCAAATAAAATTGATGTCCTTTTTTTCCCCACAAATAGAGCTTTTATTTGGTGATATTCGATCACCTCTGTGATTTTTATTTTTTGCGCTATAAACAAAAAAAGAGCGACAATTCTGAAAAAAAAACAATATTTTTCACATTCTGCTTTATAACATTCCCAAAAAAAAAAAAAAAATTAAAAATCAAAATTTTTTAACATTTTAGGCCAATTTGTTTTCTGCTACATATTTTTGGTAAAAAAAAAAAATCACAATAAGCGTATTTTGATTAGTTTGCGCAAAAGTTATTGCGTCTACTAACTACGGGGAAAGACTTTTTTTTTTTTTACTAGCAATGGCGGCGATCTGCGATTTTTACCGTGACTGCGACATTGCGGCGGACAGATCGGACCCCTAACTGACATTTTTGACACTTTTGGGGGGACCAGTGACATTACTACAGTAATCAGTGCTAAAAATATGCACTGTTACTGTAATAATGACACTGGCAGGGAAGGATTAAGATTAACATTATGGGTGATCAAGGGGTTAAATGTGAGCCTAGGGGAGTGATTCTAACTGTGGGGGGGGGGGGGCATGGCTTCTGAAATGACATAGAGACCTGTGATGTGTTTACAACAGCCAATCGTTCTTCTTTCTCTCAGCGGGGAGCGATCGCGGGTGTCAGGCGGGAATCGGCTTCCCCGCTGCCGAATGAAGGCGGGAGCGCGCTGCAGGCGGTGTGCGCTTGCCCCCTGGCTCCCTGCTCGCGACCGACGTAGCCCTATGTCGGTTTGCGCAGGAGAGCCACATTGCCACAGTATATAGGTGGCAGCCAGTCGGGAACCGGTTAAGGCTGGGTTCACACCTAAAACAGACATAGCTCGCAGCAGGGGTCCGGTGCGTCCCTGGTCTCTGTTTCCCATTTTTTATGTCTTTAATAAATTTACACGTTTACTCTTTTACATTCGTGCATACACCTTTATTATTATTTTGATGGTCTTTTGCCTAAAAAGTCCCGAACCCAGGGGAATTTTCTCTTTTTCTGTTTCCCATTTCAGGGATGAATCAGGCCCAAATTTGTGCCTAAATATAGACCTGAAATGGAGCCAAAGATGCACAGGACCTCTGTGCAATCTGCTCCGCAGCCGCCCCGAAGATATGGGAACTGGCTCCATTGAGAGCAAAGTAAAAATCTCCTTTCATGCAAATTGGATGCGGAGAATTCCGCATCCAATTCACATTAGTGTGAACCCAGCCTAAAAGATAAAATAACAAAATTAACCTTTACTGCACATTCAGCTTCAATCCCCTACAGTACTTTTTCTCTGCTGTTAGGTGTCCTTAGTCTGAAGTTCAGCATCATTCAAACACTTTCTCTGAGCCCAGATCTTTGTGGACTGGCAGAAGCCGGAAAGGAGAAGCAGCACAGTGATGAGTGCATATCGCTGTCAGACTGCTCTTTCCTCCTATCAGCATGCTTCTTGTTAGTGTAGCACCCTCCTAGATAGGTGCTAGGTAGCGAGTATATCTTGCTCTGCCTGCTTATCAGGGGAGCAGCAGGAAAAACCTAGTTGCTCTTTCTGCTTATCAGGGAGCAGGATTTCTAGTTAGGCCTGTTGCATGTGTCCACTGTGTGATTCATCTGGGCTGAGGGAGTGCCCCCACTGTATCCAATGGTGAGGCACATTGGACAGCGGAAGAAACACAGCCAGTGACACACAGGCTTTGTTACTGCCCCAGGGATTGGCACAGACTGCTGTCTTGGTGCATTATGGGGCAGGGTATATAAAGCCAGAGACACGTGCTCAGGGTCTTTGGGTGGGAAGCCAAGTCCCAGAAGGAGGGTGACTGCTGTCTCCTCTTCTGAAGCTGAGGAAGGTGGTCACAGGCAGTCGGCCTGGTGAACCAGAAAGTGTGGCTGAACCCAGAGGTCCGGTGGAGGCTGACTGGTGGAGTTTGGAGGCAACGGTGACTCTGGAAAAACAGTGTCCGTGAGTACAGAGGAACTTGCCCAGGGATCTGCCAGGAAGGGGACCACTCCAGAGGCTAGAGTCAGTTGACGGGTGTCAGCACACAGGCAGTGAGAGTAAAGGGGGTGCCAAGTTATTAACCCTGAAGAGAATATTCAAGCAGGAACATTTAAAGCATCTTCACTTCAGTGGCAGGGTGAAGCAGCGGTCTTGCCGCATTCTACAGTTAGCTGTCCTCAAGATTGTGAATAGTTAATAGTTGGAGTATCCCACTCATCCCTTCTCCTATCCCAGTTCTCAATAAAAACACAAAACCCAACATTCCCTGGATTGATTATCGACTGAGCCAAGAACTTTCATTGCTGTTTATCTGCTGTCAGTTGCTAAGGGTAACCCAGGGGAATCCAGAAAGTGTAATTCTCAGCAGTCCTCTAGGGGGCAGTGCTACATTAGCATATGAACTGATTGGCTATTTGTGCTGCTGCTTCCTCTCCTCTCACACAGATTGATAGGACTGCAAGAGGATAAGACTGCATATCAGGTTCAGCTTTATGACTGCATGAAGGGCAGTGCTAGAGCTATAGGGAGGACTGGTGTTAGCATTAAAGAAGGGTCAGTATAAGAGTCACCCTAGGAAAGGACGTGACTGGTGTCACAGATCTCCCAGTACTGACAGCTTGAATTGTTGCCAGTAGATTGCACACAGGTTTCTTTGCACTGGCACAGAAAAAGCCATTCTGCAAAGAAACAAAGTATTTCCTCAACAGAACCACTAACATAACAGTGTTTTGCAATCACTGAATTGCTGTATTGTGGGAGACCAAACATATGTAAGGTAAAACTCTTATGAAACACACACTGCGGGAATTTTTTTTTTTTGACAGTACAAAGCACACAAAGATTAACCAATTAAATAAAACAAAACCAGGAAGCTGGATTAAACCACACATTTGTATTGGAGACTTTAAGAAGGGTGACAGGTTCATTTTAAAAAAAGAGTAAAGTGACAGTTGATGATGATGATAGGTGATAAGTGATCACATGAACCATTGTGCAAGCTATACTGCCGATCTGTATTTAAGATTGTCTCCAGTCTCTTTGTTTGACGCAAAACAATAATCTTTGATGGAAAAAGGAAATAACTATAATCTATTCTTTAAATTGATAGTCACAGAATACGCTTTCATTTTAGAACATCAGCATTGTAATAACAATATAAACAACAGACATAGCCAGGGCTGGCCCAAGACATTGTGCTGCCTGGGTCCGAGAATTAAATGCTGACCCCCCCCCCCCCAAAAAAAAAAATTCACGCCCTCCAACAGGCCCCCACATCCTATAGGACTATGAAAGCTGTCTATAGTTCCACAGTGCCCTGCAGGGCTGTGGGCATGGTAATCAGTGCAGCTGCAAGTGATTTATCAGGTCTGCTCGGTGTTTCAGCTGTTGCTAGTTTTTACTTTTTCCCCTACTATCCAGGAAACTGGTGAACTCTCTGTAACATACAGTCGGTGTGGAGCTATGCAGATGGCAGTATGAATATTTATACAGCCCTGGCCAATCCCAGGGAGGATGGCCCTGAAGACTGATGGCAATCTGTATAAATACTCTGAGATACAGAGCTGCTGGGTCTTTGCCTGCAGAGAGGAAGTCCAGCCTGGAGGACTTACTGCCCTCCAAGGCAGTGCTGCCATGGGCTTGCTGTTGGGTGGGAGACCTGAGGGCCTGGATGCTGAAGCTACAAAGAGCTGACTGAGGGAATGTCTGCTGAAGATCTATTCTGGTGTCGCTTGGAAGGAAGCAACCAGCTGTTCCTGGACATTTTGTGAGTACAGACTGCAGTGAGAGACCAATGGCACGGCGTTTGCCATTCGGCCAATCAGGAAGCGGGAGGACCCGCTCCCTGATTGGCCGGAGGAGAATCCATGTGACAATAGTGAATTTTCATTCGCTATTGTCACAGAATGGGCGGGCTCGGCCTCGGGACGCACTGCTCTGCTGCTCCCTGAACCTGGCCGCCAGCTTAGAGGGATCAGCCGGTTCTGCGAACCGGCTGATCCCACCACTGCCTGTGATTCCTCCGCTGCCAGCCATGCACCTGTCCAGGATCAGGGTGGCAACAGGGGTGGCAGGGACTTTTTCTGGGGTGGCAATTGCCACCCCAGCTAACCCTCTGGCTCCGCCACTGGTCATACTTATGCTTTGTGTAATAGTTTTGCACAGGGCTGCCCCGATCCTTTTCTGAGGTCCTTCACTGGCGCTCCTGGCTTCTCCCCACCACCCAGTGCCAACCATTGAATGCCACTTGCTATGGGGGCACTCATGCTTACTCACTCCTGAGCCTCATTTTGTGTGTCCATAAGACACAGAAGCAAAGTATGCCTTTGCTCAAATCCCAATAGTTTGTACATTTATGTAATCTATCAGATACTAAAGGAGTGTGACCACATGTTAACGCTAGAAACACCCCTTTAGCATCTGATAGATTATATACATGTACAAGCTATTGGGATTTGAGCAGAGGTATTTCTGGTCTCTGTTGCATTTGTGTCTGTTTGCCCCATTTAGGCATTGTGTCCACAAGTAGCATCTGCAGAGCAGAGTAGGACTGGCCAGAAAGGGATTTTGATGAAGCTGTATTGCAATATAAGCATTAACAAATGCTATGGTGCAATGGATGATGGTTCAGCTCAGTCCCAGATAAATAAGAACTCTCATACAATGAAATTGCCCATGCGACTTCTAAAAGAGTTACATTCAAAAAAATTAGATCAACACATTCCAGTGGCAGATGGTGCTAAAAATGTTTGGGGAGGAGCGCGAACAAAGTGAAGAAATTAAAATGGTGAACTTACTTATCAGGCTCCCCGCTGCAGGTCTGTACTCACCAGAGGACGCCTTACGTTCCACAGGACGAGAAGCAGGAAACCGGAAGTGACGCAATGACGAATATTGATTCGCTAAAATCAAAAGTGGGAGGATTTGAGGGCGAGGCGCAAGCTGAAACAAGCCAATTAGAACTCAGCCTCAAATCACATGCTTTTCAACAGTTTATAGACCTTATAGACACCAATTAGTCAGGCGCCCCACACAGTGCACACAGATATAAACAAAATACAGTTTTGTTAATTTTTTTTTTAATAAATGATAATGTGAGGAAAAGGGGGATGAGTTTCAAGGCCCCCCTTTTCCATATGGGAACACTGCAGCCAGAAGTTTCAAGGCTCCCCTCAGGTGAGGGTGTGGTCAAAGCACTTACAGCCCTCCGGCGCCGGCCAGAAGAACAGCAGAGCGGGTGAATACAGTGGCATGCGAGAGAAGAAGTGAAGATAGAAGAGACAAGGCGGAACAGAGTAAAGAGGAGTCCCGCCTCAGGCGGGGACGTGGAGGAAGTCATTCAGGCAACAGGTTAAACAAACAGAGCAGAGAGCAGAATGCCTGAAAGCCGTGGGTTCTATCCCAGGCTCAGGTGAAAGAGCTGACAGGAGAATTGAGGTAGATGAAGAGGCAAATATAGGTAAGGAACAAGAAAGTGTAAGTGCTGAGGAGTGTAGCCAATTAAGTGTGCTGTCTTCATTGTCATCTACTTTACTGCAATTAGTCAACAGCCTGTCTGCAGTAGATCCTTGTAATATTGGTAAACAAAGCAGTGATGAATTTGTTTCAGTGTGTGCGGGTAACACTGGGACAGAGCAGGTGAAAAAAGAAGAGAATTTATTAAGGGATTCACCAGTGTTAATGTCTGTGAAACAAGATAATACAGTTATTGATAAGTGTAAAGAATTTATTCCCTGTATACTCTCAGCGCTTGGTTTCCATGTCAATATGAGGCTTAACCACTTTAATACTGGGCACTTCCCTCCCTTCCTGCCCAGGCCAATTTTCCCCTTTTAGCGCTGTTGCATTTTGAATGACAATTGCGCGGTCATGCAACACTGTACCTACACCAAATTTATGTCATTTTCCCCCCACAAATAGAGCTTTCTTTTGGTGGTATTTGATCACCTGTGCGATTTTTACTTTTTGCTAAACAAATAAAAAAAGACCGAAAAGTTTGAAAAAAAAAAAAAGTTTTTTTGTTTATGTTATACAATTTTGTAAATAAATAAGTTTTTTCCTGCACTGATGAGACTGCACTGACAGGCACTGATGGGGTGGCACTGATGGGGTGGCACTGATGAGGTGGCACTGATAGGTGGCACTGATATGCGGCACTGATAGGCACTGATATGTGGTACTGATAGGTAGCACAGATATGCAGCATTGGTGGGCACTGATAGGCGGCACTGCTGGGCACTGATTGGTGGCATTGATGGACACTGATAGGTGGCACTGACGGGCACTGATAGGTGGCACTGACGGGCACTAATGGGCACTGATAGGCGGCACTGGTGGGCAATAATGGGCACTGGTGGGTGACACTAAAGGATGGCAATGATGGGCACTTGTGGGCAGCACTGATAGGGAGGACACTGGTGGGCATCACTGATGGGGAGGGCAATGGGGGGCTCCCTGAGCCCTGATTGCCATCCCTGGTGGCCATAGTGGGCATCCCTGGGGTCATAGTGGGCATCCCTGGGGTCATAGTGGACATCCCTGGTGGATCTAGTGGCATCCCCCCCCCCGAGGGTCTGCACTGGTAATCAATGATCTGATTACCAGTGCCGACCCCCCCCCTGTCAGGGGAGCCGTCGATCGGCGCTCCTTTACTCGTGCCTGTCAGGCACGAACTAAGGAAAGCCGATCAACGGCTGTTCCTATTTACTATGTGACCAGCCGTGATTGGACACGGCTGATCACATTGTAAAGAGCCTCCGTCAGAGGCTCTTTACCGAGATCAGAGATGCAGGGTGTCAGATTGACACCTCGCATCACCGATCGCCGCTCTGCGCGCCCCCGGGGGGCGCCCAGAGCTGTGTTATCCTGCCGCCGTCATATGACATCCGGTCAGGATAACACAACCACATTCCCGCCGTCATTTTGTTATAGGGCGGGCGGGAAGTGGTTAAAGAAAAGATCTGGCAGGGAGAGTATATAGTGATACTCACTTTGCTTCCAAACCAAAGAGAGTATTATTACAGGATGGAAAATAAAAGTGAAAAAAAAAAAAGAAACCTGTGGCCAGATCTTTTAATAACTGGCTTCAAGCATTTGTAGCATTTTCAAGTATTTTGTGCAAGAAATATCCCGAAATTAGTTTGGGATTATGTCAGCATATTGATATAATACTTGAAGCATATAAAAATTTTGGAAGTCTCTCGTGGTATTTTTACGTCAAAGCATTTAGGCAAAAAATGGCGGCTCATTATAACATTAAATGGGGTAATAAGGATGTGGGACTGTGGCAAAATGTATTTGTCCCTCAGAGACCCCCGCCACATCGGTTAAATAATTTAGCGCAAAATAGTCATACAAGTACATATAGGAAAGGAGTGTGTTTCTCATTTAATGATACGCAACGTAGGTGGCCAAATTCATGTAGGTTTCGCCACGAATGTGCCTTTTGCGCTGGTCCTCGCCCAATAAGTAAGTGTTTTAAAAAATCATCTCAACAACCAGGTAAGGACAAATTTCTTATAAGCCAGCATGTCAGTGAGAATAGTAAACATGGAGCCATGGCTACGTCAGTACCCAGACCAAGTGACGGCTCAACTATTTAGAGAGGGCTTGTTGGTAGGTCTCAAATAGCCAATTTTTGATAGTGTAGGTTGCGAATTGGTAAAGAATTTGAAATCTGTCAAAGAACTACCAGATATTGTTAGAGTTAAATTAGTTAAAGTATTGCAGGACAGAAGGATAGCGGGCCCATTTAATAAGCCTCCTTTTGTAAATTTTCATTTTTAGTTTCAATAGATTTTTATTGATTTTAACAGGAACATAAGCATTCATAAAAGGCAGTTAACAGACACTTCCTTCATGCTAGAGAAGATGTTCAGAACAATTGCAAAAATGCATACAAAAGGTATAACACATAGCCATCAATAGTTGTTCTCACGAAACTCATGTGAAAGGTATTGTAACAGTAGCCTGGAACAACGGCGGACTTCCCCCCCCAGGCACCCCAATGGGAACAAACTGTGACACAGGGGGGGATGTCCACCCTGACGAACATGAAATAGTAAACAACTTGCGGGCTTCAATGAGCATGTTACCAAGACTGCCACTGTAGAGGGAAAGAAACTGGTGAGTGTGGGGGGAGGTAGGGGAGGACACATGAGGAGGGTAGGGTAAACATAAAGCGGTTAAGAAGTTAGGAGGGTAGTGGAGAGGGCAATGGCATTAGATCCACCTCACATGAAAGCAGGTAATCAATACTACATCAAACGATAACTGTACATTTAGGGTGCTGGAGCCAAACATCCCATTTCTTGTGAAATGCCTTAGTGTTCAAGGAAACGCGGGAAAGGATACGTTCC
The DNA here is from genome assembly GCF_965119305.1 of Pelophylax lessonae. Lineage (NCBI taxonomy): Eukaryota > Metazoa > Chordata > Amphibia > Anura > Ranidae > Pelophylax > Pelophylax lessonae. The sequence goes on along the minus strand of NC_138771.1, from coordinate 614,667,635 downwards.
ATATCACACTGTTGGTTCAGGGTGTCAATAGTGTCCTCTATCGAGGGGGCTGTGGTGGACTTCCACAGTCTAGTGATGGTGAGTTTGGCTGCTAAAAGAGTGTGAAGTATCACCGGTCTAACGGCTAGCCGAAATTCCTGGATACGGATATGTAAGAGGGCCAAGTCAGGTTCGGGGGACACCTGTTGATTACATAATTCAGATATTAGTGAGAAAATTTTATTCCAGAATGACCTGAGAGATAGGCAGGCCCACATAGTGTGGAAGAGGGTGCCACACTCCCCACATTCCCTCCAACAGGAGGGCAGGTGGGAAGGGTAGATCTTGGAAAGTCTATATGGCGTTAGGTACCAATGGTGGGTCAGTTTAACATGTTGTTCCCAATGCGTGACGCATTTAGTGGCCGAGTAGGTGGACGAGAAGGCCTTCAACCAGTGAGAGGAAGGGAATGTTTTTTGTAGGGTCTGTTCCCATTTAAGCATGGTATGCGTTTTAGAGAAGTGACCTAGTTGGGTAATTGTTTTGTAGAAGAGGGTTATACCCTTGGAGGAGCCAGGAAGATCTTGAAGATATTCGTGGATAGGGGAGGGGAGTGTAATAAAGTGTGGGATGGCTTCGGAGCGTAAGAAGGACCGAATTTGGAGATATGTGTGGAAGGCCTTCGGCGGGAGGTTAAATTTCTTCACTAAGTTCGTGTATGTGGAGAGTGAGGTGCCTTGGTAAAGGTCCTTGATGTATCTTGGTGGGGCGCCCCTAGGCAGCCACAACGTGAGATCAAGGTTGGGAATAAAATAAGAGAGGACTTGCAGCGGGAGCATAATATTCTGGCCGCAGTCTGTAGGTGATATAGTGAGAGGAAGTTCTTTCCATATGTGATACGAACATAGGACAGAAGGATTCGTGGACGGAGGGGGTTTGGCCCCCATACGAGTGGCAAGTAGCGACAGTTGAAGGCTCTTGTGTGGTACTAAGGCCGCTTCCATCTGCGACCAGGATTTATTGGAGGAAGGGGACTACCAGTATTTAAGTTGGTCAAGCACACAGGCTTTGTAGTATGAGTAAAGGTTAGGGACTCCCATCCCCCCTAGGGACCTGTGCCTGGACATAATAGTCAGCGAGCATCTCGAGGGTTTTCGGTCCCATATAAATTTGGTAATTGCACCCTGAAGGGCTGTAAAGAAGGAGCGTGGAAGGGGAATTATTAATGTGCGGAGGAAGTAAAGGAGCTTAGGTAGGATTATCATTTTAAATGTGGCTATTCTACCCATGACGGATAGTTCTTGCGTTTTAAGGGAAGTCAAAGTACGTGGTAAAGATTCCAATAGGGGTTTAAAATTATGGGCAAAAAGTCCGGAGGGGTTCGGGGTGAGTTGAATACCCAGGAAGCCTAAAGAGTCAGCGACCCAGGTGAAGGGGAGATTGTGAGAAAGTGATTGACGAAGGGCAGGAGGTATGTGGAGAGCGAGTATTTGGGATTTGCTAGCATTTAATTTATAATAGGAGACTGCACTAAATTCTTGTAATAGATCATAAACTGCAGGTAGAGAATTGGCTGGATTGGTCAATATGAGCAAAACATCGTCCGCGAACAGACTTATCCTGTGCTCAGAATGAGCGATCTTAGGGCCTGAGATAAGAGGGGAGTCACGGATTCTCTGAGCTAGGGGTTCCATAAGCAATGTAAATATGATGGGTGAAAGGGGGCATCCTTGCCTAGTGCCATTGGTAATGTGTAGGGGTTTGGATTTGATTCCCGAGGTAAGGACTACTGCAGATGGGGCGGAATATAGAGATAAAATGGCAGATTGCATCCACTCCTGAATACCAAACTTGTCTAGGACCTGTTGCAGATAGCCCCAATGTACCCTGTCAAACGCCTTCTCCGCATCCAGGGACAGGAGCAGAGAAGGCGTTTGAGGGGCTCCAAGGTGGGAGATTAGGCCAATAAGACGTCTGGTGGCATCAGGGGCCTGACGACCCGGAACAAATCCCACCTGGTCTGGGTGTATCAGGAGAGGAAGCACCCTTTGTAACCGTAGAGCTAAGATCTTGGCATAAATTTTAATATCAACATTTAGTAGTGATATAGGTCTATAATTCGCAGGCAGGGAAGGGTCCTTATTCGGTTTCGGGATAGTGACTATAACAGCACGCAACATATCAGGAGGGAAGGAAGCAGTGGAGGAAGCAAGAGAGAAGACGTCCTGCAATCGAGGGGCAATTTCTGGAGCAAAGCATTTATAATACTCATTGGAGAAGCCATCTTCCCCGGGGGATTTATTGTTAGGTAGTTTAGAAATAACAGAGCAGATTTCGTGTGGAGTAATGGGTTGTGAGATAGATTGGAGCATCTCCGTAGAGAGAGCAGGCAATTTAGTTTTAGAAAGAAAGTTGGCAATACCTTCAGGAGTAGGTTGAGGTGTAGAGCTGTCAGTGCGGAGGTCATAGAGTTTCTGATAATAAGACGCGAAGGCATCTGCTATGTTTTGGGGGTTGGTCAGGAGATCAGCTGCGGTCGGATAGGTCAAGGATAGAGTTTTCTGCTTTAGTCGCTTAGATTTGACCTTCCGAGCCAGCCAAGCGCCCGCCCTGTTGTTCAGTGCATAGAATTGAGCCTTCATGTACTTAATATGATTTTCATATTTATATAAGAGGAGAGACCGTAGGGTCTGTCTTTCAGAAACAATAAGTTGCGTGAGGCTGGGGGAGGGGTTAGTTTTGTTTTCCTGTTCCTTGAGAGCAATGGACTTCAACAGGTCCTCAACCTGTTTCCTCCTCTGCTTCCGTAAATATGAAGACATTTTGATCAGCACTCCTCGCATGTATGCTTTATATGTGCCCCACAAGGTGAATCTGTTAACATCAGGGCCATCATTCCATTCAAAAAAGTTGTTATGTTCCTGCAATATCGCCTGGCGCAACTTCTCATCCGCCAGCAGCGAAGAGTTCAGTCTCCACACCGGGGGAGGGGAGTTGCGCAGCTTGTCGTCAAACTCCAGAACTATCGGTGCGTGGTCAGACCAAGAAATCGCGCCAATGCGAGCATTGGTCACACTCTGCAAGGATCCCTTCGTTGTGAGAAAGAGGTCTATGCGGGAGTATGAGGAATGAGGAGCAGATAGGAACGTATAGTCTCTTTCAGAACCATTAAAACAACGCCAGACATCATATAAATCGTGAGATTGCAGTAAAGACACTATAGATTGTGTAGGCCTCCTGGATTGTGAGGTGGAGTCCATGGCAGGGTCCAGGACAGTATTGAAATCCCCTCCAATCAAGAGGGTACCTTGCAACATTTTCATCGTTACAGAAAGCAATGGGGTCAAGAACTTCCTTTGACGTGTATTCGGGGCATAGAGGTTAAGTAGGGTAAAGACAGAGTTGTTCAGTCGGCATATCAGCACAATAAACCTTCCTTCAGGGTCGGCTATGGAGTCAATATACTGGAATGTTACTGAGTCTCTGATAGCAATAAAAACACCACACGCCTTTTTCGGAGCGTTGGCCATATAAACATGGGGGAAGTGAGGAAGAGTCACTTTGGGGCACTTGTGGGCAGCAAAATGGGATTCTTGGACAAAAAGAACGTCAGCTTTGTGAAGTTTGGCTTCTCTAATCAGTGCCGATCTCTTATAAGGGCTGTTGAGCCCTTTTGTGTTCAACGAGAGTACTTTCAACGGCATGATGACACAGTGGGATATGTGCAAATGGTGAGGGTCCTACTCTGGGTAGGGCTCACTGCGTGTAGAGCATAGTACCTTACTGGAAAGTCATGTAGATAGGAAGGCATCGGGACGGCTTGCAGCACGATGAATGAGGTGCAGAAGGGACATTCGGATCCAGCAGATGTACATGTCGACAGGGATGATTCGGATTCAGGTAGGTGGTGAGTGGTTCTGGAGAGGCTGTAAGAAAAGGGGGAGACGACAAGACAGACAAAACAAACAACACAAAGATAAGAAAGGCCTGACTAAAAAAGCAGGCTCGATGGGCAGCCAAAAAGGTCACTGCGGTCAAGGGGGGTCTACAAACGCTCAGCAACATGCTGAGCTGTCACAGAGAATTTGTAGAGCGCACCAGTGCAAAAAAGGCCTGGTGTAACGCAATGGAAAAAAGAGCTGCAAAAAGGAAAAATAGAGAAAAAAAAAAAAAAGTAAAGCAGCAAAACCGGCAAACATTGGAGCTCACGGCAGTCCTCCAGAAATTTGAAGAGGAATCTGACTAATGCAGAAAGTAGAGGCTTGTAGAGAGTCATGTCCATTCAGAATGCAGGCGTTCCAACGGGGGAACAGTGGGTAAAGGGGTCTCATCGGGTATAAGCTGCCACTGCTTGAAAAGCTGTATCCCCTTCTCCACACTATAGATAGGATAAGTCTTGCCATTCCAGGTGACCAGCAGCTTCGTGGGGAAACCCCACTTGTAGATCACTTTGTTATTGCGGAGCATCTTAGTGAGGGGCGCCAGCTTCTTACGGTTAAGTGCAGTTTGCTGCGAGATATCCGTGTAAAGGGAGATGCCCATGAATTCTTCAGGAACCGCTGGACTCTGCTTCGCCGCTAACATAACCCGTTCCTTCACATGATAATAGTGAATGCGAGCTAGGGTGTCCCTAGGTGTTGTGTCGGGCAGGAACTTGGGTTTTGGAATACGGTGGGCCCTGTCCACACACAGTTCAATGTCGCTCAGGGCTGGGAGGAGAGCCTTCATCAGGCGTTGCACATAGCGGGTCAGCTCGCTATGGGGAACAGTCTCAGGGATCCCCCTGAACTTAATGTTATTCCGACGTGAGCGATCTTCTAGGTCGGCTAGTTTAGTTTGGATGCGTTGCAGCTCAGTCTCCTGGTCAGTATAAGCATCTACAAGGTCATTGTGTGCATTATAAAGATCCGCCATCTTAGTCTCCAGATGATGAATCCTATGGTCATTGGTGTGCACTTTGCCTTTAATTTCATGAAACATGTCATCAAAGTCAGCATGGAGTGTACTTCTGAAGGATATGAGCATCCGCTTCATGGTCGCTTCGGATATAGGTTGGTCTGAGGCAGGGAACATATCAATGGAGAGGTCCGAGGATCTGTTAGGCCTCTGGGCCTTGTCTGAGGCGCGCTGCGTGAAGGGGGAGATGTCTCCGTTGTTGCGGCGCTGCTTAGATTTAGCAGGGCTGGATGTTGTGGGAGAGGAGGGTGGGGAGCTTTCCTCCAGCGTCCCTATGTCAGGCATATCCTCCAAATGAGGGTCATCCCCGCCGCTATGGCGCTGAGGACCGGGAGCCGCGCCGGGTCCGGCGCCATTTTGTGTACCTGGAGCCGGCGCCGCCGGAAAGAAGTCGGTCAGCCGCTGGGGTGGTTTCGTCGCCTTCCTGCGTTTGGACATTGCTGCCGGGAGATGTAAGGAGCCTCCTGAGCCGTTTGCCGTGACCGTAGTGCAGAGATGTCAGCCGCTGTGAGTTGCTGTATTCTGGTGGATGCCGGAGCTCTCACTTCATGCGGCCATCACGCTCGCCGGCCGGACACGCCCCCCGTAAATTTTCATTTTTATATCCGCAGAAATGTTCATCAAACGATCAGTTTGGTGAGGATTTGTGCTCCGTGAATTACGCATCATTCGAGGATGCAATGAATAAATTACAAAGGATAGGTCAGGGTGCTTTAATGGCAAAGGCAGATATAAAGTCGGCCTTTAGGCTTCTACCAATTCACCCAGAATGTTTCAACTCTCTTGATTTTCAATTCGAAGTTAAGTATTTTTTCAGTAAATGCTTGCTGATATGATGCCCTATTTCTTGCTCCTACTTTGAGAGTTTCTCATCATTTGTCTAATGGGTAGTTATGAGGGAAGCTAAGGCTAGTAATATGTTACACTACTTGGATGATTTTTTATTTTTTGGAGAGCATGGGTCTAAGGACTGTGAGAATTTGCTCTACACATTCTTTTATGTATGCAAGAAGTTTGGCATCCCATTGGCACATAAGACAGTTTTTCTTGCAACATGTATTGAATTCCTAGGTATAACAGTAGATTCTATGGCCATGGAATTTAGGCAACCGCAAGAGAAAGTGTGTAGGATTTGTAGTCTTATTCTAAAAACAATTTGTTCTAAAAAAGTTTCTGTCAAAACACTGCAGCAATTGGTTGATATGCTGGCGTTTGTGACCAGAGTACTTCCTATGGGGCGTATATTCTCTCGTAAATTATATTTAGCGATAGCAAGTTTTAAGAACCCTTTTGCTCATGTGAGAGTGACGTTGGATATGAAAGAGGATCTATTAGTATGGTATAAGTTTTTAAATGAGTTTAATGGTAGGTCTGCTTGGCAGGAAGAATTTGTCCTTGACCAAGATTTTCAGCTATACTCGGACGCTGCAGGATCATTGGGTTTTGGTGTGATTTGGAAAACCCACTGGTGTGCAGACCGGTGGCCTGGAATTTGGAAGAGTAATGGTTTGACTAAAAATATAGTACTATTAGAGCTATTTCCCATAGTTGTAGCTATGAAATATGGGGGTCTCAATTTAGGAACAGAAGTATTTTATGCTCTACAGACAACAAAGGAGTATTATATGCATTGAATTGCTTATCATCTAAATCTAGGCCAGTAATTCCTTTATTAAGGTATTTGGTGTATAAATGTCTGCGTTTGAATTTATGAATAAAAGCTTGTTATGTTAAAGGTGAAAACAATACAATTGCGGATGCATTATCCAGATTTCATATGGATCGTTTTTTCCAGCTATTCCCGGAAGCAGGTGAGAGAGGATCTTCATGCCCTCAGCAACCATGGGAAATAGTATGATCATCAAAAGCATTATTAATTCTTTGGCAACATCTACATGGTCGGGTTACAGGGCAGGGTGGCTGATGTGGCTGTCTTTTTTAAATACGCACAACCAAGGTGTTTTTTCTTTTCGGAACATTTAGCGTTATTATTTTTGAGCGTGCTTATGGAGAAAGGTTATTCCTGCTCGCATATTAATAAGGTATTATCGGGAGTATCCTTTTTCTTAAAGTTGCATGCTTTTCCATCACTATTTAATTTGTTCTCAATACGTTAGGCGATGAAGGGGTATAAGAGAAGAAAATTCCCCATAGATAAGAGGAGACCTATTACCATTCCGATTTTGGGTGAGTTATGTTATAGCTTGAACATGGTTTGTTATTCTTTGTATGGGTCGGATATGTTCAGAGCGGCATTTGCAGTCCATTTTTATGCTGCCCTGAGGTTATCTGAATTAGTACCAAAGAATCCGAAAAGAAAAATGGGTTTAAAATTTCAGGGTGTTTTGACTGCATCGGAGAATATTAAGATATTTTTGAGGCAGTCTAAGACCAAATGAGTAGGGGTACTTGGATTTCGCTGGCAGCGTGCTCCAATAGCATAGTTTGCCCAGTAAAATTTGGTAAATGTTTATCTTAGAATCAGGTCACCAGTAGAAGGTTTTTTTTTGTTTGTGCATGAGAATGGTTTACCTTTAACAATTTATCAATTTCAAGCGGTTCTTTGTAAGGCTTTAAAAGTTTCTAATTTAGATGATGTAGCTATATCCTCGCGTTCTTTCTGTATTGGTGCAGCCACGGAGGCTGCCAGTTTGGGTTTAAATGCAGTTAAGATAAAGAAAATAGGTAGATGGAGATCAGATGTATTTAAATAATATGTGAAACCTAACAATATCTTTTGACTCGTCTAGGTGTGCACCGGATAGTATGGATAATCGGCCACTCTTATATATTCTGGGCGCAAAGAGGAGCATCCGCCAGAAGCTATACGGAGTCACTTGGTTTGAATGATAGACTGTTCTCTATTTATTGGCATGGCATAAGGGGTATGGTTTGGGGCAATCTTTTGGCTGAGCTGGGTGTTATGGCATATAGGCATCCCCATCCGAATGTACTGATAGTGCATCTGGGTGGGAATGAAGTCAGGCATCAAAAAACATTAATTGATGTTCCAAGTGAAGCACTGCTTCGGGACACCTAAGGCGCCATACCCCAGCTCGGTCGTGGTTTTCTCCGAAATCATACCCAGGTTACAGTGGTTAGGGCCTGCCACATTTCGCTCTTTTGAAAAAATTAGGAAGAGGATTAATAGAGTCATGGAAAAAATCATGTCTTTGGGTTATGGGTTCACTTTTAGGCATTTAGAGTTGGAAGGTAATATTGAAGGGCTGTATAGGAGGGATGGAATTCATTTGTCCGATATTGGCTTAGATATATTCAATAGCAATCTCCAGTCTTGCATGGAAAAGGCCGTGGTGTGGGGGTAGACAGGCGGTGTGCTGTATGTACATCGCCTGTCTGTTTGGGGGACAGTTGAATGGAAAGGAAATGTGGTAATTCAGCTCAAGCTGTAATAGCTGAGTTGAAAAATGGTGTGAAGTTAAAGTTATAAGTGATATGGTTTTCGTATGAAGCTGAAGTTTTAATAAAGTGTACGTTGAAACCAATTAATAAAGGCCGCGGCCATACTTTTGCCAATAAATAAGTCTATGTAATATTTGTTAGCTTGACTGGAGATTGTTAGGGAATGAATGCTGCGTGTGTTCCCATATGACTGTCAGTTTTTAACATGTTAAAGTAGCTTTCTTCTTTGGCAGACTAACTTTATCTGAAATATATCTGCCATAGCAGAAATGGACTTGCTCAAAAAGGTATTCGCTGAACTGTTTGACAACTGTCTTTGAGCAAGTCCATTTTTATTATGGCAGATATATTTTTTTCTGCCATGAATCCACTTTTTGCATTATGGCATATCAATGACATGGTCTTTCTACAGATATCCTATAAAATATATTTGTCTCCTGAAGAGGCGAATGTTGCTTCACGAAACATGTTGAGTTTTAGGATTCAAATTGACTATTTCCTCAGGTATATATGATATAACTACATATCATTCCTTGATGTATGCTATGTAATTTTAATATGATCTTATTCATGTAATTGAATAAAAGTTTCTACTTTTTTTTTTTAGAATGTGTTGATTTATTTTTGTTGGGTGTAACTCATGTAAAAGTCCAATGGGAAATTTCAGCGCATGAGATGTATTGCAATATGTGTAAACTAAAAATCCCTGTTTTTTTCCCCCCTATTTATTGCAAAGTTTGCTAGAAAAGGTATATAGCAGTGTGGAGAAGGCTCATCCAGAATTTCTAGCATAAGACACACAAAGCATGACTTAGCCTGCTCCCCGCTCCCTCCTTACTGGCTGTGATTGACAGCAGCGGGAGCCAATGGCTGCTGTATCTAAGCCAATGAGGAGGGAGAAAGCAGAGAGAGCCTTGGCTCTCGTGCACATCGCTGGATCGAGATTGGGCTCAGGTAAGTATAAGGAGGTCTGGGGGGGCAGCATGGAGAAGGTTTTATACCTTAATGCAGACAATACATTAAGGTAAAAAACTTTCTGTCTTTAAAAACATTTTAACTATGGAAAATGGTAGATACCAAAGTTTTTTTTGATTCCCCAGGCATTTACAATTTTAGGATTTGACTTGGTATCTATTTACACGACAAAACCCCATGTTTAAATTTTACCAAATTAGGGATAATATTGTGTTTGTTTGCTTTAAAATTTATTTTAATTGTATTTTTTCCTGAAAAAAATGCATTTGATAAATAACTTACTATAAATAACATTCTCTAAATTGCAGGAAGTGGAGGGAGTGACATCAACGCCCTACCTTTGCAACTTGTCCAATCAGAGAAAACCTTGTATTCCGAGAAAAAGTTAAGCTTTATCTGAATGGTGCATGAAAAACGAGCAACCCTCTTTGTGGTTACTATCCAGCAAGGCAGCCATTCTGCATGGGACCTTGGGTTATTTTGTGGCAGAGCTGCCTTTTTACCATGTGATCAGGAAGACAGCAAAGATTCAGTGTAGTAGTGCCGGCTGCTACAGTGATTCTCCAATACCATGGGGACTGGCCAGGTAAGGAATATGCATTCTTATATTGGTCCAAGCTGGACCAATATAACTTTACAAAAATATCCATACTGGAAATCATCTTTAAATGTAGATAAAGCATCGCAAACATTATATTTCCACAGCATCCTCAGGAACCAGTGATACCTACTAGAAGCAGGTTTCCTCTGCTTAGGGGAGAATGGTTACATGTATATTTACCAAAAAATCCTTGCTTAAGGGCTTGCTTAAGCCAGGTCGGTGGTAAAAGCAGGCAGTTGAGCCACAATTTTAAGGTTGTCCCCGCCCCGAACATTAACCTAAACAAGGGCATGCAGTCATTCAAGGCTGTACGCCAGTGGAAATATAAAATGCCTCAGACTTGGTGGTCAGTGGGGTTAAAATAATTATATATGCTTGTGGGAAGTTGGAGGTGATGGTATTATTTGGAAGAATAACTCCTCCTCCTCCTCCTTCTCCACCTTCCTCCCTCCACCTTCTCCTCCTTCCTCCACCCTCCTCCATTCACCCTCCTCCATCCACCCTCCTCCCTCCACAGGCCTCCTCCTCCACAGGCCTCCTCCTCCACAAGCCTCAATGCCCTTTCTCATGTTAGTGTGTGATCCTTTTTCCAAAGGTAGCCATTACCTTTACCAGCACATATACTGTTCCATGCCCCACACTCTGCCCCCCATGCTTTCTGGATCAACTGGTTAACCATTCCTCACAGGCCACAAGTAATATTGGAGTCGAGTCCAGAATGCTTATAAAATTTTATTTCCTAACTTAAAGGTAGACAACCCCAGGGAATACAGTTTCTGTATAGCACAACAATTGAGTTATTCACTTTAAGGTCATCACAGAGGACAAAGGGGGCACTCTTTACGTCTAGAGGAAATGAGATTTTGTCTCCACAGAAAGGATTCCTAGATGGACTTGTGTCTTTTTTCAACCTGACTAACTATGTAACTATGTAACAATTGCAAGGCATCTAATTGCTACTTGTAAGGGATGCATTATGACCACCACTCTAAAGTAGGTATGCTTCCCACTGACCACCAATGTACAGTAAGTGACATTTTTCTCACTGACTCGGGGAACTGGATTTAGCAAGGTTCCCTTGAGAACTGAAAAACTATTTGAAGGGTTCCTCAAGGGTTAAAAGGTTGAGAAAGGCTGCTGTAGTGAGTATGGCATAATGTGCTGCCACTTTCTGCATTGAACCCACTGCTTGTAGTTCAACTCAGGAGTGCACAGGAAAAGGTTATTATCATAGCTGGCAGATCTAATGTGGTAATGCTGGCTTCAAACATCAGGTACGGGTTCACTGATAAATCTCAGGCATGCATGTTTGTAAAGAAAAAGCAACATGTGTGAACAACCACATAAGCAGCACTCTGTGCCACTTGCGTGACCAGGCTGTCTGGTACTAGGAGAGGAGGAGCAGAAGGGTAGGACAAGGTCTGCGGCACTGGAGTAAGGAAGGTATAGACCGGTCAGAGGGAGGAGCGCAAGAAACTGAATAGGGGGCAGGGAAACCAAGAGAACACTATACTCTGGAGGAAGCAAGAGGAATTCACAGAGTGCTTTAAGACATTGCAGAAGATCTATGCTGATTGCAACAAGTCCTGTACTCTGAGCTTTGATTTATATATATGGAATCTCTAATATTTATTTTGAACATGTACTACCATAAAGCTCACTCACACTTCTTACAATCATGCAATACAATATTAGCACAGGCTGTTTACAAGGACAGTCTCTGTCTGGTTACTACTGGTAAAGTGGTTCTAAAGGCAGAACATTTTATTTATCTTAATGCATTACACATTTCACAGTAAATTTGTATCAAATAGCAACTGTAAAGTACACATTTAGTTCTGTATTATTGAATCATTATACATTTTTCCTGGTGCAGTTCTGCCAGCATCTTGAATACTGTACAATTATTCAAGGCTCTGTCACTTGAATATCAGTACCTATAGAAACTGTCTCTTTACATCATTACTAACCTAAATACAATATACAGGATAAGATATAACACCAAGGACTATGTGTGTAATCTCTCTAAGACTGGGTACCCCAGCCCCAGGCCCTTCCTGAATGCTAGAAGTGACAGTATTTTTGGCTTCATGTATAATACAAGTGTATACAGCCACTTGTAGTGTTAAAAGAAGAAACCCAGGTATGGATATTTTTTACATAGATACATTGATCTAGCTCGGACCAATGGAACTATGTATATGACATACCTGGTCGATGCACCTAGGAACTGGAAATCACTGCAGTAGACATCAATACTGCAGTGATCTCCACTTGCTTCTAGGTCACATAGTTACATAGTTACATAGTTAGTGAGGTGGAAAAAAGACATCAGTCCATCCAGTTCAACCTATGATGTGTGTGTGTGTTTGCTGTTAACCGTAGATTGAATACCCCTGTATATTGTGGTCTCTAAGGTGCCCAACTAGTAGTTTTTTGAAACTATCGATGCTCCCTGCTGATACCACTGCTTGTGGAAGAGAATTCCAAATCCTTACTGCTCGGACACTGAAGAACCCCTTACGTAATTTAAGGTCAAACCGTTTTTCCTCTAGTTTTAGTGAGTGGCCACGCATCTTTTTGTATTCCCTTTTTTTAAAAAGTTTGTTCCTTATGCTAGGGTCGCCAGTACAGTATTTGTACATTGATATCTTTTTCCCCCTCAATCGTCTCTTCTCCAGAGAGAATAAGTTCAATGCTAGTAGTCTTTCCTCATAGCTGATGTCCTCCATTCCCCTAATTATTTTTGTTGCCCTTCTCTGGACTCTCTCCAGTTCCAGCACAACCTTCCTGAGGACCAGTGCCCAGAACTGGACAGCATACTCCAGATGTGACCGGACCAGAGTCTTGTAGAGTGGGAGAATAATCTCTTTATTTCTGGAGTGAATCCCCTTTTTTATACATGCCAGTGTTCTGTTGGCTTTGCTTGCAACGGCTTGGCATTGCATGCCACTGCCAAGCCTGTTTTCCACCAGTACCCCCAGGTCCTTTTCCATCCTAGACTCACCCAGAGGATTCCCCCCCAGTGAGTAGCTTGCTTTCATGTTTCTGACACCCAAGTGCATTACTTTACATTTTTCAACATTAAACCTCATCTGCCATGTAGTTGCCCACCCCATTATTTTGTTCAGGTCCGCTTGTAAGGTTTCCACATCCTGCATAGAAGATATTGGCATGCTGAGTTTAGTATCATCCGCAAATACTGAGATTGTACTAGATATCCCCTCCTCTAGATCATTTATGAATAAATTAAACAGGATTGGTCCTAGGACAGAACCTTGGGGGACCCCACTTTCCACACCCGCCCAATCTGAGTACTCCCCATTTATCACCACCCTCTGGACTCTCCCCTGGAGCCAGTTCTCTATCCAGGTACTCACCCTATGGTCCATACCTACGTTCCTTAGTTTGTACAGTAAGCGTTTGTGGGGCACGGTGTCAAAGGCCTTTGCAAAGATCCTTCTTTTTTTTTTTTTAACACAAAAAGGTGCTTTATTGAAGTAATTAAAACATAACAGAAAATATTTCATCATACATTTGTAAACGTATATAATGCAATACAGGGTACTTATAAGTAATCCGGGGATGTACAATAAAATAGGGTGTGAATATGTAGTATAATGGGTGTCCCCGTAACCCAATAGCCCAATAGAGGCAAGTAATTCAAATCCTAACATCATACAGCGGTATATTAGACAATAGTGTCAGAGGATAAAGATAATTCGAGATTCGATACAGATTATTGGGTATTATATATAATAGTCGTTGAGTTACAATGTGGCTTCAGCTCCCTGACGGAGAGAAGAAAGGATAAGACCCTTCAAGGAGGTGAAGTAAGAACAAGAAAAAGAGAGGAGGAAAGAAGAAGCAGTTACACAAACATGAGGGGGGTATGGGCAAGGTGGGGGGAGGGAAGTAGGGGGTGGGTGTAAAGGATTGTGGGAAGGGGGGTAATGATCTACAAAATCCCAAAATAAGCCTTAAGAACTCAGGTGTAATGGTCAAGTAAATGTTATCCAGTGAGAAACAAGGGAGGAGGATATCCTAAAGGGATTACCTTACGTGGTAGATTTTAGAGCGTGGTATTCTTGTGTGATAGTAAATAGTGTCCAATTAGCCCACATTTTGTGAAATGGTTCATTTATTTCAGATTTCATGGCTACTGCCTTTTCCATTTCATAAAGTTGGTCAAGTTTCATGATCCAGTCTCTAACTACGGGAGCATTAGAGGAATTCCAGTGTAGGGGAATTAAGCTCTTTGCACTGTTCAGCATGTGTCTAACTAATGAGAATTTGTATTTCTTGTATAAGAAAGCATTTATATGGAGCAGAAACGTAGAAGCGTCATGAACCAGTTCAAGCCCTGTTATGTGCTTATTCCAATGAGAAATTGACCTCCAAAAGGGCTTGATCTTAGGACAAGACCACCATATTGCAGAAAGCCACCTTGGTCTGTATTGCACCGCCAGCATCTGTCAGAAGCGCTAGGGTACCATTTTTTAAGGGTCACCGGTGTTCTATACCACTGAGTTCTAACTTTGAACGCGTTCTCTTGTAACTTCGTACTAATTGAACATTTATACGAGAAAACACACGACCTCCTCCATTGAGTCTCAGAAATATTTTTGCCAAGATCCCTTTCCCATTTGCGCTTGTAAGGATCAGGTGAGTTTCCACTTGTGGCATTCAGCCATTTGTAGGTCAAGGAGGTGACTCTACTTTGGGGAATTTGAAGTAAACAGTACCTTTCAAACTCAGTGGGTTCCCTATGTAGGAGGGACCTGTTTTTGCAATTTTGGAGGAAGTCGTGTATTTGCACGTAGTTCCAGTATGTCAGTGGATGTTTGGAAGAACACTTCGCCTTTAGCATCTCAAAGCTCAAAATTTTTCCATTGCGGAAGCAATCGGCGGCATATAGTGGTGTTGGTTTCCCACCAGTAATCCTGATCAGAGACTTATTCTACATCCCTGGCGGAAAGTCTGGATTATTAAATAAGCATGTGAGAGGGCTAGGAAAGGATGAGAGATTGTGTTTTAACATGCCTTTACGAAAGATATCAAGAGTAGGGTTTATCAGAGGGTGAGCTTTAATTTCTTTTGGGTAGGACAGATGATTGAACCATAGTAAATGTTGTGTGTGGAAACATGTCCAATGCTTTTCAATGTTGACCCAGCCTTTGGTCCTGTCATGGCAATGCCAGTCAATAACCCTTGTGAGGTGAGTGGCCATATAGTACTTGTAAAAATTGGGTATACCCATCCCACCATCTTCTCTGTTTCGTTGTAAGTAGCTAAAATTAATTCTTGGGTGCTTATTTGCCCAAATGAATTTTCTTTGGATATTAGTAAGTCTCCGGAAGAAGGAGTTAGGCAAATGGATCGGGAGAGCATGGAACAGATACAATAATCTAGGCAAGACCGCCATCTTAATGATTGCCGCTCTCCCGAACCACGAGAACTTGCCCCTATCCCACCTTCTGAGATCATCAGTCAAATTTTTTAAAAGTGGGGAGAAATTAGCATCAAACAGATCCTTTGGATCAGGTGTGAGTTTTATCCCTGGATATTTCAGTGAATGCCGTTCCCATTTATAGGGACAATTGGCTCTGGTAAGGTCTATCATGTGGGCAGGAAGAGTCAAGTTCATTGCTTCCGATTTGGAGTTGTTGACCTTGAAGTTAGATAAGTATCTGAAATGGTTGAATTGCAAGTTCAGGTTGGGTATGGAAATATGTGGTTGTGCAATAAAAAGGAGTAAGTCGTCTGCATATGCAGCTATTTTGAATTCCTTATGAGATATTTTAATTCCTTGAATAGAGGTATCTAGGTTAATGGATCGAATTAGGGGTTCAAGGGTTAGAATAAAAAGGAGAGGGGACATCCCTGTCTAGTGCCATTCTTCAGTTCTATCGGATCAGAGAAAACCCCATTCACTTTTACCTTGGCCTTAGGGGACGAGTAAAGAGCTCGGATCCAAGCCATCGCATTAGCTCTGAGGCCCACATGTTCACATGTAGCGAAAAGATAGTCCCATGCGACACGGTCGAAGGCCTTCTCCGCGTCCGTAGACAGGAGAAGGCCCTCGAATCCCGCTCTGCGTGCCCCGTGTATCAGGTTAATAGCTTTTATAACATTGTCTCTGGCCTCTCTGCCAGGCATAAAGCCTACCTGGTCAGGGCCAATGATTTTTCCAAGCAGGGGTCTTAATCTGTCCGCCAGAATTTTGGCCAGTAGTTTTAAGTCCGTGTTAAGTAGTGAAATTGGCCTATAGTTGGCGCAAATGGTTTAATCTTTGTCTGGTTTAGGGATCACAGTTATGTGGGCCAGCAAAAACTCATTAGAGGGCGTGTGATTATTCTTGATGGAATTCAGAGCATTATCTAGAAAGGGGGCTAAAATGTCAATATAGATCTTATAGTATTGAGAAGTAAAGCCATTAGGGCCTGGGCTCTTCCCGGGTTTCAGAGATTTTATGGCTATTTTAACTTCATCTATGGAGATCTCCTTTTCTAGGTCATTAAGGCTTTACAGGTCTAATGTAGGCAAACCGCTTCCTACTAGATATTCTTTAATGGCTTGTAATCTGTGTGAGGTGATATTCGCAGGTTTATTTTGGGTAGGGATAAAATAGGGTAGTTTGGCATAAAATTCTCCAAAGGTATTTGCTATTTCTTTAGAATCCTGTAGGAGGTGACCTTGGGTATTTTTAATTCCATATATGTTGTTGGCGTATTGTGTCTCTTTGAGTGCCTTAGCTAGAATTTTCCCTGATTTGTCGCCTTGCTCATAATAGAGAGACTTTTTAAAGAACAGGATACGCTTGGCGTTGATATCTAGTAAATCACGTAGTTCTTTCCTCGCATGAAGAAGTTCTTCTTCAGCTTGTCGTGCTAGGGATTGCTTGTGTTTAGTCTCAAGGTTTTTAATTTTAGCTATCAGTTTAGTCTTGATGTCCTCCCTTTTTTTTTTCCTCTGCGCTCCTATACGAATCAGCTCTCCTCTGCTCACTGCTTTATGGGCTTCCCAAACAGTTAGAGCAGGAATCTCGTCTGAGGTATTTTCTGCAAAGTAATTCTTCAATAGTAATTGAATGTGATTTTGGGTGGGAATATCTAGTAACAGTGATGGATTGAGTCGCCAAGAGCGGTCGCATTTCCGCGCAGAGGAAATCTGTAGATGCAGAGAAACAGGTGCATGATCCCTGACAGAAATAACTCCTATCTCGGACCTCACCACTAGTGTTGAGCGAACACGGACTGTATTATTCGTGTTCGTACCGAATAATTGGATTTTTTGTACCCGAACACGGACACGGACACTTTACTGTATGTTCGGGTAAAAATCCGTGTTCGGTCGTTTTATTTCCGGGTTTTGCATGCTTTGGCGCTCTTTTCATGGCGGGCTTTCAACAGCCAATCAACAATCGTTTAACTGGTGTGCCTTAAGCCATCCCAGCCATGCCTGCAAATGTCTCAGTAGCTGTGATTGGCCGTCTGAAGCATGTGACCAAGTCTTTATAAGTTCGAGGCAGCCGCAGCGGCGTCATTATGCTGCTTAGATTCAGGGACAGAGAGCACACATCAACGTGCTGGCTGCTGATTAGGGAAAGATAGGCAGGAAAAAACCATTTGTGTCCGGATAGAATTGAGGGACAGGTCGGAGTGTTTAGGCAGGGCGAGTTGTAGGCATTTTAGGGATAGAGTCTGCTGAATTATATAGGGTCAGTGTCTTCTACAAACTACAATCGATATTGCTGTGTGGGGGGTGGGGTGAATCTGCACTCAATCCTGATCTACGATCTCTTCTCAATCCTGTTAGGGACAGAGTCTGCTGAATTTTAGGGAAACTGTGTTCTACAAACTACAATCGATATTGCTGTGTGGGGGGTGGGGTGAATCTGCACTCAATCCTGATCTACGATCTCTTCTCAATCCTGTTAGGGACAGAGTCTGCTGAATTTTAGGGAAACTGTGTTCTACAAACTACAATCGATATTGCTGTGTGGGGGGTGGGGTGAATCTGCACTCAATCCTGATCTACGATCTCTTCTCAATCCTGTTAGGGACAGAGTCTGCTGAATTTTAGGGAAACTGTGTTCTACAAACTACAATCGATATTGCTGTGTGGTGTGGGATTGGAGATAGGCAGGTGTCAGTGATCCACATCCATTTTTCTGTGTGTGAGCTGCAGTGAACACAATCTTTTTGGGCTGCAGTGAACACAATCTTTTTGGGCTGCAGTGAACACAATCTTTTTGGGCTGCAGTGAACACAATCTTTTTGGGCTGCAGTGAACACAATCTTTTTGGGCTGCAGTGAACACAATCTTTTTGGGGTGCAGTGAACAAAATCTTTTTGGGGTGCAGTGAACACAATCCTTTTTGGTGTGCAGTGAACACAATCTTTGTGGGGTGCAGTGAACAAAATCCTTTGTGGGGTGCAGTGAACACAATCTTTTTGGGGTGCAGTGAACAAAATCCTTTTTGGGGTGCAGTGAACAACATCCTTTTTGGGGTGCAGTGAACACAATCTTTTTGGGGTGCAGTGAACAAAATCCTTTGTGGGGTGCAGTGAACACAATCTTTTTGGGGTGCAGTGAACACAATCTTTTTGGGGTGGAGTGAACAACATCCTTTTTGGGGTGCAGTGAACAAAATCCTTTTTGGGGTGCAGTGAACAAAATCATTTTTGGGGTGCAGTGAACACAATCTTTTTGGGGTGCAGTGAACACAATCTTTGTGGGGTGCAGTGAACACAATCTTTTTGGGGTGGAGTGAACAACATCCTTTTTGGGGTGCAGTGAACAACATCCTTTTTGGGGTGCAGTGAACACAATCTTTTTGGGGTGCAGTGAACACAATCTTTGTGGGGTACAGTGAACAGAATCTTTGTGGGGTGCAGTGAACAAAATCTTTGGGGGGTACAGTGAACACAATCTTTGTGAGGTGCAGTGAACACAATCTTTGTGGGGTGCAGTGAACACAATCATTGTGGGGTGCAGTGAACTCAATCTTTGTGGGGTACAGTGAACACAATCTCATACTGAAGGTTTGAGGGTGCTGCCTGTTCCATACTCCCCCTACTCCTCATCTAGCCTTTTAGGGGTACAAACAATAGTAATTGGGGCCTAGTGTGGTTGTGTACGTGTGATATACATACACTTTTTTGGGATCATATTTTCTATTCCGCTATTTAATCAAAAACCTTTGGGGATCAGTTAAATTGGGGGATAGTCTGTGTTGGTACGTGTGAGAGAGATCCACCTTTCCAAGTTGTTGGGGTTCATCTCATACTTCTGAAGGTTTGAGGGTGCTGCCTGTTCCATACTCCCCCCTACTCCTAGCCTTTTAGGGGTACAAACAATAGTAATTGGGGCCTAGTGTGGTTGTGTACGTGTGATATACATACACTTTTTTGGGATCATATTTTCTATTCCGCTATTTAATCAAAAACCTCTGGGGATCAGTTAAATTGGGGGATAGTCTGTGTTGGTACGTGTGAGAGAGATCCACCTTTCCAAGTTGTTGGGGTTCATCTCATACTTCTGAAGGTTTGAGGGTGCTGCCTGTTCCATACTCCCCCCTACTCCTAGCCTTTTAGGGGTACAAACAATAGTAATTGGGGCCTAGTGTGGTTGTGTACGTGTGATATACATACACTTTTTTGGGATCATATTTTCTATTCCGCTATTTAATCAAAAACCTCTGGGGATCAGTTAAATTGGGGGATAGTCTGTGTTGGTACGTGTGAGAGAGATCCACCTTTCCAAGTTGTTGGGGTTCATCTCATACTTCTGAAGGTTTGAGGGTGCTGCCTGTTCCATACTCCCCCTACTCCTAGCCTTTTAGGGGTACAAACAATAGTAATTGGGGCCTAGTGTGGTTGTGTACGTGTGATATACATACACTTTTTTGGGATCATATTTTCTATTCCGCTATTTAATCAAAAACCTCTGGGGATCAGTTAAATTGGGGGATAGTCTGTGTTGGTACGTGTGAGAGAGATCCACCTTTCCAAGTTGTTGGGGTTCATCTCATACTTCTGAAGGTTTGAGGGTGCTGCCTGTTCCATACTCCCCCTACTCCTAGCCTTTTAGGGGTACAAACAATAGTAATTGGGGCCTAGTGTGGTTGTGTACGTGTGATATACATACACTTTTTTGGGATCATATTTTCTATTCCGCTATTTAATCAAAAACCTCTGGGGATCAGTTAAATTGGGGGATAGTCTGTGTTGGTACGTGTGAGAGAGATCCACCTTTCCAAGTTGTTGGGGTTCATCTCATACTTCTGAAGGTTTGAGGGTGCTGCCTGTTCCATACTCCCCCTACTCCTAGCCTTTTAGGGGTACAAACAATAGTAATTGGGGCCTAGTGTGGTTGTGTACGTGTGATATACATACACTTTTTTGGGATCATATTTTCTATTCCGCTATTTAATCAAAAACCTTTGGGGATCAGTTAAATTGGGGGATAGTCTGTGTTGGTACGTGTGAGAGAGATCCACCTTTCCAAGTTGTTGGGGTTCATCTCATACTTCTGAAGGTTTGAGGGTGCTGCCTGTTCCATACTCCCCCTACTCCTAGCCTTTTAGGGGTACAAACAATAGTAATTGGGGCCTAGTGTGGTTGTGTACGTGTGATATACATACACTTTTTTGGGATCATATTTTCTATTCCGCTATTTAATCAAAAACCTCTGGGGATCAGTTAAATTGGGGGATAGTCTGTGTTGGTACGTGTGAGAGAGATCCACCTTTCCAAGTTGTTGGGGTTCATCTCATACTTCTGAAGGTTTGAGGGTGCTGCCTGTTCCATACTCCCCCTACTCCTAGCCTTTTAGGGGTACAAACAATAGTAATTGGGGCCTAGTGTGGTTGTGTACGTGTGATATACATACACTTTTTTGGGATCATATTTTCTATTCCGCTATTTAATCAAAAACCTTTGGGGATCAGTTAAATTGGGGGATAGTCTGTGTTGGTACGTGTGAGAGAGATCCACCTTTCCAAGTTGTTGGGGTTCATCTCATACTTCTGAAGGTTTGAGGGTGCTGCCTGTTCCATACTCCCCCTACTCCTAGCCTTTTAGGGGTACAAACAATAGTAATTGGGGCCTAGTGTGGTTGTGTACGTGTGATATACATACACTTTTTTGGGATCATATTTTCTATTCCGCTATTTAATCAAAAACCTTTGGGGATCAGTTAAATTGGGGGATAGTCTGTGTTGGTACGTGTGAGAGAGATCCACCTTTCCAAGTTGTTGGGGTTCATCTCATACTTCTGAAGGTTTGAGGGTGCTGCCTGTTCCATACTCCCCCCTACTCCTAGCCTTTTAGGGGTACAAACAATAGTAATTGGGGCCTAGTGTGGTTGTGTACGTGTGATATACATACACTTTTTTGGGATCATATTTTCTATTCCGCTATTTAATCAAAAACCTCTGGGGATCAGTTAAATTGGGGGATAGTCTGTGTTGGTACGTGTGAGAGAGATCCACCTTTCCAAGTTGTTGGGGTTCATCTCATACTTCTGAAGGTTTGAGGGTGCTGCCTGTTCCATACTCCCCCTACTCCTAGCCTTTTAGGGGTACAAACAATAGTAATTGGGGCCTAGTGTGGTTGTGTACGTGTGATATACATACACTTTTTTGGGATCATATTTTCTATTCCGCTATTTAATCAAAAACCTCTGGGGATCAGTTAAATTGGGGGATAGTCTGTGTTGGTACGTGTGAGAGAGATCCACCTTTCCAAGTTGTTGGGGTTCATCTCATACTTCTGAAGGTTTGAGGGTGCTGCCTGTTCCATACTCCCCCTACTCCTAGCCTTTTAGGGGTACAAACAATAGTAATTGGGGCCTAGTGTGGTTGTGTACGTGTGATATACATACACTTTTTTGGGATCATATTTTCTATTCCGCTATTTAATCAAAAACCTCTGGGGATCAGTTAAATTGGGGGATAGTCTGTGTTGGTACGTGTGAGAGAGATCCACCTTTCCAAGTTGTTGGGGTTCATCTCATACTTCTGAAGGTTTGAGGGTGCTGCCTGTTCCATACTCCCCCTACTCCTAGCCTTTTAGGGGTACAAACAATAGTAATTGGGGCCTAGTGTGGTTGTGTACGTGTGATATACATACACTTTTTTGGGATCATATTTTCTATTCCGCTATTTAATCAAAAACCTCTGGGGATCAGTTAAATTGGGGGATAGTCTGTGTTGGTACGTGTGAGAGAGATCCACCTTTCCAAGTTGTTGGGGTTCATCTCATACTTCTGAAGGTTTGAGGGTGCTGCCTGTTCCATACTCCCCCTACTCCTAGCCTTTTAGGGGTACAAACAATAGTAATTGGGGCCTAGTGTGGTTGTGTACGTGTGATATACATACACTTTTTTGGGATCATATTTTCTATTCCGCTATTTAATCAAAAACCTTTGGGGATCAGTTAAATTGGGGGATAGTCTGTGTTGGTACGTGTGAGAGAGATCCACCTTTCCAAGTTGTTGGGGTTCATCTCATACTTCTGAAGGTTTGAGGGTGCTGCCTGTTCCATACTCCCCCCTACTCCTAGCCTTTTAGGGGTACAAACAATAGTAATTGGGGCCTAGTGTGGTTGTGTACGTGTGATATACATACACTTTTTTGGGATCATATTTTCTATTCCGCTATTTAATCAAAAACCTCTGGGGATCAGTTAAATTGGGGGATAGTCTGTGTTGGTACGTGTGAGAGAGATCCACCTTTCCAAGTTGTTGGGGTTCATCTCATACTTCTGAAGGTTTGAGGGTGCTGCCTGTTCCATACTCCCCCTACTCCTAGCCTTTTAGGGGTACAAACAATAGTAATTGGGGCCTAGTGTGGTTGTGTACGTGTGATATACATACACTTTTTTGGGATCATATTTTCTATTCCGCTATTTAATCAAAAACCTCTGGGGATCAGTTAAATTGGGGGATAGTCTGTGTTGGTACGTGTGAGAGAGATCCACCTTTCCAAGTTGTTGGGGTTCATCTCATACTTCTGAAGGTTTGAGGGTGCTGCCTGTTCCATACTCCCCCTACTCCTAGCCTTTTAGGGGTACAAACAATAGTAATTGGGGCCTAGTGTGGTTGTGTACGTGTGATATACATACACTTTTTTGGGATCATATTTTCTATTCCGCTATTTAATCAAAAACCTTTGGGGATCAGTTAAATTGGGGGATAGTCTGTGTTGGTACGTGTGAGAGAGATCCACCTTTCCAAGTTGTTGGGGTTCATCTCATACTTCTGAAGGTTTGAGGGTGCTGCCTGTTCCATACTCCCCCTACTCCTAGCCTTTTAGGGGTACAAACAATAGTAATTGGGGCCTAGTGTGGTTGTGTACGTGTGATATACATACACTTTTTTGGGATCATATTTTCTATTCCGCTATTTAATCAAAAACCTTTGGGGATCAGTTAAATTGGGGGATAGTCTGTGTTGGTACGTGTGAGAGAGATCCACCTTTCCAAGTTGTTGGGGTTCATCTCATACTTCTGAAGGTTTGAGGGTGCTGCCTGTTCCATACCCCCCCTACTCCTCATCTAGCCTTTTAGGGGTACAAACAATAGTAATTGGGGCCTAGTGTGGTTGTGTACGTGCGAGATACATACACTTTTTTTGATCATATTTCCTATTCCGCTATTCAATAAAAACCTTTGAGGATCAATTGAATTGCGGGATAGTCTGTGTCGGTACGTGTGAGAGAGATCCACCTTTCCAAGTTGTTGGGGTTCATCTCATACTTCTGAAGGTTTGAGGGTGCTGCCTGTTCCATACCCCCCCTACTCCTCATCTAGCCTTTTAGGGGTACAAACAATAGTAATTGGGGCCTAGTGTGGTTGTGTACGTGCGAGATACATACACTTTTTTTGATCATATTTCCTATTCCGCTATTCAATAAAAACCTTTGGGGATCAATTAAATTGCGGGATAGTCTGTGTCGGTACGTGTGAGATCCACCTTTCCAAGTTTTTGGGGTTCATCTCATACTTCTGAAGCTTTGAGGGTGCTGCCTGTTCCATACTCCTCCTCCTCCTCATCCATCCTTTTAGGTGTACAAACAATAGTAATTGGGGCCTAGTGTGCTTCTGTACGTGTGAGATACATACACATTTTTTGATCATATTTCCTATTCCGCTATTCAATAAAAACCTTTGGGGATCAATTAAATTGCGGAATAGTCTGTGTCGGTACGTGTGAGATCCACCTTTCCAAGTTTTTGGGGTTCATCTCATACTTCTGAAGCTTTGAGGGTGCTGCCTGTTCCATACTCCTCCTCATCCATCCTTTTAGGTGTACAAACAATAGTAATTGGGGCCTAGTGTGTTTCTGTACGTGCGAGATACATACACTTTTTTTGATCATATTTCCTATTCCGCTATTCAATAAAAACCTTTGGGGATCAATTAAATTGCGGGATAGTCTGTGTC
This sequence comes from Pelophylax lessonae, assembly GCF_965119305.1. Taxonomy (NCBI): domain Eukaryota; kingdom Metazoa; phylum Chordata; class Amphibia; order Anura; family Ranidae; genus Pelophylax; species Pelophylax lessonae. The sequence continues at coordinate 614,643,251 of NC_138771.1, read as the reverse complement.
GGTACGTGTGAGATCCACCTTTCCAAGTTTTTGGGGTTCATCTCATACTTCTGAAGCTTTGAGGGTGCTGCCTGTTCCATACTCCTCCTCCTCCTCATCCATCCTTTTAGGTGTACAAACAATAGTAATTGGGGCCTAGTGTGCTTCTGTACGTGTGAGATACATACACATTTTTTGATCATATTTCCTATTCCGCTATTCAATAAAAACCTTTGGGGATCAATTAAATTGCGGGATAGTCTGTGTCGGTACGTGTGAGATCCACCTTTCCAAGTTTTTGGGGTTCATCTCATACTTCTGAAGCTTTGAGGGTGCTGCCTGTTCCATACTCCTCCTCCTCCTCATCCATCCTTTTAGGTGTACAAACAATAGTAATTGGGGCCTAGTGTGCTTCTGTACGTGTGAGATACATACACATTTTTTGATCATATTTCCTATTCCGCTATTCAATAAAAACCTTTGGGGATCAATTAAATTGCGGAATAGTCTGTGTCGGTACGTGTGAGATCCACCTTTCCAAGTTTTTGGGGTTCATCTCATACTTCTGAAGCTTTGAGGGTGCTGCCTGTTCCATACTCCTCCTCCTCCTCATCCATCCTTTTAGGTGTACAAACAATAGTAATTGGGGCCTAGTGTGTTTCTGTACGTGTGAGATACATACACTTTTTTTGATCATATTTCCTATTCCGCTATTCAATAAAAACCTTTGGGGATCAATTGAATTGCGGGATAGTCTGTGTCGGTACGTGTGAGAGAGATCCACCTTTCCAAGTTGTTGGGGTTCATCTCATACTTCTGAAGGTTTGAGGGTGCTGCCTGTTCCATACCCCCCCTACTCCTCATCTAGCCTTTTAGGGGTACAAACAATAGTAATTGGGGCCTAGTGTGGTTGTGTACGTGCGAGATACATACACTTTTTTTGATCATATTTCCTATTCCGCTATTCAATAAAAACCTTTGAGGATCAATTGAATTGCGGGATAGTCTGTGTCGGTACGTGTGAGAGAGATCCACCTTTCCAAGTTGTTGGGGTTCATCTCATACTTCTGAAGGTTTGAGGGTGCTGCCTGTTCCATACTCCCCCTACTCCTCATCTAGCCTTTTAGGGGTACAAACAATAGTAATTGGGGCCTAGTGTGGTTGTGTACGTGTGATATACATACACTTTTTTTGGATCATATTTTCTATTCCGCTATTCAATAAAAACCTTTCTAGGGCAAGATCTTAAATTACAGAAATATGAGGAGACCGTCAAATAAGGGCCGTGGCCTGGGTCGTGGTGCTGCTGGTAGAGCTCCTGTTGCAAGGAGAGGACATGGTCGATCTGTGCCAGCTACACGCACAAGTGAAACACCTTCCTCAAGTGTGAGTAGGCGACAGAACCTGCATCAGTATTTGGTAGGGCATCAAACGCCCCTAGAAGTGATGAGGCCAGAACAAGTTGAGGCGATAGTAGATTGGTTTGCTGCTGACAGTGCCTCCAGTTCCTTCACATTGTCTCCCACCCAGTCTACTGCAGAAAGGTCAGAGTTGGCACCTGCAGCCAATGTCCAACCGTCTTTCACCTCACCCCCTTGCAAATCAGGCCAGCAGTCTGAGCCCCAAGCCATACAGCAGTCTCTTATTCTTTTTGAGGACTCTGTCAGCAGGGTTTCCCAGGGCCATCCACCTAGCCCTGCCCCAGAAGTGGAAGAGATTGAGTGCAGCGATGCCCAACCACTTATTCCTCAAGATGAGTACATGCAAGGATCATCGCAGCACGTCTCCGATGATGACGAAACGCAGGTGCCAACTGCTGCGGCGTTCAGCATTGTGGAGACCGACAAGGAGGGCAGGGGTGAAGACTGGGTGGAAGATGATGTGGAGGACGATGAGGTCCTCGACCCCACATGGAATGAACGTCATGCAGGTGAACTGAGTAGTTTGGAGGAAGAGGCGGTGGTCGCACAGAGCCACCAGCACAGCAGAAGAGGGAGCAGGGTGCAGAAGCGGAGCGGCCGTGCCCTAGACACTACGCCCGCTACTGCCCAACGCAGCAAGGGAACGAGCGCACCAAAGTCAGCTCAAAGGAGTTCTCTAGCGTGGAAGTTCTTTAGAAAATGTGCTGATGACAGGACACGAGTGGTTTGCACCCTGTGCAATCAGAGCTTGAAGCGAGGCATGAACCTTCTCAACCTGAGCACAACCTGCATGATCAGGCATCTAAGTGCAAAGCACGAGCTGCAGTGGAGTACACACCTTCAAAACCAAGAAACGTCTCTGGCTCATCCTGCTTCCTCTTCTGCTGCAGTCTCGGCCGCTCCAGCCACATCTGTAGTGATACCGGCACCTGCCACCCCGCAAACAGACGATCTGTCAGCAACACCACCACCTGGGTCACCAACAACCATCTCCACAATGTCCCGTGGAAGCGTTCAGCTTTCCATCTCCCAAACACTTGAGAGGAAGAGGAAGTACCCCCCTACCCACCCGCGATCCCTGGCCCTGAATGCCAGCATTTCAAAATTATTGGCCTTTGAAATGCTGTCATTCCGTCTGGTGGAGACGCACAGTTTTAAAAACCTTATGTCGGTGGCTGTCCCACAGTACGTCGTGCCCAGCTGCCACTACTTTTCCAGGCAAGCCATCCCTTCCCTGCACAACCAAGTGGGGGAAAAAATCAGGTGTGCACTGCGCAACGCCATCTGTGCCAAGGTCCACCTAACTACGGATACGTGGACCAGTAAGCACGGTCAGGGGCGTTATATCTCCCTAACGGCACACTGGGTAAATGCAGTGGCGGATGGGCCTGAGGCGGATAGCAATTTGGCGCATGTCCTTCCACCACCGAGGATTGCAGGGCGCTTCAGTTTGCCTCCTGTTCCTAACTCCTCCTACTCCGCTTCCTCATCCTCTACCGCCTCCTCATCCGGACAGCGTAACACCTTCACCACCAACTTCAGCACGGCCAGGGGTAAACGACAGCAGGCAGTTTTACAACTTGCCTGTTTGGGGGACAAACCACACACCGCGCAGGAGTTGTGGAGGAGCATGGAACAGCAGACAAATGAGTGGTTGCTGCCAGCGAGCCTCAAGCCCGGCCTGGTGGTGTGCGATAACGGGAGAAATCTCATAGCAGCTCTGGGCCTAGCCGGTTTGACGCACATCCCTTGCCTGGCGCATGTGCTGAATTTGGTGGTGCAGAGGTTCCTTAAAAACTACCCCGATATGTCAGAGCTGCTGCAGAAAGTGCGGGCCGTTTGTGCGCACTTTCGGCGTTCTCACCCTGCTGCTGCTCGCCTGGCAGCGCTGCAGCGTAACTTCGGCCTTCCCGCTCACCGCCTCATATGTGACGTGCCCACAAGGTGGAACTCCACCTTGCACATGCTGGAAAGACTGTGCGAGCAGCAGCAGGCCATAGTGGAGTTTCAGCTGCAGCACGCACGCGTGAGTCGCTCTGCGGAACAGCACCACTTCACCACCAATAACTGGGCCTCCATGCGAGACCTGTGTGCCTTGTTGCGCTGTTTTGAGTACTCCACCAACATGGCCAGTGGCAATGACGCCGTTCTCAGCTTAACTATCCCACTTCTATGCCTCCTTGAAAAAACAATTCGGGCGATGATGGAAGAGGATGTGGCACAGGATGAGGAGGAGGAGGAGGATGAAGAGGTAACATTTCCAAGGCTTTCAGGGCAGTCATTCGCAAGGGGCTCCGAGGGTGGGTTCCTGCACACGCAAACGCCAGGGACGCAATTGTCCAGCAGGGGCACAGTTCTGGAGGATGAGGAGGATGAGGAGGAGGAGGAGCTGGAGGAGGAGATGGAACCATGTTCACAGCAGGGTGGCACCCAGGCCAGCTCATGGCCATCACTGGTGCGTGGCTGGGGGGATACAGAGGACACGGACCATACACCTCCCACAGAGGACAGCCTTTCGTTGCCTCTGGGCAGCCTGGCACACATGAGCGATTACATGCTGCAGTGTCTCCACAACGACCGCCGAGTTGCCCACATTCTAACTTGTGCTGATTACTGGGTGGCCACGCTGCTGGATCCCCGTTACAAGGACAACGTACCGTCCTTAATTCACTCACTGGAGCGCGATCGCAAGATGCGCGAGTACAAGCGCACGCTGGTAGACGCCATGCTGCTGGCATTCCCATCTGACAGCGGGGCCACAGTGGAAGCACAAGGCAGAGGAGGAGGAGGAGGAGGTCGCCAACGCAACCAGGGCACCGCCAGCACCTCAGAAGGCAGGGTTAGCATGGCCGAAATGTGGAAAAGCTTTGTCAGCACGCCACAACAAACAGCAGCACCAGCAGCTCAGATGGAACGTCTTAGCAGGAGGCAGCATTTTACCAACATGGTGGAGCAGTATGTGTGCACACGCCTACATGTAGTGAATGACGGGTCTGCCCCCTTCAACTTCTGGGTCTCCAAATTGGGCACATGGCCTGAGCTTGCCCTTTACGCCTTGGAGGTGCTGGCGTGCCCTGCAGCCAGTGTATTATCTGAACGGGTATTTAGCACGGCTGGGGGCGTTATAACAGACAAGCGCAGCCGCCTGTCCAGAGACAATGTGGACAGGCTCACGTTCATTAAAATGAACCAGGCATGGATCCCACGGGACTTTTCCGTACCTTATGCAGAATAGCAATGGATACCGACCTTACCCACCCATTGTTCCATTTTTGCTCTTTCTCACTCTTTTGGGGTGTACCCTCATTTAAAATTTGTGAAAAGAAGCAGTGTTGGCTACCTCGTCCTCCTCCTCAGGGCCAGATTAATGTAGGGTCTATTGGAGCTGCAGCTCCAGGCCCCTACCTTTTATATAGGCCCCGGGTTGGCCATATTCACTGTTACCGCTCTTCTGTCACTTGTAAACACAGAAGTCTGGCTTCTATGCTCGCTTCCCCAGGCAGCACCCTCAGAACCTCCCCACACAGCGTGAAGGCCGGACAAGGAGGGACAGTTGGCGATGCATGGATGTGTTTATGGGCTTCAGAGACAGCATCCCATGTTGAATTAGGCATGCATGGCTGCACCCTTCCTCCTCTGGGTGCATGGCAAGGCACGGCCCTAAGGCCCTTCAAAATCCTCAGCACCAAGCCCATGATGCTGTTAATCCGGCCCTGGTCCTCCTCCACCGCCGCTTCCACCTACACCGCCCATAGGTGTGCGCAGCCTATTGCATTAAGGTGTGCACCCCAAAGTTGAAATACACATGCATGTGTTTGCCAGCAGGGAGAGTAATGTATCGGGGCCATGTACCTGTAGGCAAGGAGAAATAGAGCAGAGCAGGTCCCAGGGAGATCTTTCCCATCTCCTCACTGGCAATGCTATGTGCCCTAGGTGATTAGGGTGTGCCCAGGCACACCCAGCACACCCTGTGCGCACGCCTATGTCACCGCCACATCCACCACCACCTCAACCTCCCTCCTACTCCATATGGGCCTCGTCCTTCAGAGATGAAGAAGAACATTGTTTTATTTTTCTGTTTTTTTTTGTTGTTTTAAGTTATTTCCCTATCCACATTTGTTTGCAGAGCACTTGTCATGCTCTTAATTACGTTTTGCTGCCATTTGCAGCACTCTAGCCCTTTCCTTTGGTGTTTTAGAGCCATTTTAGTGCCTTAAAGTTCGGGTCCCCATTGACTTCAATGGGGTTCGGTGTCCGGGAAAAGTTCGGTAAAAGTCCGGGACACGGACCCGGACTTTTTTTTAAAGTTCGGCCGAACCCGTCGAACACGGACATCTAGGTGTCCGCTCAACCCTACTCACCACGTCTGCAAGGTCTCTTTGTGTGATAAAAATCGTGTCTATCCTTGTGTACCTTTTGTGCGGTGCGGAATAGTATGTAAAATCTTTTGTAGAGGGGTGCAATGTCCTCCAAACGTCAATAAGGGTAACAGATTGTAACATAAGTTTGATTTTTTTAAGAAGGTTATATGAAATACTAGATTTACCCGAGGAGGTATCATTCAGGGGGTTTAAGGGGATGTTGAAGTCCCCTCCCAGGATCACACATCCTCGAGCGAAGCCTTTAAGTTCTGCAATCAATTGTGTGCAAAACGTTAAATGCGCTTTGTTTGGGAAGTACACGTTCGCTAGAGTTATCGGTTTGTTGTTTAGTGTACCGGAAACAAATATGTATCTCCCGTTTGGGTCTGCAAGGTGTCTTTCATACACAAAAGGTGTGTCCTTGTGTAAAAGGATTGCTACCCCTTTTGTTTTAGCAATTTCATTTGTGGCATAGTAGGCTGTGGGATAATACCTGTTTGTCATTCGTGGATGTTCTGCTCCTTTAAAGTGTGTTTCCTGGAGGAAAACTATCTGCGGTTTACATTTTTTAAGTTCACATAATATTTTTCTCCTTTTCTCGGGTGTATTAAGGCCATTAACGTTATAAGAAATCAAAAACGGGTTCTTACCTAAGTGTGAGTACACCATGATGATCAATCTGAAGGTCCCCTGAGGTGTGAATCTGAACTCAGAGAGACCTAGTATTGGGGATGAATAAAATTCTGGTTAAAACAAGGGAGGGATGGAAGAAAGGTAGGTCTGGAGAAGGGAAGTGACACACCAGGTAAGAAAGTTAGATAGAAAAGTAGAGATAAAAAGAGAAAAGACTCTAGGTAGTGCGATGTCGATCAGGGCCCACTAAGAGTCCCGTCGAGATCACTAATATGTAGGATAAAATACAACAGTTTAACAATGAATTAATCTCTATGTATCCTGGTGGGGCCGTGGAAGGCAGTTCAAGAGAGTAACCAGTTATTTAAAAAGAAAAAGGAAACGTGAAAATATTCAGTAATCGAACTAAGAACGGTCCGCATCTCCGTAGTGAAAAGCGTAGATTAACATCGGTTGTTCTAACAAAAATAAAAGACAGCAGCATTTATCCAGCATCGACTTTCAGCTTAAAATGCTATAACAAAATAAACTCATAAAACTTTTGAGGTTCTTGGTTTTTAGAGTCCCATTTTGCCAAGACCCAGTAAATGACCACCCCAGAGTTCAGCAGAGGTGGGACTCTACTGTATATGGCGCACAATAAGCATATACTTCCTGCGTCTTTGTAATCAATTCTAGAGTGCAATGATCTAGAGTGTCAGTATTAGATACTAAAACGTAAGGTAGCAACTCGACTCAACATCCCTGTCTAGAGGTCCCAGGTCTAAGAGCCGGGCTCTGTGTTGTAATTTTATTAAATTGTACGTATAGTGGCCCTAAATGACCTCTGTCCTCTAGCTAAGAATTCAACTTTAATTTCAAAGATAAGCATATAATTTACTTTCTTTAGTTGTATACAGGGTATAGCCCGTTCAGCGTTTTCGCAGGGGATGCATCAGTCACATCACCAGATTGTCTGTTATGGATCCTCTTGGTAGATGAAGTCCTGTGAAGAGGTAACAAGCATAGAGTTCAAACAGAGAGATGAAAAACTCCAATAACTTCAGTGTTTGAAAATCTGAATGAGAATTATGAGCTGGTAAGTATCTGCTGCCATCTAGTGGTTAAACCGAGAAGTTAAGCTACCTTGTATAAATGGAAATTCTCGGATATGTAAAGGTGATAAAAAAAATCAGTCAGGTCAGACATGGGCAGTCTGCAGCAATATTTGCCCTAAAACATCAGTGAATAACAGTAAAACATTCTGTGGAGGATATGAGATCCAATAAACGTATTCCACAGTGAAGAAAAAAAAAAGAAAAGCAAAATGTTTCAAGGACGATCTCTGGCTTTAGGATTTTTTGGCGTTTTTGGCGTTTTGGGGGAAGCCCCAAATAGCGAATCTAATTCGCACCTCCTCTGATATTTCCCACGCTTCTTATGTGGAGAGCGGGGTGGTGGAGACTCCTTTCCCTCGTGGGATGTACCATGTGAGTGAGGTAGCAAGAACTCGGCGTACCAATCGGGTAATTCCACTTCACTAAGTCTCAAGTTAGAACAGAAGTCAGGCAGGTCTGCAGGAGTACGGAGCAGATGTTGTCTCCCTCCGTGTGTGACTTGTAAGGCAAAAGGGAATTTCCATTTGTACTGTAAATCCTTTTGTCTGAGAGCCTCCAGCAGTGGTCTAAGTGCCCTCCTATTCTTCAATGTAATAGGAGAAAGATCTTGAAATAGCAGAATGTTTTGCTCATTAAATAAAATATTCTCGTTCTGTCTTGCCTTCATTAAAATTTCTTCCTTTAGTGGGTGGCTTGAAAGACAGCATATTATATCCCTCGGTGGGGCATCATCTGGAGCTTTGGGGCGCAGTGCCCTATGTGCCCTCTCAAAATCAATAGGGGATTCCTCGGGTCTTTCCAGCAAGCTGTTAAATATAGATCTTAGGGCAGGTTTGATATGCTCTCTGTCTACTGATTCGGGGATCCCCCTGATGCGCACATTATTCCTACGACCCCTATTATCAAGATCCTCAATTTGCCTATTCATGGCTATGAGGTGCGAGGAGTAGGATAAGGAAACATCTTCAAACTTTTTAATGGCTCTGTCCCTGTGCCTTCCCGCCTTCTCTACAGCAGACATCTGGTCAGAGAGCCTGGTTATGTCTGCTTTTAGATCGATGATTGCAGCAGCAAACAAGTTTTTTATGTCTGCAGCTATTGCAGTCATACTTTTAAAGTTTAGAGGGGAGTCAGAGATTTCAGGGTCTCCTACCGTGTCCTCGGTATCAGCCACAGAGTCAGTGTCATATTCTCTCTCATCATCCTGGGATGCAGCCCGCGCCATCTTGTGTCCCTGAGAGCCCCTTCTGCTTGATCGCTGAGAAGAGAAGAAATCGGGGATTTGTTTTGCCGCACTGCTGGTTCCTGGTCTGGGGGCTTTAGTGCTGTGTCCAGGCTTTGTAATTCTGCCCACATTTGAGTGCCTCGAGGTCCGAGAAAGCAAAGGAGACCAGATCGTTCTCGGAGCTCCTTGTTCAAGCGGCCATCTCCTGCCCGTGCCGAGCCACGCCCCCAGATCCTTCTATGCCAAGCAAGTGAAGAGTGTGATGAGTGTGATGAGTCCGAAGCAGTATGGGTAGAAATGTACATGGGTGTGCGTAATACAAATATTATTATTGGAGTTTGGTATAGACCTCCCAGCATTAATGAAAAGTTGGAGACTCAGCTCCGGGCACAGATAGAAAGGGCTGCAAGGGCTGGGACAGTGATAATAATGGGGGATTTTAACTACCCAGACATTGACTGGAGTAATGGCACGACTGGAACAGTTAAAGGGCAAAAATGTATAAACCTATTACAAGACAATTTTATGGTACAGCCCCACACTAGAAATTATGCAGAGTTTATTAATAATATTCATACAAAAGAACATCTGGGTAGCAGTGACCATAATATGATTTAATTTAATGTTAGCTGTAAGCAACAAACGCATACATGAAATATAAAAGCATTTAACTTTAAGAGAGCAAATTATCCAAGGATGAGGGATGCTCTCCAGGACTTAGACTGGGAGGGAATATTGGCATCGATGAACACAGAACAGAAATGGGAATTTTTCAAAAAGACTTTATGCAAACTCACTGTAAAATATATTCCCATGGGCAATCATTTTAAAAGGCTAAAACTAAAACCTATGTGGCTCACAGCCAAAGTTAAAAAAGCTATAAATAATAAGAAAAGAGCTTTTAAAAAATATAAAAATGAAGGAACACTATCATTGTTTAACTGTTATAAAAAATATAACAGAATATGTAAAAAGGAAATCAAGGACGCAACAATTCAAAATGAACAACAGGTTGCAAAAGCTAGTAGTACAAATCCCAAAACATTCTTCAAATATATTAATAGTAAAAAGGTCAGGTCTGAGCATGTAGGCCCTTTACAAAATAATCTGGAGTGGGTGACTGGGGACAAAGAGAAGGCAAATTTATTTAATACTTTCTTCAGCTCTGTGTATACAAAGGAGCCTGGGGGAGCTCATGGCCACAATGAGGATGGTATTGACACAGCCCCAAATGATCCACAATGGCTCAAAAGTGATATGGTTCAGAAATATTTAGACAGAATAAAGGTGGATAAAGTGCCTGGACCAGATGGGATCCACCCACGCATCCTAAAAGAATTGACCGCTGTAATTTCAAAGCCTTTGTTTCTAATTTTTTAGGGACTCGTTAGGGCTGGAATAGTACCACTGGATTGGCATAGGGCCAATGGGCCAATGTGGTGCTTATATTTAAAAAGGAATCAAAGTCTTTGCCAAGTAACTACTGACCTGTTAGTTTAACTTCTACTGGAGAGTTTAATAAAAGACCACATAGATAAGTTCTTGCTAGAAAAAAAATATTTTAAGCAACAGACAGCATGGATTCATGAAAGACAGAAGTTGTCAAACAAACCTGATTTCTTTTTATGAGGAGGGAAGTAAAACCTTGGACAGAGGGGTGGCTGTGGACGTGGTATGCTTGAATTTTGCAAAAGTGTTTGACACAGTTCCCCCACACATGGCTAATGTGTAAGGTAAAGTCTATAGGCTTGGAAAGATCAGTTTGTAAATGGATAGAAAATTGGCTAAAAGATAGAATTCAGAGAGTTAATGATTCTTACTCTGAATGGTCTAAGGTTATCAGTGGTGTACTCCAAGGTTCAGTGTTGGGACTCTTAATTTTTAATATCTTTATAAATGATATAGGATCTTGGATTAGAAGTACCATTTCAGTCTTTACAGATGACACCAAGCTTTGTAGTGGAATAACTTCCTTACAGGATGTCTCCAACATACAAGCCGACCTCAATGCACTGTTTCATTGGATAACTATGTGGCAAATTAGGTTTAATGTTGATAAATGTAAAGTTATGCACTTGGGGGCTAAGAATATGCATGCATCATACATACTAGGTGGAGTAGAACTGGGGGAATCCATAGTGGAGAAGGATCTGGGTGTTCTGGTAGATCATAAGCTTAATAATAGCATGCAATGCCAAGCTGCTGTTTCCAAAGCAAGCAAAGTCTTTTCTTGTATTAACAGAGGCATGGACTCCAGAGAGAGAGATAGCATTTTGCCCCTGTACAAATCATTAGTAATACCTCATCTGGAATATGCAGTTCAGTTTTGGGCACCAGTTCTCAAAAAGGATATCGGGGAACTGGAGAAAGTGCAGAGAAGGGCAACCAAACTGATAAGAGGCATGGAGGAGCTCAGCTATGAGGAAAGATTAGAGGAACTGAATTTATTCTCTCTTGAGAAGAGGAGATTAAGGGGGGATATGATCAACATGTACAAATACATAAGGGGTCCATATAGTGAACTTGATGTTGAGTTATTCACTTTAAGGTCAACACAGAGGACAAGGGGGAACTCTTTATATCTAGAGGAAAACAGATTTCGTCTCCAAATACAGAAGGGTTTCTTCACCGTAAGAGCTGTGAAAATGTGGAATAGACTCCCTCCAGAGGTGGTTCTGGCTAGCTCACTAGATTGCTTTAAAAAAGGCCTGGATTCTTTCCTAGGTGTACATAGGATTAATGGGTACTAAAATGTATAGGTAATGTTGATCCAGGGAATATCTGATTGCCATCCCGAGGGATCAGGAAGGAATTTGTTTCCCCTGCTGTAGCAAATTGGTTCATATTGTGCTGGAGTTTTTCGCCTTCCTCTGGATCAACTGCAGGTATAGGATTGTGTATATGGGATTGTATGGTTGGGTTTTCTTTACTGATTTTTGTTTTTTGTTGGTTGAGCTGGATGGACTTGTGTCTTTTTTCAACCTGACTAACTATTTAACTGCCCTGCTTCATTCCGCACATAGGAGGTCAGCTGCTCAGCATGGGAGCCAGTCAAAAAAATGCTTTTTTTTCGGAATAAATAATTGGATGAGGTGGAGAGGTGGGGAGGTGACATCACACTCTTTACCTCTCCCAATCAGAGAACTTTTTTGGGTTTAGTATTTTGGGTTAGGTACATTTTAGGGTGTTTGATTTTATATGCTAGTTCATCAATAAATACTGTACCATGAGATGTTCTCTATTTTGTCATTTGGGGACGGTTTTGGATGGCACACACTGAGTTGTTTTTACTATGAAAAAGAAGGCTTTCTGGTCATAACCCATTCACCCTGATGCATTCTAAAATAAGGTCCTATAATTTGGATAAGAGTGGAAAGTGGGAGCTGATGTTGACTACATACTTCTGAGGTCATGGATCTTATCAAATGCGATTTTTGCTGTTCTAATTCTAGACAGGAACCCCATCTGGTGAGTGCGTTTTTCTGGCATTGGTGGAAGTCACACTGGGTGATTGTCACACTAAAGGAGAGGGATTACTTGAAATACATCACCTAATATTTCTTTGTGAGAGTTTATTTGTTTTATTACGTTGATTATTTGAATATATTCTCACTTCATGTATACACAAGTATAACACTTTATGTGTTCTGAGTTTCTTTTGATATTGTTATTTAGCGCAGCAATTTTTCTTTATCCAGTATGGCTGCTTGAGGATTCCACAGAAAAAAACTTTGTGCCCACAATTTTAAGCAGCAAGGCTACCCAAAAGGCTGGATTTATATCACACCGTGGAAACACATACACTAGAGGGGGCTGGGGGCATAGGAGGGTCAAGAAAATCAGTGGCAGAGTCGGGGGCACTGAAGGGGTGAAGGGGTAGGAAGGGTGCTCCCCTGAACCCTCAACTACTGAGGGCTTATTGAGGGCTCAGGGAGGAACAGCAGGAAGCTGTGGATATTAAATGGGGCTGAAAGGCAGTGCTGGGCATGAGGGGGCAGTACAGGGGGCTGAAGGGTATTTTTGGGGTTGTGTGGGTGTATGGGGGGCTTTGGGGCACTGAAGCAGACTGTGTGCTGTTGAGGAGCTGTGAGGAACCCCATACATGCACACTCAATGATGGGGAAAGTGGAAAAAAAGCTCTCTAATCCCCCATGGGTACCTGTTCTGAGAAGAAGCCTATGCAAGGGTGCCCTGTTGTGCATTGTTTCCCAATGCCTGCCAGAATATTTCCCAACGTGGGGCAGCCCCACGGGTTCTTGGACACTTTGCGTAATCAAAACGTTTTTAGAGACAAAATTCACTTAATTGTGGCTCCACATCCCTGCAAAAATTGTGTACCAGTAGAGAAAGAGAAAAAAAATTGGGACTTTGGAGGTAGCCACTCATAAACCCCAGGAGATAATATCAAGTAAAATCAAAATCAAGTATATAAATACTTGAGTTCATCTCTCCTGGGGTTTATAAGTGGCTACCTCCAAAGTCCTATTTTTTTTTTTTCTCTTTCTCTACTGGTACACGGTTCTTGGACACTTACTGACTATGCTGTTGGTGCCACCCCCAGTCACAATGGAGGACTATGCTATTGTGATCTAGTACCAGATCTGGTCCTGGCTACTTGAGGATTTCTCAATGTATGCAATGGTACTCACCAAATGGCTACTTTATACCTACAGTATATGAGACATACAGTATTTGATACACTTACAATTTATTGAAGTGATGTTTCACTTTCTCATAGCTACAAAGCTGTGTAGCAGGTAGACAGATTGACTTTAGTTCAGTTATTACCATGGTGTTCCTTTTGTTTCATGGCAGCCCTGAAGTGACATTGTTCTCCAGTGCAGCAGAAAATCAGGAAGTATAACTAGAAACAAATTAGTTAGATATAGATTTGCATGGAAAATTTACTATCATTTACATTTTTTATGGAAGTTGAGGGAAGCACAGTGACCCTGGGATCCTTGATATGAATCTTGGCCTGGACACTATCTGCATGGAATTTACATGCTCTCCCTGTATTCCTGTTGGTCTCCTCCTGGCACTGTAATGCTCCAAAGACATGTTTGACCCTAGTATGTATGTAAAAATGATTTATATAGACACTAATATAGAAATAAACTCCTTATCCCTCATAAGATTGTTCCTGATTCTAGGACCCAAAATTACTTAAGGGCCACCATTGGGTTAAGATTATGCTAGACTCCCACGCCCTCCGACTGATATTGTGAAATGGAATAGTACTTCTTGGTTGTGGTTGACTGTCCTTATTGAAAGGCATAAAATGAAAATATATGACAACTTTAATTATATGTATGTTATAGGGTGGCTTGTTGCTAACTGTAAGACATGTCAATCTATGATGTTTAAATACGTACCTGAATTACGAACTTTTTTTCAATAAAAATGCTGCATTGCTCTGTGCTGGCAGAGCTGAGTACCAGCCACACCCACAAGTGTACTAAGAAAAAAAAGAATTGTATTGTAAAGAAGGGGAGGGAGCGTGTCTGACCTGGGCTATCACATTACAGAGAGCACTGGCTCTAACCCTGGTATCCTTTGGACTGCCAAGTCATATTTAGGCTTGGGTTGCCACCTCATCCTTTTAAACCAGGACACACATTAGTTACACAGGTTCCTGTGGCTGACTAAGGTGGTAATTAAATGCACTTAGCACCTTATGTGCATTATTTTAGCCTTAGAACCGGTGTCCTGGTTTAAAGTGATGAGGTGGCAATCCAAATTTAGGCACCCTGCAAAACTGCTGTAAAAATACATTTTACATAGAAATATGAAAATGTCAGTACAGAGTCTATATGACTGCATATCTAATTCTAGGACTTAAATTGATCTTTGGGAAAACCTGCATTACTTACAATATTGACCCCTCCTTTGGAAAATGTTAAGTGCCTGACTGTCATGCTGGTCTCTGATCTCAAGTAGCTTACAATGTAAAGGTCCCTATCCCACATAAGTATACTAATGCCAATTTAGACAGAGCCAATTAACCACTTGCTGCCCCCCCTCCAATGGCTTTTAGTGGTTATAGCAGGATGACGCCTGCAGCCGCAGGTATCTTCCCACAGTTGTTTTTTTTTTTTTTTTTGGCAGGTGGAGAACTTTCAAGTAAAAGCAATCCAAGCAGCTAAATTTATTTTACAAGCGGTGGGAGGGGGGTTTGGGGGCCCATACCACCTACTTGGGCTCTCCCGTCCCACAGGGGAACCCAGTACTGCAGCTAGCAGTTCCACCGAATGACCATAGAGCTGATCAGGGACCAGAAGAAGTATTTTGTTACTTTTGTCAAAAAAATGTATGCACCCCAGTCTCCCTCATACTCACTTATAAAGGCAGCCACACACTATAGTTCAGCATTGATATGTAAACAGTGAGGTATCACTGTAAATATCAGATCAAGAGCAATAATTCTAGCTTCAGACCTCCTGTGTAAATCCAATGTGGTAACCTGTAAAGGCTCTTAAAGTGATGCCTATGGATACTATATTGTACATAGTTTGTCGCCGTTCCATGGGTGTGCGCAATTTAAAGCATGACATGTTTAATTCCATTTACTCGGTGTGACGTCATCTTTTATATTTTACCAAACAATTGGGTATTATACTGTGTTTTTGTATATTATAATTCATTAAAGTGTACTTTTTCCCAACAAATTGTGTTTGAAAACACAGTGTGACCTAAAAAATTACAACACCCACCATTTTATTCTCTGGGGCCTTTGCTTTAAAAATATATAATGTTTGAAATTTTAAGTAATTTTCTCGCAAAGAATTCTGAATTTTATATGTAAATAAAGTGTCAGAAAAAGATTTGTTTGGAACCAAAAAAGTGTCAGAAAAAGGCCCGGTCTTTAAGTAGTTAACCTGCCAGCATGTTATAGGGGCATGAAGGATGAACATGCAAACTCCTTGCAGGTGGTGTCCTTGGGATTTGAACTGAGATTCTCAGTGCTGTAAGGCAGGAGTACTAGCTATTAAGCCTTTTATACTGCCCAAGCGTGAGATCGAATAAAATAAAGTAGAGGTACTGGATAGCTTGGCTATCTTGCAAGATTGGTAGTGGTTCTTCTCAAATGGATCTCAGGCGCTCAGAAAACACAAAGTTGGGGAGTTGTCCCACAGGAATGGGACACACCCTGCTTGAAGAGTTTAGCATGAACAGAAGGGACCAAGCACCAAAAGGTCAATTGAAAAGTCCATATATCCTTTATTCTTGACAGTAAAGTCTCACTCAGTGGGAAGAAAGTATCCCAACGCATTTCAGGAGACAAAAAAAGCCTCCTTCATCAGGCTTGTTGTTTGAGTTCCAATACTTGTTGTTAGAGTTCCAATATGGACTACGGTTTACCCTCCTGGACAGATATCTCAAAAAGGTAAAATGAACAGCTGTGTATAAATGAATGACTATATGGTGGTGTTGCCGGTGTCCACTTTTAAAATGATCATTTGGCACTTGGTCCCTTCTGTTCACGCAGTTGGATCAGCAATGCAACATGTTCCTCTCAATGTGGGTTCTGCTATAATGATTTACAGTGATCATATGACACCAAGAAAAAATCTCCCGAACACAAACTGTGGAACAAAGAACACTGTTTATTGTTGTAGTAAATCAGTCTATTTATACAATGGATATAAAAGAACGTTGGTGAAGTGTGGTTTAATTAGGACAGCCTTGAAACTGCAGCTCCTCCGAAAAGTTGGTAAGTTCTTCACACAGTTGTTCATACTCGGCATCTTGACACTGCCTAGCATCTGGCCACATCTCGATCCAAGTATCCTTGGTCACCATGTAGGAGTACCTGAAGGGAGACATTTGAGGTTAAACTTAAAAAATAACTAAAAGCAAAACTTCTTTTTAAAAATAAATTTGGATTGAGTGGAGAGGGATTAGAACACCTGTTAGTTTTTTTTATTACTTCCTTTGTCCATGTGGATTCACCCCCTCTATTTGTCCTGTTTACCCTCATCAAAAGTAAAAAAAAAATCCCAAACTTTGAGTTGTCGCTAGAACAGTGAGAGAGAGAGAGAGCGAGAGCGACACTGGTTTTGTGACCCTGGTGACAACCAGGAATGTCCTCTTACTTTCCTCTCACTGTTTTATTTATGGGAAGTAAAGAGAAATCTACCCAAATATAGATGGCAAAAAAACCTGATAACCATCCCTTACTATATCCATAATGAATACAAAGTATTCACCTCAGTTCTAATATAAGACTAAGACTTTTTTTGGATACCCAAAGAAATCGTTTTTTGTCTTTCAAAAATGACTAATGAGAATCCATTTTCTAATTCATTGGTCTCCAGACTACTGGGTCCAGACTGCTCGCCTTTATCTGGCCCTTGGGGTACTGTTCCTCCCACTGACACCAATATTGGAGCACTATTCCTCCCACTGACACCAATGATGGGGCACTATTCCTCCCACTGACACCAATGATGGGGTACTATTCCTTCCACTGACACCAGTGATGGAGCACTATTCCTTCCACTGACACCAATGATGGAGCACTATTCCTCCC
Source organism: Pelophylax lessonae (assembly GCF_965119305.1). Classification (NCBI taxonomy): domain Eukaryota; kingdom Metazoa; phylum Chordata; class Amphibia; order Anura; family Ranidae; genus Pelophylax; species Pelophylax lessonae. The sequence goes on along the minus strand of NC_138771.1, from coordinate 614,626,002 downwards.
ACTGACACCAATGATGGAGCACTATTCCTCCCACTGACACCAATGATGGAGCACTATTTCTCCCACTGACATCAGGGGCACTATTCTTCTCACTGACATCAATGATGGGGTACTATTCCTCTCACTGACATCAATGATAGGGTACTATTCCTCCCACTGACAATGATGGGGTGCTATTCCTTCCACTATACCAGTGATAGGGGCACTATTCCTTCCACTAATACCAATTATGTGGTGCTATTCCTTCCACTGGTTCCAATGATGGGGCACTATTCCTCCAACTAATGCCAATGATGGGGGCACTATTCCTCCCATTGACACCAATGATGGGGTACTATTTCTCCCAGTAATTAAAATGAGGGGGCACTATTGCTTTTAGTAATGCAAATGATGGGGCACTATTCTTCCCACTGACACCAATGATGGAGCACTATTCCTCTCACTGACATCAATGATGGGGTACTATTCCTCTCACTGATGCCAATGATGGGGGTACTATTCCTCCCACTGACACCAATGATGGGGTACTATTTATCTCAGTAATTAAAATGACGGGGCACTATTCCTTTTAGTAATTCAAATGATGTGGCATTATTCTTCCCACTGACACCAGTGATGAGGCACTATTCCTCCCAGTAATACCAATGATGAGGCACTATTCCTTCCACTAATACCAATGATGGGGCACTTATCCTCCCAGCAATACTAATGATGAGGCACTATTCCTCCCAGTAATACCAATGATGGGGCACTATTCCTTCTACTAACACCAATGATGGGGCACTTTTTTCTCCCACTTATGCCAATGATGGGCTACTATTCCATCCCACTAATACCAATGATGGGGCACTATTCCTCCCACTAATACCAACAATGGGGTACTATTCCTCCCACTAATACCAATGATGGGGCACTATTTCCCCCACTAATACCAACAATGGGGCACTATTCCTCTCAGTAATACCAATGATGGGGCACTATTCCTCCCACTTATACCAACAATGGGGCACTATTCCTCCCACTAATACCAATGATGGGACACTATTCCTCCCAGTAATACCAACAATGGGGCACTATTCCTCCCACTAATATCAATGATGGGACACTATTCCTCCCAGTAATACCAACAATGGGCCACTATTCCTCCCACTAATACTAATGATGGGGCACTATTCCTCCCACTAATACCAACAATGGGGTACTATTCCTCCCACTAATACCAATGATGGGGCACTATTTCTCCCACTAATACCAACAATGGGGCACTATTCCTCCCACTAATACCAATGATGGGGCACTATTCCTCCCACTAATACCAACAGTGGGGCACTATTCCTCCCACTAATACCAATGATGGGACACTATTCCTCCCAGTAATACCAACAATGGGGCACTATTCCTCCCACTAATATCAATGATGGGACACTATTCCTCCCAGTAATACCAACAATGAGGTACTATTAATCCCAGTAATACCAACAATGGGGCACTATTCCTCCCACTGAGACCAACAATGGGGCACTATTCCTTCAAATAATATCAATGATGGGGCACTATTCTTCTAACTTATACCAGTGATGGAACCATATTACTAGACCAAAACTCAACTCACTTACATTTTGAGATTATTCCACATTAATCAAGTCCAGCATTTGTTTCTCTCCTTCACCATTTACCAAGCCCTAATAAAGTGGAACCCATTTAACCCTTCCAAAAAAGGTTGCCATAAGAATAACTTCTAGACATAGTGGGTTTTATTTTAAAACAATAACTGGAAAAATGTCACACACACTCATGCAGGCTTAATGAATCCTCCCTGTATGTTCAGTAATAGATTTACTACGATCATCCGCTCCATCTAGTAGCCAAAATGTGTGTTCTGACCCACTTTTTTGTAATTTTTCTGTTACATTGAACTGCAGCAGGTTATAATTGTTCAGTGGTATGCTGACATCAAGTGGAGGTTGTGGGCTACTACAACTTGTTTACTGTGTGATTCTAGTTTATCCCTCTGTTGCCCCCTCCAGTTTGGTGCTAGTTAGTTCAATCCTATCTAGAACCCCCTCATTTCTTCCATACTCCCCCTGTCATTGTCTTTTTACGCTTCAAAGGATTGTACAAAATATCCTCTGTACTTCAATTAGCTGAAGTAAAATTGTGTTGGATTCAACTTCTGTGTCTTATTGAAGATAAGATGGTGCCAGTTCAGTGGGTGACTGCACTGTCCAGACAGACTGGGTCTAAGGAGGTATGTCAATGCATAAAGTGTCATTTGAAACAGAAGAATGCAGTATAGTTTTTTTTTTTTTTTTTTTTTTAATATCCCAAGGATACAATACAGTATACCATATTTTGGTCACTAGATGGAGCTGACAATCAAAGCAATTAATCTTTTATGGAAAATATGGGGAACATTTGTACAGCCTGCAATGTGTATGATATTCGTTCAAGGAATGTTTTTAAATAAGACCCCATTGTGTCTTTTTCTTTGCCCACAAAAAAAAAAAAAAAGAAAAAAAAAAGAAATTGGCAGGGGTATTAGTCTTCTCCAGCCCTGTTAAAAATTGAATTTTTGTTAACAGGGGTTCTCATCCTTCCAAATCAATCCAATACTATAGAAAGAAGTTTTGGCTTGACATAAACTTTAAAAAAGTTATATATGTGATTTGTTATAGCTTTCATGTCACTTACCCAGAGCCCAGGTTCCACAGATCTTTGGCAACTCCCCACACCACATAATCTTTCCCCACCACCAGATTTAGAGCTTTACGGCACTTTGCATGACTGATAAAATTGCGTTTATCATCTTTTTGAACCACATCAGTTCCTGGTGACAGAAAAATACATACATATGAAAAGTAAAGTCCTGGTCTATGGATACAACCATTTAAAGCATAAGCAAACGTGACCACTAAAATCTCATAAAAGCTTTACCATGTTAGTGTAAATTTCAAAGTATTTTCTACATATTCAAATCTGCAGTTTTCATTAAAATAATTACTGGTCATCCTGCCATGCTCAGGCACTTCCTGGTATGAGGTGACAACACGATATGCCTATCTCCCATTTGTGCTCCTGCGTTGTCTCCCAGTCATATAGGCTTCTGACGAAAACTTCAAGTTGTTCGCAGGCATGATCCACTGTTGTCACCATCAGGAAGTTCTCTCTGAGAATTGCCATGCAGCCATTGCTGGAGCGAGTGCATATGGACAAGAAGTTGCTGCAAATAAGCTGCAAGACCAGCAACACTGAGATGCAAGAGTACCAAAACTACTGTAAAGGTTATTCAGTTAGGCCTCTTTCATATGGGTCTAACTTCTGATTCATGATTCATGGTGAATCACATTGTAAGGAGCCGCTGGTCCATGGTTAGCAGACGGTTGGGAGGGAATATGACGCCTCTTGCAGGCTTGTTTGAAGAGAGATTTTTCACAGAAATCTCTATCTACCTCACTAAAACCTGCATCCATTAGACCTGGCAGTGTGGTCCACAGCCCCCTTCAGGTCCACAGGGGGCAGTGGCAAGCAGTATCGCCAGGTGACTGTGACATTGCCTATTTGCTACGCATTGTTCCAATGGCTATGTGCATGGGACTGTCCAGTACCAATTGCCAGGTAGTTGAGATGATTTAAAAGCGTGCCTCCACCTTCTGTTTTGGCTGCCTGATAGTGCCTAAGTGAAAGAGGCCTTACAGTTTACGTTTGCTTTAATGTTTCTTTAAAACCTGTCCTTGGGTCCACCAATATGATTCAACTATGTGGCTAAAGTAGTCTAAGGCCTGAGACTGCTACTACTATTACTTTATGGACAATATTTATGTACAGGAGTTCTTATTCCATTCATTACCTGGTTTAATGACAAGTGTAATGGTCATAACATAGGTGAAGTAGTTTTCTTCCTCCTTGATTTGGCTGAGTGTTGTCTTGTATACTGTTTAACACAAAAAAAAAAAAGAGTTATTTAAAGTATCCTATATCACATTTTGATACATTTGATATGTTAGTGGGTAAAGTTATACTATTCCTTGTATGTGCCCTTTCATCTTACTGGTCATACTTGCATTCTTATCTGTCCAGGATTCTGGTATTGCAGTTCTTATTGCTGTAGTTCAGCTATTTGTACCAACCTATGGAATTCGCCAGGCTCTGCTGGAAAATACCCAGCTACCACTTTTTTTTAGTACAGTCATCTCTCTTCCTTGACTTGTGCAGTTGGATCGATTTATTGGCAACTGACCTGTATCTTCTAAGTGGGCAGTTGCTAACCCCTGTTGAACCTTCATGATTGGCCAGAAGGTGCACAATGGGTAGACCTTTAATTTTCACCCTATACTCCTCCTGGTCGAAATGTTTATACCCCACAACCAGAATAAACCACTGTTCCCTTACACATACTTAATGACATGCCACTTGCCTAATGCCACTTTTTGGAGAATTTGGAAAAAAACATGGCTGGTCAACTCTAGTTGTCAAATTTGGGTAACCACACTAACAATAAAGGATAATAAAAAGCAGCAGCTTTAAGTGAGACAACACCAAGCACGAAAATAAGTAAAATAAGCTGCGCTAATGAGTACCAATGATGGGTATTGTGCAATACACCAATCACAATAATACTAGAGTGAATATAAATTCACCCAAATAATAATAGATTGCAATAAATAAGCACCACGTGCCAAGTGGGCAACAAAAAATAGTAAATGTGTGCACACCTGATGACCACTAAAATCACATATTTATGTTTGTGATTTTAGTGGTCATCAGGTGTGCACACATTTACTATTTTATGTTGCCCACTTGGCACGTGGTGCTTATTTATTGCAATCTATTATTATTTGTGTGAATTTATATTCACTTTAGTATTATTGTGATTGGTGTATTGCACAATACCCATCATTAGTTCTCATTAGCGCAGCTTATTCAACTCTAGTTTTGACTCCAACTGATGATTTTCATCTGATCATGTATAACTGGGCCCTGTGATCAGCACCAATGTGGCTGTTGACATGTGATCAGGGCAAATCACTCACACTCCTGCTTCACACACATTCTAAAATGTTATCATGCAGAGATTCCTTACAAGACATCAAGAGCATCTAGGAACATTGTTCTTTTAGTTAAAACTTGAATGTATTTATTTTACTCGGACATACACTGGTTCATTGGAAACCAAGTAAACACTCAGGGTTTAGTGGCACACAAAGTCCATGGGTCTGTTAAACAAAGTTTTCACAGAACTTTCAGCAATTAGAAAATTAGTAATTCAGAATAGCATCCAATGCCTCATCCTTGTCAATTCAGTGTAAATAACACTGGCTACCATCAGCGAGGGCTTGAGGATCCAGGGAAACGTATGAACTTTAGTCTCTGTTGTTCAAGCAGACCCTCAAACCTTGCTACTACTACTCTGATAACTTCTACAAAATGTGTAAACAAAGCATGGCCAACCGGGCACAACCCCACTTGTCCATGATATGGAAAGTCTTCATGTTCCTGAGACAAAATCACACAAACCAAAACCAGTAGGTCTGTGAAGGTTCTCATTTATCCAGGTCATGGTATAGTTAGTCACAATCAGTTGGACTTGTTCTGCATTTGTTCAATATTACAGAACAAGTTCAATTGAATGTGACTAACTAGTATTTTGAACCAAAACCAGCAGGCACCTCCTTCTCCTCCTCTAAAAGTCAGCTTCTGACTTGTCCAGAAAATCTCCCAGTGGTGATAAAGGGTGCACATTGACAGGCAGACCCCGCTGGCTCTTCTCAACCTTTTAGACTCCGCTACATTCACTGTTTGTACTCCTATTGGGGAGATTTCCTGTTCTGGTGACTCCTGTGTAAACCTCCCAAGGCACAAAGAAGTACTGTAATTTAATGACAATAGCATTTCACAATTGGTCAATAAAGTTGAGCTGGCCATACACCAGTAGAATGTAATTTGGACTTTCATATATAAAGTCTTATAAAACATTCATTAGAGCATTCTTTCATACGATCAAAGTCAACTAATTTCATTCAAAAACCCTGAAAGGTTATGCTGAGAAGGTTGTACTGTCCTGTTGGGTCCCATATCCTACCGCATAGAAGCCATGGTTACCATACACTTCACTGTTGATGGCCATATAGCCTGAAACAGCTGTATGCAGTTTAGGATAAATGGCTCTGTAATAGATTATATTTGCATTGTATACCCGCAATTGTGGATGTGCATCTAGCTAGACGGATGAAAAGAATAATTGTAATGGTTCCGTCCACTGTCCTGAAATTAATTATTCTCCTTTTTTTGGTATATGGAATGGAAGGAGACATGTGAATACTTTCTATTTTAATAAGGCTTTACTATTCAAAAGCCCTTAAAATTTCATCCAGATCTGCTATTTGAATGGAAACTCAGATTTATTAGGAAGGTTTATTTTGTGCCTAAAACATGCACAATGCAATATGTGTGTTTTTTTTTATTTTTTATTTTTCAATAAAAACCACATTCTCATTTAGAATTTTATTTGTTAAAGAAAAATTTTCCATCCTGATGCTTTAAATTTGCTCATCCCTACAGTCAAAATTGAACGTCAGTTTGACACCACTAACCAATCGAAAAATCCAAAAACAGTTATCAAATATACATTTTTGAGTTATATTTTACTGGTGTGTGGGCAGCCTTAGTGTTTGCATTCAGTTTTAAGTTGCTAAATTAAATAATATAACAGTGAGTTACCATAGTCCACACCGACGTCACACGCCTTACTAAATCGTACATTTGCGTCCACCTCCTCTAACTGTTGCTGCAGGAAGCAATTTTCTGCAAAATAAAAGGTCAGTGATATAGTTTGTTAGTATATTTTTAAGATATATATATATGTATAGAACAATGGACACAGTGGGGGAGGTTTACTAAAACTGGAGCACTCAGAATCTAGTGCAGCTGTGTATGGTAGCCAATCAGCTTCTAACTTTAGCTTGATCAATTAAGCTTTGACAGTAAAACCTAGAGGCTGATTGGTTTCTATGCATAGCTGCACCAGATTTTGCAGCATGTAGTTTTAGCAAATCAACCCCAGTGTTACAGAATTGTATGGATATGATGAAGAAGTATCCTGAATTCATATAGGGTTAATCCATATACAAAAAGAACCAGGCACCTTCACCCTGATAAGAAACGATGAAGAAGTAACATTCATAGAAAAAATACAGATATAGCAGATCAAAGCTGAGCTCCCAAAATATTTTTAACCCCAAAATGCAAAACCCAAATGTCATGCCTTCAGCTTGGAAGTAATTAATGTTAGTGGAACTTGCAATACCAATATTGTCCACAAGATGCCACTGTGGCATAGACTGTTGTTGTACAGCACTTTATGGTATATCTTGCTCTCTATTGCTGGATATTAGTTCCACTCCTCTCTGAGAAAATCTCCATTTTAGACTTACCTCATGGGGGAGCAGACAGTATCCTATGTTGCTGTGGAAGATTCCTGAACTCCTCTTGGAGGCATCGCTGGTATGCTATGAACTGTCAGTTATATACTCAGTGCATATCTTGATTATGTTTGTATACTTAATGTATGCCTTTATCTGTTTATTTACAGTTTCACCTGACTATTCACAATCCTATTTGCATATCCATCTGACTTGTAACCCGTTTCATGTGACCACCATTCTTTCACTGGAATAAAGCCTTAAGTTACAAAAGGACTGGTTATTATAGGATTAAAGGTTTAGCTGTATGTTGAGCTGCACATGCCTAGGGCATACGTGTAGTGAGAACAGAACACCAAACTTAACACAGAGGTAAAGGAACACATTAAATATCCTTATTTAGCTACGTTATGTATTAAAAAAATTAAATTAAACACATTCATTTTTTAAATAAACCTTTATTTTTCAAGCCTGTGGTGCCACCAGTGAGCAAAAACTAATTACAAAAGGTGAACAAAAAAAGTGCATGTGAACAAACCCAAAAAAACACTTTTCCCGAAGAGGAAGGACCCTTTCTTAACCCCATGGGGTGAATGCCTCCTGATGGAGATAAGACACACTCAGGTCCACTTAGGTCCACTTAGCCAAAAGGCCAAGACCCCCTCTCCTCATGATCATCTGAATCTGACCAATGAGTACTAGGTGGGGGGCTCTCCCTAAAAAAAGACCCCAAGGCAGGGAAGGGAGGACCGTAATAATCACCCTCCCCCACCTTTATATTTTAATAATACTTCAGTCTGCTTTAATATAAACCATCTAATACCCTCAGTCTGTCTTTATATCAGTTTCTTATAGTTCCCTGCAAAACAGGATTCAAACTGGGAGAGAAAAGGACGACATTGTAAGTCAATCAAATTTTACTGTATTGCACACCGCACATTGAGTTGGTTGATAAGAGGATGGCACACAGGGATGACCTCATAATGTTGCTGTTCCACCATCCAATTACAACTGGTCGAGGCCTCCAACTAGCTGTATTGTTTTATCCTCAGTAGAAAAAAGTGAGGTCAGGACCCAGTTATGCTGTCTGGCATGGGAGGCTGGATAGGAAATTATAAAATTAGCCAATACATATTTGTTTTTTTTTTTTTAGCAGGTAAGCCAGTTTAAGCCCATGTGGTTTTTGGGAATTTTGCTTTTTGCCAACATTTTTGTTCCTTTTTTAAGTGGGGTAATGACTAGTTTACCTAAAAAAATTATATAAATGAGTACTTAAAGTGTAACTATAGGGCACATTTTGTAAAGAAATACTATCATAGCAGTTAATATTTTTCTGAATCTTCCTTATAATATAGTATGATTTGAAAAGGGTTTAAATACCAGCGCTATGGAGTTTCAGTACTTTTTGGACTAAAAAATGGTGGTGTAAGCTGCCCCCAACCTACCACTGAGGTAGTAGAATGGTAAAAAGTGCAAGTGATGTTGGGACCGGCGCTACCACATAAATATTGTGTCTGTGCAATTCCATACACTGTATAATTCATATAAAACATATAAAAGTGCATATAGTGCTTAAACCAAAGTGCTGCGTGCTGTAAACCTTTTATATATTCGCATGGGCTGTGCTCAGTGTACCATATAAACACATGTATACATATAAAGTGCTGAGTGCTATTGATAACCACGTGTGTGATTGCGTGCTAAACAAAGTTTGGCGCCAGTGGGTGTACCACCAATTGCACCGTTGCTTACCGCACTCTTAGGAAGGTGGCTCAGCACTCCCTGGTCACTAGAAAAGAAAACAAGCCTCCATTGCGTAGTATATCCTTGTTAGGGTAAAACAACGTAGCATCCACTCACATTTAGGGAGTTCACTATCAGCTTGAGGTGTTCGCCGGGTCGCTTCCGCGTTCCACCAGCTCAAACCACCGTTCCCGGAAGTGACGTACTGACGTACGCAAACCACGCCCTACGCATTTCGTCATACGCTCCAGATGACGTCGTATGACGAAACGCGTAGGGCGTGGTTTGCGTACGTCAGGACTATTATTTATTAACATTAGTGGGGATCGTGTATTCAGCAGTGATAATCTATCACTGCTTATTAAAGAGCGTCAGTGATTTTCATAGTACGGTAATCTCGCTTTGTCTCACGAGATTACAGGCGCCCCATTCACTTGTATAGAGATCTCGGTCGTTCGCCGAGGAAACACTTCTCCTCTGATCACCCTGCGAGAACTGAAGTTCTCCGCTTCATAAAAAGGGTGCCAGAGGAGATAATTTTCCCCGGAGAATTGCAGAGAAGCAAACAGAGAAAAAAATTCACCCTTTCATAAACGTACACCAAAATCGGGCTAGGAATGGTCTTTCCCTTCAGCCTAACTCAATAATGAGCACAGGACTCTGTACCTCAACTAACGCCCGTACCCCAAAAACACATGACTGACCAATAATCATCATCCTACAATCTTTACCTTCAGCACAGCGGCACACCTCTCCTTGACAGATCCTGCCCAGAAGTTTGCTGTTCTCATCCACATGGTAGAATTTGGTACAACGGTTTTCTGTTGGGAAATAAAGAAAAAAATATAGGTAGTGCACAGCACATACAGTCAAAAGCCAATAATAAAAAAAAAAAAAAAAATATTTATAAATATATATTTATGAATAAAAAAATTATATATACAGTATGTCACAAAAGTGAGTACACCCCTCACATTTTTGTAAATATTTTATTATATCTTTTCATGTGACGACACTGAAGAAATTACACTTTGCTACAATGTAAAGTAGTGAGTGTACAGCTTGTATAACAGTGTAAACTTTCTGTCCACTCAAAATATCTCAACACGCAGCTATTAACGTCTAAACCGCTAGCAACAAAAGTGAGTACACCCCTAAGTGAAAATGTCCAAATTGGGACCAATAAGCCATTTTCCCTCCCCGGTGTCATGTGACTCATTAGTGTTACAAGAGCTCAGGTGTGAATGGGGAGCAGGTGTGTTAAATTTGGTGTTATCACTCTCACTCTCTCATACTGGTCACTGGAAGTTCAACATGGCACCTCATGGCAAAGAACTCTCTGAGGATCTGGAAAAAAGAATTGTTGCTCTACATAAAGACCTGAAACTGAGCTGCAGCACGGTGGCCAAGACCATAAAGTCGTTTAACAGGACAGTTTCCACTTAGAACAGCCTCGCCATAGTCGACCAAATAAGTTGAGTGCACGTGCTCAGCCTCATATCCAGAGGTTATCTTTGGAAAACAGATGTATGAGTGTTGCCAGCATTGTTGCAGAGGTTGAAGGGGTGAGGGGTCAGCCTGTCAGTGCTCAGACCATACGCCGCATACTGCATCAAATTGGTCTGCATGGCTGTCGTCCCAGAAGAAAGCCTCTTCTAAAGATGATGCACAGGAAAGTCTGCAAACAATTTGCTGAAGACAAGCAGACTAAGGACATGGATTACTGGAACCATGTCCTGTGGTCTGATGAGACCAAAATAAACTTATTTGGTTCAGATGGTGTCAAGTGTGTGTGGCAGCAGCAAAGTGAGAAGTACAAAGACAAGTGTGTCTTGCCTACAGTCAAGCATGGTGGTGGGAGTGTCATGGTCTGGGGATGCATGAGTGCTGGGGAGCTACAGTTCATTGAGGGAACCATGAATGCCAACATGTACTGTGACATACTGAAACAGAGCATGATGCCCTCCCTGGGCCTCAGGGCAGTATTCTAACATGATAACGACCCCAAACACACCTCCAAGACGACCACTGCCTTGCTAAAGAAGCTGAGGGTAATGATGATGGACTGGTCAAGCATGTATTCAGACCTAAACCCTATTGAGCATCTGTGGGGCATCCTCAAATGGAAGGTGGAGGAGCGCAAGGTCTCTAACATCCACCAGCTCCGTGATGTCGTCATGGAGGAGTGGAAGAGGACTCCAGTGGCAACCTGTGAAGCTCTGGTGAACTCCATTTCGCCAAGTGCCGAATTTCGACATTTTCATGTACTCACTTTTTTTGCCAGTAGTTTAGACATTAATGGCTGTGTGTTGAGTTATTTTGAGGGGACAGCAAATTTACACTGTTATACAAGCTTTACACTCACTACTTTTTCTCCAAAAAATCAGAAGCAAGGTACAGCTGTAGCGAGATTTGGTAAAGCTCTTACCTGGTGAGTAATAGTCATACACGGTGACAGATGCAGGTTGGATGAGACCCACTTTGAAGTACTGGTGAAGATTAAACTTCAGACACTCATCCTCAGTGTGAGATATCTAAGTACACAATAAAAGAAAAAGTTCAACGCCTGAAATGTTTTTAACATTACCCATTAGAAAGATTGACCCTAAATTCCTGTCCTGCTTATGTTTTACCAGACAGAAATTGGGGGACAATAACAGAGTTAAGTAAGGCTAGAGCCCCTGTGAGCTTTGTATTTCTTAACAAGAAATACTCATAAGATCTAGGAGATGTAGGTGTGGGTTTACTAAAAGCAAATAAACTGTGCCCCTTTGGAAGTGCAGTTGCACTAATTTTTCCCCGAGCTTAATGCAGTTAATGTAATAAGATAAAAAAAAAAAAACGCGTGTCCTTTAGAACTACTTTAGGATCACACTCATAAAAAATAAAAATACAAAGCGTGTATTTTATATTATATTCCTGTGTTTTATTTATTATATATACTTGGATAAACAATAACATATATATATATATATATTAAAAGACACTAGCTACAGCACATATACAGAAAAATGTGAAATACAATCTTACACACGTCCCCGTATGCAGGTGTCCTAAAATGAACATGGTTCCCTTGCATTACAAGGTATTCAAACTCTCTATTCCATCCATTAGCCATATTATACTGTGTGAAAAGAAAGACCCCCTAAACACATTTTGCACAGTTATGGAATTTTTTGGATTCTCATGTTAAGAGAAAAATTATGTTCTCATTGTCAGAGTAGAGATGAAGAAGAACCACTTCCCACAAGTGCAACGATTACATAGTTACATAGTAGGTGAGGTTGAATAAAGACAATAGTCCATCCAGTTCAACCTGTGTAGGTGTGTGTGGCTGTAATCATCTCACATACCCCTTAATGTCTTGATCCTTGAGATGTGCGTCTAAGAGTCTTTTGAAAGCCACCATACTTCCCGCAGAAACCACCTCTTGTGGTAGAGAATTCCACAATCTTGTAGCCCTAACCGTAAAGAACCCCCCACATTGCCTGAGGTTAAAACGCTTCTCCTCTAATCGCATTGTATGCCCTCGAGTCCTCATGCAATCCCTTCGACTGAACAGCTTTTTTTTCTAAGCTGAGATCCCCATTGAGATATTTATAAATTGATATCATGTCCCCCCTCAGGTGTCTCTTCTCCAGGGAGAATAAATCGAGCGATTGCAGATCCTCTTCATAATTAAGGTCCTCCAATCCCCTAATCAGTTTAGTTGCCCTTCTCTGGACTCTCTCCAGCTCCAACACATCCTTCCTGAGGACTGGCAACCAGAACTGGACAGAATACTCCAGATGTGGTCGGACCAGGGTTTTATAAAGTGGAAGGATTATAGTCTTATCTCTGGAATACATCCCTTTCTTTATGCATGCTAATATTCTGCTGGCTTTGGCAGCTGCCGCTTGACATTGCATGCTGTTGCCTAATCTATCATCAACCAAGACTCCCAGATCTTTCTCCATTTTTGATTCCCCTAAGGGTTCCCCTCCTAACGTGTATTGTGTTTTTATGTTTCCAGTCCCCAAGTGCAAAACCTTACACTTCTCCACGTTAAACCTCTTTTGCCATGTCGTTGCCCACGACAGCAAGCAAACAAAGTTTTAGATTTACTAACATTGCTAAATTGATGCCAAACATCAGAATAAAACCTATAATTGTCACAATGGTCTATTTTAGAGTATATTCTCATAAATAGACTCTTACCCTGTCAATGTAAAGGACAAGAGTGCTCTTGTCAAAGGATCCCTTGTTGATTTCAAAGTTCGAGATGTATCTGTCCACTCCTTTTTTAAGCTGCAAGAAATCAGAAGAATTAGAGTCAATTAATAATCATTTTATTATGACAATCAATAGGTAGAAATATGCAAACTGAAAGGATAAGTTCACCTTTTGAAAAAATAAATAAATAAATGCACTTTTTGTTTGCAGGTAAAGAAAAATGTGCATTTTTTTTTCTTCTAAGGAGCCTGTAGAGCATTGCATCCACAATTAGCAGATCGCGGGTGCAATGCCTGGCTCCTGTAGACTCTCAGGATAGTTGTCTACCTCATATGGCATTTAGGATGCTTACCATATCCTAAGACAATACAAGCAAGTGGATCCTGAGGAAGCAACCTGTACAGTGCATTCGAATCGTAAAGTATTCACAGCACTTCACTTTTTGCACATTTTGCTATGTTACAGCCTTATTCCAAAATGGATTACATTCATTATTGTCCTCAAAAATTCTACAAACAATACCCCAAAATGACTACGTGAAAGAAATGTGTTTGAAATCTTTGCAAATATATGAAAAATAAAAAACAAAAAAAAATTACATGTACAAAATTATTCACAGCCTTTGCTCAATACTTTGTTGAAGCACCTTTGGCACCAATTACAGCCTCCAGTCTTTTTGAGTATGATGCTGCAAGCTTTGCACACCTATGTTTTGGTAGTTTTTCTCTTTTTTTTGCAGGTCCTCTCAAGCTACATTGGGTTGTATGGGGAGCGTTGGTGCACAGCCATTTTTAGATCTCTACAGAGATGTTCAATTGTGTTTAAGTCTGGGCTCTGGCTGGGCTACTTCAAGGACATTGACAGAGTTGTCCCGTAGCCACTTTGTTATCTTGGCTGTGTGCTTAGGGTCGTTGTCCTGTTGGAAGATGAACCTTCGCCCCAGTCTGTGCTCCAGAGCGCTTTGGAGCAGGTTTTCATCAAGGATGTCTCTGCACATTGCTGCATTAATCTTTCCCTCGATCATGAGTAGTCTCCTAGATACTGCCACTGAAAAACATCCCCACAGCATAATGCTGACACCACCATGCTCACTGTAGGGATGGTATTGACCAGGTCAGAGCTGTCTTTAATATTGATTGGACCCTGGGCAAACATTTTAATGAGCCCTCCCGAATCCACTCATCAACTATTTGCGGGCAGTGCAGGCTCGAGGGGAAGCTACCTTTGGCCCCAGAACAATGACTGCTCCAGGGCGACTGCCCCTTTTGCCCTGTGTTAAAGACGGCCCTGGCCCAGGGGATGAGCAGTGCCTGGCTGCCTCCAGACATGATGTTTGCCATTCAGGCCAAAGAGTTCAATCTTTGTTTCATCAGACCAGAGAATTATGTTTCTCATGGTCTGAGAGTCCTTCAGGTGCCTTTTGGCAAACTCCAGGCAGGCTGTTATGTACCTTTTACTGGAGAGTGGCTTCCATCTGGCCACTCTACCATACAGGCCTGTTTATTGGAGTGCTACAGAGATGGTTGTTCTTCTGGAAGGTTCTCCTGAAAGGTTCTCCTCTCTCCACAGAGAAACGCTGTCAGAGTGACCACAGGGTTCTTGGTCACCTCCTTGACTAAGACCCTTCTCCCATGATCACTCAGTTTGGCCAGGGGGCCTGCTCTAGGAAGAGTCCTGGTGGTTCCAAACTTCTTCCATTAACGGATGATGGAAGCCACTGTGCTCATTGGGATCTTCAATGCTGCAGACATTTTTCTGTACCCTTCCCCAGATCTGTGCCTCGATACAATCCTGTCTCGGTGGTCTACGGACTTGGCTTGGTTTGTGCTCTGACATGCACTGTTAACTGTGGGACATTTTATACAGACAGGTGTGTTCCTTTCCAAATCAGGTCAAATCAACTGAATTTACCACTGGTGGAATCCAATCTAGTTGTAGAAACATCTCAACATCTCAAGGATGATCAGTGGAAACAGGATGCACCTGAGCTCAATTTTGAGTGTCATGGCAAAGGCTATGAATACTTATGTAATTTTTTCATTTTTTATTTTTAATAAATTTGCAAAAATTTCAACCAAACTTCTTTCACATTGTCATTATGGGGTATTGTTTGTAGAATTTTGAGGAAAATAATGAATGGAATCCATTTTGGAATAAAGCTGTAACATAACAAAATGTGGAAAAAGTGAATGCACTGTATGTGAAATGTGTCGATCCACTATGACTTATGAATAATGTATTCTATAACTGACTTTGTGATTCCTCAGGATATAGCCTTTTAATTGTCTTGTATTTTAATATACACATACAGTTGTATTCTATTTTATTAAGTATGGGTTTTGTGGCACAAATCCCCAGATTCCGGTTCTACTATGTATGGATTGGAAGTTTTTTCTTATATAAATTATTGTCAATTGGGGGATGGTGCCCTATTTTTGCCTACGGAGGGTTTATACTTTCATATTTACAATACACGTGTATGAGACATCCCTCGGCATAGGATCAAGGGGTGAAGTATAAGGCCTCCCTCATCTGCTTGGCTAATCACTGTCGGGACCACTGTGAGCCCTATTACTGCACCACTTGGTTGTAAAGATCGAGGGCACAGGGGTTCTCCACTTTGATCCATTCTACTCACCTCTAAATTACGGCATAGCAGTAAAAAAACAAGACCATAAACCTTCAGAGTGGTACTGATATTTGTAAAATTGGCTTTTAGGTCTGAGAGCTTACCTTATTCAGGTCATCAGTATCTGCAGCAAAGCCAGTCATCATTGATATTTGCATAATGGACATGCCAGAGTCCTGAGACTTCAGGTATCTGCAAAGAAACAACAATGACTTGAGTGAAAGTATGTACTTTTCTTAATGTTGAACTATAAATAAAATAAAAAATACACATATATACTGTGTTATATATATATATATACATATATATATATATATATATATATATATATATATATATATATATATATATATATATATATATATATATATATATATATATATATATATATACATACATACACATGAGCCCTGCAGTTACCTTAGGGGGACCAGTTAAGAGAGCGGACACTTTAGGTGTGCTGAGATCATTAGATGCTCTGCTATCAATGATGAGGGAATGTGTTTATTTGTATTTCTATTTTCTGTATAAGCCTTCTTTAAGCCTTAATGTTCTACATGATCTGTGGCTTTGCTACAATATAGGTGTTTATAGGTTTTTGAAACTTTGGGTTCTACTGCCCATTATGGTATACTGATATCCATCCATAAGCACTTTCTAGACAAATCCTAAGTGTCCTTCACTTGGTTCAGTTTTTTGGGGAAATTTTTGGTATATATATATATATATATACACACATATATATATGTGTGTATATATATATATATATATATATATATATATATATATATATATATATATACACATATATAGCATATAAATATATATATATATATACATATACTGGTTAAATGGGATGTTATGTTCCTTCTGTGGACCTAACAAATCTTACATGAGCAATACCCAGACTAAGCTCCTGAAGAAGCTATGTACGTATCGCGAAACATGTCGAGGAATGACTGGATTGTTTGCGATATTGTTACGTTCAAATTTCTCTTTTAAAGATTTTTTTAGCATTTACACAATAAAAATGGAATGCTTTTACCAACTGTTTTTGGTTTGCTTCTAATGGCACCTTAAAAACCCTACATTTTTGGAATTCTTTATATATATATATATATATATATATATATATATATATATATATATATTTTTTTTTTTAAATCTTTCCCATAACTTAGATTTATTACCTGTTGATCCTTTGTTCTCCAGTTGTCACCTCCATTCTAGTATGTGAGTGTGCAGTGTTGTACATCCTGGTATGTGGATGTGCCTACGTAGTCCTGTGTCTAAAGGTTCATAGCTGTATATCTGCAGTGTGATATCATCTAAGACTTGGAGATGTCTCTATTGTGCGGCTTGCTGTGCTTCTTGCTGGAGAGAAAGCTGCCCCTTAGGACCTGCAGTGCAAGGATCTCCCTGCTGCTTCTTCATTTACTTTGTGTATATGTGCTCCCCACACCTCTCCTGCTGCTTTTTCAATATTCCCCCCACTAATCACCAGATTAGTCATCAGGGGCAGTTTTGACAAAGCAAGCATAGCCCTGTCTCTGCCATGCCCAAATTAAGCAATCAGATTAAAGAGATGTTAGGACTGATTTTCTTTTATCCTTGTATATCTGTTTAATACGTGACTTACCTGGTGCAAATGGTGAGTGAGACAGTAGAAAGGGTGCCCTCTGGTCCCTTAGCTGTACAGGAAAGATAAAAAATAACCCTTGTTAAAAAATAAATGAACTGAGTTAACGTAAACCTGCCACATCAGGATAACCTGGCTGCTATTGCTGACCTTTTCTTTGGAAAACTGCTAAATGACTGATCCAAGTACACAATGAAGGACTTTTCTTTTTCCAAGTCAATGTTTCAGAAATTGCAGAGTAACACATAGGTAACTAGCATTCCACCAGTTCATGGGCTGCCTAAGGGCAGAAGCTCCTCAGGCTTTGGAACCATTCTGGGGAAGAAAGAACCCAACTTTCCAGGTGATTTAGACTATTTATCACTTTTCCACCCCCTACTGGATACTCCTCTCCAGGGATTGGCACGATAAATATTCAGTCTGGCCATTTGCATCTCCCTCCCTATGCTTTGAAAGCATCTCCCAGAGGCACGGGGGAAGCAATAAAACTCCCATCCTGTCAAACTCTAAACAGACCAGGACAAATGATCCTTGATTACAGAAAGAGACAAAAATGAAATGTAAATACCATCCTAGGAGGGTGCTACATTCATCCTAATGCTATTCTATGCTATGCGATATGGAATATACTATCCAGTTATACTGTACATTTCTGTAAAAGAATTGCAGACTACTAACAATAATTAAGCTGGCCAAAGATGGATCAAATGTCAACAAGTTCAACAGGGACCAGTTGAGATTTGATACATCTATGGGCAGGCTAATTGTACACAAGTCGATCCATCTCCCGATTCTTGACTTTTGTACAGTAGAGAAAGGCTTAGAACTCATGTCAGATATATATTTAAATTTGTGTCCCTCTGGAAAATTTTCTTTCACTTTCTGTCTGTCAGCTGGACAGGAAGTGAGGGTAAATCTCTCTAACGTAGTCTCACATAGAAGTAAAAACCCAAAAGGAGTTCTATTCCTTCCCTACTTTATAAAAAACTAGAGAAGAGATTTTTTTGCTTGACATAAATGTTAATATGATACACAAAGAATGTGAGTTACAGCAACAAATACTACTAGATACATATTAGAATCTTAACTGGTCATTAAAAATTATGTTTTATTGTCCCTTTAAGATAAATACATACCTAAAGGTTCGTCTTGGACCGTCAAAGACAGATCAAAATTCTTACATTGTTTCTCTTTCTCCGTTTCAATAGCGTAATACACAGAAAATGCCTGTTCAGAAAAGGGATATAAATAACAATTATCTCATTGTATGGCATATTATAATGGGGTATTACCTAGTTGCAGACTCTGGGTGTGCCCAAAAAAATGTCATCATTGTACACAGGGCATGTCTAGTACCTCCACTTCTTCTGCTCTGCTGCCGGGATTTCTCCTGCCCCAGACCAGTACAATACGATTCAGCTCTGATTAATCACAGCTGTATTGAAAAGTACATAGAGAAAGGAGTCTGGCAATGTTTATCAACAACATTGCTCAGCCGAGAATGAAACATTGTAACCTTCTGTTTATTCATTTACAGATCAAATATAAACAGGCTTATAGCAGAGATTTGAAAATTGTTCTGGTCCATAAGGGGTGAACAGGTGTGAGAGCCGAAGTGGTTACATACGTAACTAACAAATTAAAGCATGGCTCCAACTAACAATTTTGAACACTTACACCATTCGTTTTTTTCAGTAGGAAAAAAGCCTTAAAAAATAAATTAATGTGGCTACTAATATAACTAAAGGCAAAACATTTTTTTTTTTTTCGTTTTGAATAGCAGAGAGAAATTAGAACCCTTGTCAGGTTTCTATTACTGTCTGTGTCCCCATTAGGGAGATTCTCACTCTCTATTTGTCCTGTTTACCTTTATTTTTGGGTTATCCCCAGAAAGAGGGGAAATCTTCCAATGGGGAATCTTTCAATCTGGTTATCTGGGGATCTCCAAGAGATTCCCTTCATTAGCAAGGATTTCCTCTCACTTCCTGTTTGGCTATGGGACAGGAAGTGAAGGTAAATCTCCCCAATGGGACAACAATGGCAAAAATAAACCTTACAGGGGTTATAACCCTCTTCTACTCTATCCAAAATGGGGAAAAAGTTTTGCCTACAGTTCTGCTTTAAGAATTGGTAGGCTGTAATGTATAACATTTCTGTTTGCTTTGTTTTTACGCCTTTAAGTTTTATCTTTACATGGATT
The DNA here is from genome assembly GCF_965119305.1 of Pelophylax lessonae. Classification (NCBI taxonomy): domain Eukaryota; kingdom Metazoa; phylum Chordata; class Amphibia; order Anura; family Ranidae; genus Pelophylax; species Pelophylax lessonae. Next base: position 614,606,161 of record NC_138771.1, on the reverse strand, counting down.
AACTGCATACAGGAAAATATGTTTTGTGATTATGAACCCACTAAATGTTACTCAAGTTATTGACCACTTACCGACAATGACCCTTGTCCTTTTCCTGATGCAGTGACCACAAAGTTTCCACCCATCTGAGTCTGTAACAAGATACATTTCCGTCAATTAGAAGAATGCAGAGAAACATGTCTACAAAGCTTGCTACTTTTAACCAAAACTTGTTATATTCATGCATCTACATTTCTACATTGTGGTGTGCTATATATCTACATCTATATATGTATATATATATATATATATATATATATATATATATATGTATATGTATATATATATATATAAATATATATATATATATATATATATATATATATATATATATATATATATATATATACACACATATATATATATATATATATATATATATATATATATATGTATGTGTATATATATATATATACACATACACACATAGGACCATAGATATTGGGGTACCACCAGTCCACCAGCAGGGTGAATCGGATGTGGGCTGGCATTGGTATGGCAGGGAGGCAATTACTGGAACAGATACCCTGTATGGCTCCTGGCAGCAGCTGAAAGCTGGCTTCTTCTTATCCTCTCTCTCTCTCGTTGGCTCAGCCGCTGCAGAGAGAGCCATGCAAGGGATTGGTTCTAGTAATTGCCCCCCGCCACACCGATCACCCACCCTATGCACCCTATGTTTACCCCTGCTGCCCAGGCACCCCTGTGTCCCCTGCCCCCACAGTGCTTCTGGCTTCCCTCCTTTTCTTCCCACTGGCAGCTACAAGCTCACAATAGGATCCTTCAAGATTGGGAGTGAGGGAAGGGTTAGGTAAATATATCATATTTACCAGCCCCTTCCTTTCCTGAATGAACACAAAGAGTGATCAGTATCTCTTCATTCATAACTGAAGCACTAGCTGTATGGGGCCCCGTGTTAGATTTTCTACACCTGTTAGGTTGTCTGTATGGGGCCCATGGTTTCTAAAAGCAGCCCTGTATACAAATATAGAGTATATAATTCTATGTGGGTTGGGACACCATTCACCATGCAAGGCAAAGCACATCTGATACATGTTAGTGTGTGTTTCGGTAACAGGTGTTGAAAACTTTGGTTAGACCCCAAATCTCCCCACTGGCCTCCCATGCAGCCGGTCTGATCGGCTGTTTTCTTGGCCGTTAAGTAAACAAAGAGGCGGAACCAAAGGTGACAACAATGTCAGTTCCTCTATCTCTGTTCCATGCAGCCATTGCAGCTGGTGGCATTGCTCCTGGGCTTTACGATCAGATGGTAGAGCCTGGGAGAGGTGATGACGGTGTCAGCGGCAGGAAGGGGTTGGGACCCCCACCACCTGCCGAAGTGATCAAGTGGCTATATAGCCACTCAAATAACACCTGCTAGAAAGGGAATTGCTGGCTGAAAGTTTTCATACCGGTATGATGCTTGTAGGTGCAGGCTTGACCTCGTTATAACCACTGCATGGACGTCCTATGGGTGGCAAGTAGTTCATGGACTCTCATAAGGTATTATCTTATATTACCTACCAACGTGGGAGCACTTGGGACTGTTTTCTTATTACTGTATAACAACATTCTATTACTGCTCAGCAATCTTAACTTTCCTTCTCCACTGTGAATACACTGTCAATGTAATTCCTATTACCTGTCTGGGCCAGCACTACCCAATATTCAGCACTCACCTGATCTGAGCGGGCATTTAGAGCATTCCTGTTGTTCAGACGGATTTTTGTGCCTGATGATCTACCAGGAAGTTTGAAGAAGACATCCATTTCCAGTTCTTTGCGTGCTGGAGCATCCTGGTAGTATTGAGCGATGGCCTGGAAAATCATGATTGTACTCTACAATGGAAACATAAAAAGTCATTGCACAAAACAATTAGCAATTCATGGGTCAATGGGCTGCTGGTATCAGTATATTGTGTTGTCTCTAAAATTTCCAGTTTTCCAATTTTTCAATAAACAGCCCAATGTTCCTCAAAAGCCTATAAAAATAAAGAGTATGTAAACCCTAAGAATGAACTTCTCCTGTTTGCTCCCTTTTTGACTGTTCAATAAGTATTGATCCTGACAGTAACCCAATGAGCAACTAATTTGTTCCCTGTAGTATTACCTCAGTCGGTGTCACCAGCCTTGCCCGTTCATCTCTGTACACTGTAGAACGCTAACCCCTTTTTTTTATGGGGGATAAGGGGAGGAGGATATGTTCTGTCATCCTAACATGCTTTCTGTCCTAAACTGAGAATGCTGTTCCCCCATAAATACAGCACAGTGAGCGTTGTCACCCTACAACAGGAAGTATGCTACTGGGAGGATCATTGGGTGAAATTAAGGTAAAAAAGACAGAAAAAGAAATGAATGCAGCCATCATATATAATACCTGCATTATATAAATTTTTTTGTTTTTAAGTTTAGATTCACTTTAAACTTTTTGAGACAGCTATTGGTAAAGGCATAAAAAATGGAGTAAAAAAGAAACCAGAGGTCATGTAGGGTTAGGTTCTCCGAACCCTCTTGTATTGAAATGTATTGTTGCTTTATTGAAAAGTGCTGCGCAAACTCTTGGCACTATAATAATCCTGTATAATAATAATAATGTAAGCCTAGATGCCCTGGTCCAATTTTGCATTGTCAGCATGCATCAGATAATCTGACAATAACTCTATGACCACTAATTAGTCTACTGAACCCATTTTTACATTGTTTTTAATGGAAAAGTTTGGGGTATTAAAACAAACAAACAAACAAACAAACATCTATACTCATCTTTATGCTGCAGCTGTCCCCCATTGGCTCTAAGCCCGAGAACTGAGCAATCACATGACCACTCAGTTCTCTGTCTTTTTGGAGTGGAGAACTGTGACTGTCAGTCACCCCTCTCCACTCTGCTCTTCCAGAGCTCAATGAGCTGAAGAGGTGTCAGGTACAGCTGGGTTTTGGCTCTCTATTTTTTTTTTTTTTAAACACTGCACTTGTCTCTTTTAAAAATTGTGTTTATTTCTGTACTCATGAAAGGTGTACACACAGGGTTGCCTTTTCCCATGGGCACTCCTTCCTGTTCCAACATGACTGCGCACCAGTGCACAAAGCAAGGTTTATAAAGACATGGATGAGGGAGTTTGGGTGGAGGAACTTGCCTACCTGCACATAGTCCTGACCTCAACCCAATAGAACACCTTTGTGTGGAATTAGAGTGGAGAGTGCGAGCCAGGCCTTCTGGTCCAAATCAGTGCCTGACCTTACAAATGCACTTCTGGAAGAATGGTTAAACATTCCCATAGACACACTCCTAAACCTTGTGGACAGCCTTCCCAGAAGAGATGAAGCTGTTCTAGCTGCAAAGGGTGGGCCAACTCAATATTTAACTCTACGGACTAAGACTGGGATGCCATTAAAGTTCATGTGTGCGTAAAGACAGGGGTCCCAATTTTTTTGGTAATATAGTGCAGCTTGATGCCTGGAGCCAGGAGAGATTTGTCTACTAATAAAGCTTGTATAAGCATCATGTCATAGCTTTCACAGTGATCACATGATCAGAAAACACACTGATTGGTTACAGAAGTATGTACTGCATGTATATTCCATACCATGCAGATCCCCGTGGAAGCTGGAAATCACTGTAGTAGGCATCACCACTAACTTTGATTGCCGATAGCATTCTCTTTTTGTGCCTGGAAAACTATGGCCATCATCATACTTAATAAAGGCAGTACGCTTAGTTACATTGCTATGTACCGGTATATATCCGCTGGTATAACTGCTTATGTTGTAAGAATTCTAATATTAGCCAGTCTATCCATGGTGTGAAGATGTATCAACCCCAAGAGTTTTTAGTTTTAGTCGGAAAAATGCAATCTCCTCCAGGTGGACTATATACATCACAAGAATTCTTGTTTTAAACCTGTATCCTTTTAATTTCCCTTTCCAATTCATGTACACCTAATTCAGTTGTTAAGGTCCTCTCTTTTTAGCTTCAACATACAGAAATGAGGCAAACAAAGGCAACATTTTATGAATGCTTCTTTAAAAATGTTAAGCCGGCTATAAATGGTTTGAATCTCACTTAGTTCAGCAGAGACTGGCTAAGGTTAGAACATCGACTTGGGTAAAACCAGCAGGTTGGATTTCCGGCATGCGATCATCATTGTGTTCTCCCGGCAGGGATGGCTCCCCGACCCCCACCCCACCAGGAGAACACAATAACTCTGCAGGAGAAATTCCCCCATCAACACTAACTGTGTTGATGGGGGAATCAAGCGATTTTCTTTCCTGCAACCCCATCCTCTATGGCCTGCCTTAGGCTAGATGGGATTACCACCAGAGGCGCATACCTGTGTTGATCCCCACACTTCCCCATGGAATCTCTGCTCTGTGAGCCATCGGACTACTGGTGCAGCCTTGTCAAACTCTTCCATCCTGACAAGAGCGAGGAGTGCATAGGATGTAGCCTCCAGTGATAGGTGGTGGGAGCCAGGTTCCGCCCAGTGATCGTTATCTAGAAGAGAGATTTTGTGGTAATTAGGCATGAGCAAGAATAAGCTAAAATGCATCTCTATCTTCCTTGTACCTTGACCCCCTGGGCTGTTTTCTGCTCATGGGCTCCCCATTGCTTTATTGGTATCATACATAAGAGTCGGTGGCCATTGGCATCTCTGGTTATGATACACTTCACCTCACCAATTAAAATAAAAAGCATTGTCTAGTTCACATGGACTTTCGTCCTGGTGTTATGGTAACCCTGTAGTCGGCTAGGCACACAAATATTTTTACAGAAAAAAAAGCCAGCGATGGCTTCCAAAATTAGCAAGCGTACCGAGCCTCAATAGTTGCCACCTAAATATGAGCACCCCGATGTAATCAACGCACAGGTATCAATGATGGTTTATTCATAGAAAGCAAGTAGGGGGTAAATTCAGTAGTGCCACACCATCCTCAATGCATACCACAATCTACGTTTTCAGTGAGAACCAATGTAATGGATTAATAATAAGCAAGTACAATTTAACTCTTTCCGGTGATCTTGAAATGTGAACATTTTTACAACCAGTAGAAAACTGGACTGCTATTGGAAATATGCTGATTTCAGTTACTACTATGCATGAAGTGCACCTCATATTGCTGTTTAAAAAAAAAAAAAAAAAAAACATTTGATAACTGTGCATTGATTACACCCGGGTGGTCATACACTATATTACCAAAAGTATTGGGACGCCTGGCTTTACACGTACATAAACTTTAATGGCATTCCAGTCTTAGTTTTAGGATTCAATATTGAGTTGGCCCACCCTTTGTGGCTATAACAGCTTCAACTCATCTGGGAAGGTTGTCCACAAGGTTTAGGAGTGTGTCTATGGGAGTGTTTGACCATTCTTCCAGAAGTGCATTTGTGAGGTCAGGCACTGATCCCAGATGAGAAGGCCTGGCTTACAGTCTCAGCTCTAATTCATCCCAAAGGTGTTCTATCGATTTGAGGTCAGGACTGTGTAGGCCAGTCAAATTCCTCCACCCCAAACTCGCTCATCCATGTCTTTATGAACCTTGCTTTGTGCACTGGTTCTAATCATTTGGTGTGGGGTGGATTATGTTGTGGGGTTGTTTTTCAGGGTTTTTTTCCAGTGAAGGAAACTCTTAAGGCATCAGCATACCAAGACATTTTGGACAATTTCATGTTCCGAACTTTGTGGGAACAGTTTGGGATGGCCCCTTCCTCTTCCAACAAGACTGCACACCAGCAATATCCCTATATATATATAGTAGCGCAAACTTGTCAAGAAGCAAGTGCCAAAAAAATACTGTGCCCACTGCACAAAAGTCCGAAATGCAATAGATGTCACATAGGCAGCAGGAAAAAGTTCAGAAATGACTCAAACAGTCCATAATCCTTCACTCTATCTCCTGGGATGATAATGTACGAAGACGTGTTTCTCAAAAGGATCACCACCACCACCGTGCTCCAAGGGGGGAGGAGAATTGCCCACTCACCAGATGCTGTGGCCCAACCCACTTTCGTGTTTGAGCATTCAGGCTTATAATGATGGTCACTGGTCCAGAGTATCCACAACAGGAATCGCACCAGCGCAGTCAAAAAAAGCTCAGCAGCATATGGGGAGGAGAGAACATAATCCCAATAGCTAACTAACTAAACAGACTGTTTAGTGGAAACGCGTCACAGAGGAGCGCCGCATCATCATCGCAAGTTGCCGAGGACCGCACTGCAGGCGGCCACGGCCTCTCCAATATCGGTATCGGTTTCCTGTGTCCATTAGTTAACATCTAACTTTCCTGGCGTGGAGCCTGGACATCATCTCCCGAAGGGCATCCCTCCCCTATTCGTGACTGTTTTTTTGCGTTTGATGACATACAAGACATGTGAGTGTGTTACCTTATGTTTTATTTTTATTTAATAAAACCCTTTTAAACGGTATCACGCTATTGGGATTATGTTCTCTCCTCCCCATATGCTGCTGAGCTTTTTTTGACTGCGCTGGTGCGATTCCTGTTGTGGATACTCTGGACCAGTGACCATCATTATAAGCCTGAATGCTCAAACACGAAAGTGGGTTGGGCCACAGCATCTGGTGAGTGGGCAATTCTCCTCCCCCCTTGGAGCACGGTGGTGGTGGTGATCCTTTTGAGAAACACGTCTTCGTACATTATCATCCCAGGAGATAGAGTGAAGGATTATGGACTGTTTGAGTCATTTCTGAACTTTTTCCTGCTGCCTATGTGACATCTATTGCATTTCGGACTTTTGTGCAGTGGGCACAGTATTTTTTTGGCACTTGCTTCTTGACAAGTTTGCGCTACTATATATATATAGGGATATTGCTGAGTATCTATCTATTATATATCTTTCTCCATATGTTTTAGTTAAGTAGCTGCATAGCCAATTTATTTATTGGTGAGTGGTCCTCATTTGAAGCGCTTGGGATAGCTTATACCTTTATTTGGTTTTCGTTGGGCATTTAAGCTGTCATATTATATAAAGACTGCACACCAGTTCACAAAGCAAGGTCCATAAAGACATGGATGAGCGAGTTTGGGGTGGAGGAACTTGACTTGTCTGCACAGAGTCCTGACCTCAACTCGATAGAACACCTTTGGGATGAATTAGAGCTGAGACTGTGAGCCAGGCCTTCTCGTGCAACATCAGTGCCTGACCTCACAAATGCGAAATAAAGAATGTGAAAGAAAGATCAAACATTCCTATAGACACACTCCTAAACCTTGTAGACAGCCTTCCCAGAAGAGTTGAAGCTGTTATAGCTGCAAAGGGTGGACCAACTCAATATTGAACCCTACGCACTAAGACTGAGATGCCATTAAAGTTAATTTGCGTGTAAAGGCAGGCTTCCAAATACATTTGGTAATATAGTGCATATACAGTAGGTGGCAACTGTTGAGACACGGCAAGCTTGCTAACTTTGGAAGCCAATGTTGGCTTTTTTTTTTTGTATAAATATTTATGTGTGCCTAGCCGACTACAGGGTCACCGTGACAGCAGGACAAAACTCCACGTCAACTAGACAATGCTGTCTATTTTAATAGGTGAGTCAAGTGGTATTGTTTCTATTATTATTATTTTATTATACTGTTAAGCTTTGTTTAGACCTGCAGTTGGATGCAAAAATGCATGGTTGAGCCGCATTTCTGCAGCCGAGTCCACCAACCGCCCCTCCTTTTGCTGCAATAGGCAGCTGACAGGGGTGTTTACATGGCATGGCTGTGATGCTTCGTGTCCATGGAAAACTTCACCCGACATATAGCGAGCAAGCATGCTGAACACTACACAGTCTAGCAAAGCACCTGTAGGTGGGGTGCAGCATGGTGTGGTAGCAATAACACACACAGTCCAGATGCAATGTAAAGAACTTGAATTGAAGTAATGCATAGACAGTTCACAATAAACCCGGTGGGAACACAGCCCATTCCGGAAACACTCACGAGTTCCACAGTGTGTAGACCCGATTCCAGCCAAACTGACAGCGCCACAGGTTTCAGCCAAACTGACAGCACCTTTTAGGTGGGGCAGAATGCAGCATGAGAAGCTGCAAACCTTACACTTTCCTTACCACTAGTTCTGTCTCTAACAGACGGGGTACCTGTCCCTACTCTACCCACACACAAATTTGTGCAAGCCTGCCAGCCAGTGCCCTAAATAGGCTCTGTCTAACCCAAGATGGCTACTAGAGTCACATTGGGTGACAGCATCCAAACAGATAGCTTCCCCAGTGACCCAGGAAACTATAGAGGAGCCATGTTCCTCCTGACTCCAACTGCAGTGCTGCTGCGGAAGAGCACCATCTGCAGTGGAGAAAGTAGACTGCACCTGACTACATGCCAAAAATGCTGCTCAGTTGCAGCGCGATTGTGGGCAAAAATAGGGTTAAAACAGGTGGTGAGGTGGCGTCACATTGCTTCCTCACCACCTGTCAGTAGCCTCTGGAGAGAAATCTGAACACAAAGTGGGGCTTCAGAAGCAAGAAAGATTTAGATATTGGGGGGCACACCCTAAACACACATTTCTAAGGTTGGTGCTGCTATAAAGACTGATATGCAAATTGAACCATAGAGAGAGTAGTTATAGGAGGGGTCCCTTTATATTGCAGTTTTAGCAGAGGAATCTGCAGCTATCAAACTTCTCCCATGTAAGGAGTGAGTATGCCCTATGGTTCTGAGAAGTGGGATTTGTCTTTTCTATGAATAGTGTAGGACCCACTGAAAATGGTGTACTTTGATGTAGTGGTGGGCTTAAGCACAATATGGCCATATGGTGTGACTAAATCCCCATACAGTCAGGTCCATGAATATTGGGACATCAACACAATTCTAATCTTTTGACTCTATACACCACCACAATCGTTTTGAAATGAAACAAAGATGTTCTTTAACTGCAGACTTTCAGCTTTAATTTGAGGGTATTTACATCCAAATCAGATGAAAGGTGTAGGAATTACAGCAGTTTGTATATGTGCCTCCCACTTTTTAAGGGACCAAAAGTAATGGGACAATTGGCTACTTAGCTGTTCCATGGCCAGTTGTGTGTTATTCCCTGATGATCCCATTTACAAGGAGCAGATAATAGGTCCAGAGTTAATTTCAAGTGCATTTGAAATCCGTTGTTGTCAACTCTCAATATGAGATCCAAAGAGCTGTCACTATCAGTGAAGCAAGCCATCATTAGGCTGAAAAAACAAAACAAACCCATCAGAGAGGTAGCAAAAACCTTAGGTGTGGCAAAATCAACTGTTTGGAACATCCTTAAAAAGAAAGAATGCACCGGTGAGCTCAGCAACACCAAAAGACCCGGAAGACCACGGAAAACAACCGTTTTGGATGACCGAAGAATTCTTTCCCTGGTGAAGAAAACACCCTTCACAACAGTTGGCCAGATCAAGAACACTCTCCAGGAGATAGGTGTATGCGTGTCAAAGTCAACAATTAAGAGAAGACTTCACCAGAGTGAATACAGAGGGTTCACCACAAGATGTAAACCACTGGTGAGTCTCAAAAACAGGAAGGCCAGATTAGAGTTTGCCAAACAACATCTAAAAAAGCCTTCACAGTTCTGGAACAACATCCTATGGAAAGATGAGACCAAGATCAACTTGTACCAGAGTGATGAGAAGAGAGAAGAGTATGCAGAAGGAAAGGAACTGCTCATGATCCAAATCATACCACCTCCTCAGTGAAGCATGGTGGTGGTAGTGTCATGGTGTGGGCATGTATGGCTGCCAATGGAACTGGTTCTCTTGTATCTATTGATGATGTGACTGCTGACAAAAAAGCAGGATGAATTCTAAAGTGTTTCAGGCAATATTATCTGCTCATATTCAGCCAAATGCTTCAGAACTCATTGGACGGCTCTTCACAGTGCAGATGGATAATGACCCAAAGCATACTGCGAAAGCAACCAGAGTTTTTTTAAGGGAAAGTAGTGAAATGTTATGCAATGGCAAAGTCAATCACCTGACCTGAATCTGATTGAGCATGCATTTCACTTGCTGAAGACAAAACTGAACGGAAATGCCCCAAGAACAAGCAGGAACTGAAGACAGTTGCAGTAGAGGCCTGGCAGAGCATCACCAGGGATGAAACCCAGCGTCTGGTGATGTCTATGCGTTCCAGACTTCAGGCTGTAATTGACTGCAAAGGATTTGCAACCAAGTATTAAAAAGTGAAAATTTGATTTACGATTGTTAATCTGTCCCATTACTTTTGGTCCCTTTTTGGGATGCACATATACAAACTGTTGTAATTCCTACACCGTTCACCTGATTTGGATGTAAATACCCTCAAATTAAAGCTGTAATCTGCAGTTAAAGCACATCTTATTTGTTTCATTTCAAATCCATTGTGGTGGTGTATAGAGCCAAAAAGATTAGAATTGTGTTGATGTCCCAATATTTATGGACCTGACTGTATATACTTAATAAGAGCAGGTGTTTTTAAGTAGCCTTGGAAGATTTGAAAGCAACTTTTTTTTGTGTATTTGTGCGCTATTCTCTGTGGTTCAATTTATTACAGCCTTTGTCACCATTTCCTATCTTGGTGATAACTTTGTCACCTGTTCAAGAAATTAGGAGAAATATCATCAATAAAGCCTCAGACAGCAATAAAAAACATACAAGAAGGTATAGGTGTTTATGACTGTATATAGCCCCTGATAGGGGTGCCTAGCCTAATCTGTGATCTTCTCTTGTAAGCATTAATACTTTACTTGTAGATGCAGACATGAGTTTATTGATGTTCACCAGCTTTCCAGCTCTGGCCAGGGCATAAGAAGTGATGGCGATGGAATATGGTTTTCTAATGTTTGGATACTGTTGCAAGATGTAGTCTATAGCTTTGTCAATGCTGGGTCGTAGGTTCTGCAGAACAAAATAATAGATTGAAATTAGGTTTATTAGTGAATGTCTTAGAAAGTAATGCTGTAATATTATTATTGTAAGGTACTGTAGATAATATGATGGGATATACAGTATATTATTTTCTTGTCCATCTAAACTTCTTCAGACCTGTCCATTCTGCTTTCCATCCTTCAATTCAAGAGTTTTCTGGCTTATCCATTCGTCTGTCTACTCATCTAACTTTCTATCTATTTTCTGTTTTACAAGTCCATGCTTCCATCAATCCATCCATTCTACATCCATCTGTCTCTATATTTCAATCTGTCCTTGTAGCAATCTGTTTGCCATAATAGCCATCCGTCATATTGTCATCCATTTTCTTTCTTTTACCTGTCTATCAATCCTTCCACAAATCAGTCCATAAATATACCTATTCATCCATCTTTTCTTCCAAGCAATCTGCAATTATCTATCAGTCCAACTTCCTGCATATCCATTCATTGCCCTGCCCATCTGCCAATGAGTCCAGTTGTCTGTATAGCCATATATTTGCCCATCTGTCTTTCTAACAGTCCAACTGCCTGTATAGCCATCTACACTGCTCCAAAAAAAAAAAAAAAAAAACGAAAGGAACACTTTGAAAACACATCAGATCTCAATGGGGAAAAATATCATGCTGGATATCTATACTGATATGGACTGGGTAATGTGTTAGGAATTAAAGGATGCCACATTGTTTGATGGAAATTAAAATCATCCCCCTAGAGAGGGCTGAATTCAAAGACACCCCAAAAATCTAAGTGAAAAATGATGCAGCAGGCTGAAATGTCATTGCAGCAACTCAAAATGGTACTCAGTAGTTTGTATGGCCCCCACGTGCTTGTATGCATGCCGGACAACGTTGGGGCATGCTCCTAATGAGATGATGAATGGTGTCCTGGGGTATTTCCTCCCAGATCTGGACCAGGGCATCACTGAGCTCCTGAACAGCAGTGTTAATTTAGTTGACTAAAATGTTTTCATCGACTAAACTAAAACTAAAACAATTCAGATGACTAAAATACAACTAAAACTAAAATGGCATTTTAGTCATAATACGAAAATACGAATAAAACTAAAATTACATTTTAGTCAAAAGACTACGACTAAAACTAGATTGAAATTTGACATCAAAATTAACACTACTCTGCTGGCCATTTCTAAATTGACAGCAAAATTACATCCAAAGCCTGTAATAATAGCACAATAAAGTTTAAACATGTATTGCACTACCGCATAAGCATAAGTATGGGGCATCTACTAAGCTGATGAAAGAAAAAAAAAGTAATAAAAAGGTTTTTCTGATATTTTTTCTTAATATTTAATGTTGATAATATATTCAGGTAATATATGCAATGACTAGTGATGAGCCGAACACCCCCCCTGTTCGGTTTGCACCAGAACATCTTGAACAGGGGAAATGTTCTAGCGAACATGCAAACTCTATTAAAGTCTATGGGATACGAACATGAAAAATCAAAAGTCCAAATTTTAAAGGCTTAAATGCAAGTTATTGGCCCAAAAAAAGTGTATGGGGACCTGGATACTGCCCCGGGGGACATGAATCAATGCAAACATTTTTTTTTTTTTCTTTTTTTTAAACAATCGTTTTTACAGGAGCAGTGATTTTAATAATGCTTAAAGTGAAACAATATAAATGAAAAATTCCTTTAAATATCGTGCCTGGGGGGCCCCCTTAATGTGCCTGTAAAGTGGCGCATTTGTGCGATGTATGGAGCCTGCTGCAGCAATACTGACATTTCTAAAGGAAAAATGTCATTTAAACTTGCTCGAGGCTGTAATGTATTGTCGGCTCCCAGGAATACAGATAAAAAAATAAAAGAAAAAATGACGTGGGGTCCCTCCCCCAGTCCATATCAAGCCCGTCAGGATTTTAAGGGGAACTACGTACCAAAATTTGAAAAACAAAAACGGCGTGGGGTTCCCCCTAAAATCCATACCAGACTCTTATCGGAGCACACAGCCTGACTGGCTCTGGCCATAATGTCCCAGAGCTGTTATATTGGTTTTAGGTCAGGCAAGCGTGGGGGGGGCATTTAATTATTTCAATGCCTTCATCCTCCAGGAACTGGCTTCATACTCTCGCCGGGCATTGTCATGTGCCACGAGAAACCCAGGACCCAATACACCAGAGTAGGGTCTGACAAAGGGTCCAAGGATTTCATCCCGATACCTAATAGCAGTCAGGGTGCCATTGCCTAGCTCTAGAGGTCTGTGCGTCCCTCCATGGATATGCCTCCCCAGACCATCACTGACCCACCACCACCAAACTGGTCACGCTGAAGAGGCATTTTAATAAAAAATGCCTGTGTAAATTTTTCTGAATTTATCCTATAGATTGTTTGCGATATGGTCACAGAGTAGCAATCTGACATGTTTCACCAGATGCGGTTTCTTAAGGGGATTCAGTGCTACTTCTATGGTCAATTGACAAATTTTGAAAAATTTACACAGGCATTTTTTTTTAAATATTGTGGTCTGTTCGTGTATTTTAAACTTTTGACCAAAAAAAATGTATATCTTTTAGAAAAATGTTATGATTAGAGTTATTTGGTACCTTGAAAATCCCTAGCTCTCCTACCTATGGAGGCTTCTTTCCCTTTCTTGTATTCTACAATTGAGATGTGGTGCCCTTGAGCAATTCTCCTAGCATACCTCTTTCTTGCATTCATGCTGAATAATGTTACAGGCAGCATAACGTTCTTCACGGCTTCTCAAGACCCTTTCACGTCTGTCACATGTGCTCAGGGTGAACCTGCTCTCATCTGTGAAAAGCACAGGGCACTAGTGGAGGACCTGCCAATTTTGGTGTCAATGGGAAATGCCAATCGAGCTCCACGGTGCCGGGTAGTGAGCACAGGGCCACTAGAGGACGTTGGCCTCTTATGCCAACCTAATTGTTGCCTATCTACTGCACCTGTTGTCAATTTAATTAACACCAAAGCAGCTGAAACTGATTAACATCCCTCTCTGCTACTCAACTGACCAGATCAATATCCCAGGAGTTTATTTGACTTGATGCTACACTCTGATTAGAAAGTGTCCCTTTATTTTTTTGAGCAGTGTATTTGCCCATCCATCAGTCAATTAGTCCAACTGCCTGTATATCTATGTATTTGGCAATCCATCCGCCAATCAGTCCAGCTGCCCGTAAATCCATCCATATCCTCCCAACCCATAATTTCCTCCATCTGCCCAACTGCCCTAACAGTTGGCCTAAAACCAAAATTATTTATTAAATTTGGATTGAGCAGATAAGGGTTAAAACCATGCCAGGTTTTTATTGCTGTCTGTGTCCTCGCCGGGGAGTGAACATAAATAGTGACACTTGTTCGAGTGACAACTGTCTAACAAGGGATGTCCTCAGTGGCGACCTGTCTATCGGGGGCGCAGGGGCGCTGCCCCCCCTATCCATGCGTCCGGCCCCCTAATCTACATGCAGGGCGCCGGACGCATGAATTCCAATGGGGTATTTTTTTTTTTTTGAAGCACGTGATTAGAGCCTGAAGCTCTAATAGGCTTCAAAAAAGGGTGGGCTCGGGGCGCAGAGCACTGCACCCTGAGCCCACCCAGTTGTATGACAATTGTACTGAATGACAATAGCGAATAAATATTCACTATTGCCACACTGATTCTCCTCCCGGCAAATAAGGAAGTGGGTCCTGAGACCCGTGTCCCGATTGGCCGAAAGGAGAAGCCATGCTATTGGCCAAGGAGGAGGATGAGGGAGGAGACGCAGGGGAAGCCCACAGGGGAAAGCCACCACTGCTGCCTGCCCAGGGTGAGTGAGCCAGCGACGGGGGGGGGGTGGTATGGTGTGGTCCGTCTAACACCCCCCCACCCCCTTCCCCGACCCATGGAGCACCAGCCGCCAATGGATGTCCTCTAACTCCAAAGGAAAGTAAAGGAGATTCTCTTCCAAAGAGACATAGACCAAAAAAAATGCTGATGGCCTACTCCATTCAAAACAAACACAAAAAAAGTTTAGATGTCCACATACAGTAGGATATGTATCCCTCATTTCTTGAGCAGCATAATATAACATATACAGTATGTAGATTTACAGTAACAATAAAACTTGAATGGGGTAAGAAACAGGGCAGTCAAGAGATCATTCAACTACTTACATTTACATGTCCATTACAGGTTTCCTCACTGTCCAGCATAGCGATAACGACAAACGCAGTTAGAGTAGAGTCTAGTTCAACAGCTCCGGTTGTAATTGCACCCTATACAAAATAAACATACTTAAATATTGAAAGTAGAGGTTTCCATGGCTAGACCTATCTGTACATAACCCGTTTTAGGACAGGTCAGATGCTTGCTCTGACTGGCTTGGGCTTTTTCAGTAGAACAGGGCCAAGTGTAATATTGGTGTAATGCTGGTGTAACCCGCCATAGCCAATCAGAATTTAGTTTGCTGAAGTCAAATTAGTTGGAAGCACTTTCCACATTCCTATTATTAGGCAAGTCAGAAGGAACTAATATCCCGAAATAACGGGTGACAAAAAAATGTGTTTTGTTTCATTTAGATTAGTTAATCTAGTTATTTTGTTTCATTAACCAGTTCTGGACCAGAAGGAAGGATTTGCCCCCTTAATGACCAGACCATTTTTTGCGATTCGGCACTGCATTACTTTAACGGAAAATTGCGCGGTCGTGCAACGCTGTACCGAAATAAAACTGATGTACTTTTTTTCCCACAAATAGAGCTTTCTTTTGGTGTGATCACCTGTGCGATTTTTATTTTTTGCGCTATAAACAAAAAAAGAGTGACAATTCTGAAAAAAAAAATTCACATTCTGCTATATAACATTCCTAAAAAAATTATTTAAAAATCAAAATTTTTCATCCTTTTAGGCCAATTTGTATTCTGCTACGTATTTTTGGTATAAAAAAAAAAAATCGCAGTAAGAGTATTTTGATTGGTTTGTGCAAAAGTTATCGCGTCTACTAACTATGGGAAAGATTTATGTCATTTTTATTTATATATTTTTTTAGTAGTAATGGCAGCGATCTGCAATTTTTAGGAGTGTGTCTATGGGAATGTTTGACCATTCTCCCAGAAGCGCATTTGTGGGGTCAGGCACTGATGTGGATGAAAAGGCCTGGCTCGCAGTCCAAAGGTGTTCTGTCGGGTTGAGGTCAGGACTCTGTGCAGACCAGTCAAGTTCCTCCACCCCAAACTCACTCATCCATGTCTTTATGGACCTTCCTTTGTGCACTGCTCCAAATCATTTGGTGAGGGGGGGGGGGGATAATGGTGTAGGGCTATTCTTCAGGGGTTGGGCTTTGCCCTTTAGTTCCAGTGAAAAAGCTCTTAAGGCTTCAGCATACCAAGACATTTGGACAATTTCATGCTCCCAACTTTTTGGGAACAGTTTGGGGATGGCCCCTTCCTGTTCCAACATGACTGGGCACCAGTGCAAAAACAAGGTCCATAAAGACATGAATGAGCGAGCTTGGGGTGAAGGAACTTGACTGGCCTGCACAGAGTCCTGACCTCAACCCAATAGAATGGCGTTGGGATGAATTAGAGCGACTTTGGGATGAATTAGAGTGCAGACTGCAAGCCAGGTCTTCTCTCCAACATGAGTGCCTGACCTCACAAATGCACTTCTGGAAGAATGGTCAAACATTCCCATAGACACACTCCTAAACCTTGTAGACAGTCTTCCCAGAAGAGTTGAAGCTGTTATAGCTGCAAAGGGTGGGCCAACTCAATATTGAACCCCCCAGACTTAGACTGGGATGCCATTAAAGTTCATGTGCAGGTAAAGGCAGGCGTCCCAATACTTTTGGTAATATAGTGTAGCACAATGGCAGCAAAGGTGTCCAGTGTGCCCCCGCCCCCCACCAAATAACCAACAGTACAAACACATGGTAACTGCTCCAACCTATATCCGCAAGGAGCACATGAAAGGGCGGTGCATACTAAACAAAAACAAAGATGGGAAATTTGGTTTGTTGCAGACAGGTTGGTAAAATGATCTGGGAATTCTTCTTTGTTTTTGTTGATCAAAAAATAACCTAAACATAATAATAAATTGAAAACGCACTACCATTTCCATATAATCGAGAGAAGCTGCCAGCACCTTATTCATTTATGCAGATTAAATAATTACAGTAGCATTATGGTATACAGAAGATTTTTTTTTTCAATAAAACCATATTTATATTGTACATACCGCCATCTCCTGATGGTATACTGGGAAATTTTCATCAAACATGCCATCTGGTTTCTGCTTCTCCAATAAAAGCCACTTCACGGAGTTGCACAATATATCTCTGTCGATGCTGATTAAGTCTTGAGCTAGGGCAAACACTTTCACAACATAGGCAGTGAGCCTGCAGAAGACAAGTCAACCAGACTAGTAAGCCAGAGAGTGCCAGAGGTGTCATATCGTAAAAGATGAGGTCTCATAAAGTGGACAGAATAAGCACATGTAGAGTCACATTAAACAGAGGAAGAGACCGAATAAGTACAAGTGGAGTTAAACTAAGCAGGAGAGGAGATAAAAAAGCATAACTGCCATTATATTAAGCAGGGGAGGAGATACATAGGTTCAAGTGGAGTCATTAGGCAGGGGAGGACATAGCTAAGGCCAAGGGGAGTTATTAAGCAGGGGAGGAGATAAGTAAGCACAAGTGGAGTCATTAAGCAGGGGAGTAGAGAAAAAAAATCCCAATTGAAGGCATTAAAGTGGAGTTCCACCCTAATTTTATACTTACCTCCATCTTCTCGCTCCGGGTCACCTGAAAAACAAATGGATAATCCCAATTTTTTTTTTTTTTTTACTTACCTTGTAGAGAAAATATACTTACCTTACTTCCTTCTTCCTCCCCTCGGCGGCCGCGGCGATTCGTCACTTCCTGGCTTTTGCAATGATTCCTGGGAGCTGAACGTCATCGCTCCCAGGAATCATTGCGCCTGCACCGGCCCCGACGTCAGTTCCGGCACGCGCGTGTCATTCCCTTCTAAACAGCTTCTGGGCATGCCCAGAAGCTGTGGAGGGATGACGCGCGCGCACCGGAAGTGACGTCGGGGCCGGTGCAGTGCATCGTGGGACCGAAGAAGAAGGAAGAGGACGCCGAAGAGGATCGCGCTGGCTTCAAGCTGCCCACACCTGAGATGGCAGCGCTGGAGAATACTTTTTCAAGGTAAGTATTTCTCCTAAAAGGTAAGTGCAACCCGGGACAGATCAGAGGCTAGCCATTGTGGAATGTACTAGCCCTGACTGTCCCGGGGGTATTTTTTTTTTTAAAAATGTGCACTGGGTGGAACTCCGCTTTAAGCAGGGGAAGAGATTAAAAAAAAAAAAAAAAAGCTCAAGTGAAGTCATTAACCAAGGGAGGAGATAAAAAAAGCCCAAATGAAGTCATTAAGCAGGGAAGGAGATAAAAAAAAGCCCAAGTAAAGGCATTAAGCTGTGGAAGAGATAAAAAAAAAAAAAAAAGCTCAAGTGAAGTCATTAAGCAGGGGAGGAGATAGAATAAAATCCCAAGTGAATGCATTAAGCAGGGGAAGAGATAAAAAAAGCTCAAGTGAAGTCATTAACCAAGGGAGAAGTTAAAAAAAGCCCAAATGAAGTCATTAAGCAGGGGAGGAGATAAAAAGAAAAGCTCAAATGAAGTCATTAACCAAGGGAGAAGATAAAAAAAGCCCAAATGAAGTAATTAAGCAGGGAAGGAGATAAAAAAAGCTCAAGTGAAGTCATTAACCAAGGGAGGAGATAAAAACAAAGCCCAAGTGAAGTCATTAAGCAGGGGAGGAGATAAATACGCACACATGGAGACACAATAAGCTCAGGATGGAATAAGCAGCATCTGGACAGGTTATAATCTCTTTCAAGTTTTTATTGTCATCTAGGACCTTTTCCTTCCCAGAATAGGAATGGAAGGGATATTTTCCCAACAGGATCACAGCCTGCAAAAATTACCTTAAATCTAGAATATTGATATCATTCAAGAATAACATGATAAAGTGACACTAAACTCTGGTAAAAAAAAAAAAAAAAAAGTTATATTTAAGTATGTATTTTTAAAGCAGTATTAAACCCAAAACCAAAAATGTAATATATTACAGCTTACCAATCATTAGATAGGGTGGCCACATTATTTTTCTTCTTTTTTTTCCCCTCTGTTTTCACCTTGTGATCTGGCCAGTAACACACCTCCTGTATTAGAGCACCCCCAATCTAGATGAAGGAGCACAGGGGGCACCTTTGGGCAGCATTGTCAGCCTAAGGGGAGGGGAGTGTTGGATGTACTAGCAGATTTAGATACTCTAACAAATTGAAGCCAAACTCCAACTAATACTTTTTTCCTTTTGGGATAAAGGTTTAACATAAATAAATAAAAGCTGACCATTGTAGCCACCCCTGTTAATGTTAAATGGTTGGGCTCAATCCTCTAACTGCTACATTTGGTAAAGGACTCCTGCGATTGGCCCTTTACCCTGATCTGTGATCCGAAGGACACAGCTGTCACAGGGCGTGCCCGATGCGCACCACAGGAGGCGCACAGCAGCAGGTTCTGGAAGGACATTTATTGATGCCCTCCCAGGACTAGACGACCGTGCTGTAGCCGTCATCCGCTTATAGCACGGTCGGCAATTGGTTAAATATCTATGTGTTGCGGTGACTGTGTAAGGTTTTTGAGTACAGTTTATTCTATTTTCAAGCAATAAATCTAACTCTTTCATGATTTAGTTAAAAAAATAAAATACAAATAGGTGGACTTCAAACTTAAAACCAATGTATAATAATAATACAGAAGTCTCTATTACCATGTGCTTGATGGTGTTTGAATCCAGGCACCATAGGAACCGTCTGCTTTACGGAAAGCCAGCTGACCTGTATAACCTGTTTACCAAAAAGAAATTAATTAATGAACATAATCCAATTAAGCATGACCTCTAGGATAACTTACTGAATCTTTAGACAGAAAACAAAAAAAGATGAGGTCCAGGTTTTAAGCAATGGTCAACGGGAGGAGATCTCATGCCAGACACTCAATATACTGGTGACAGTGTGTGTCTGGGCCAATAACATATTCAGTACATCTCTGCAATACAGGCAAATTTCCCCATGTTTAAAGCGGAGTTCCGGCCTCAAAATCGATTTTGGGCCATCCGCTTGCTGAGGGTCACCTGAAAAAGAAAAGGATGCTCCCGATTTTTTTTATTTTGTTCACTTACCTTGTTTTTGAAGAAAATATACTCACCTTCCTTCCACTTCCTCCCTCTGCCACTTCCTCCCACGCCGTCACTTGCTGCTTGCGATGACTCCTGGGAACTGAACGTCATCGCTCCCAGGAGTCAATGCGCCTGCACCGGCCCCACTCGTCACTTCCAGTGCATGCGCGGCATTCACTGCTAAACAGCTTCTGCGCATGCCCAGAAGCTGTGCAGGGATGGTGCGCCTGCACCACAAGTGACGAGCGGGGCCGGTGCAGGGCATTCTGGGTCTCCAACATCACTGAAGAGGACGCAGAAGAGGACGCGCTGGCTTCAGCTGCCCACACCTGAGATGGCAGCGCTGGAGAAGAAATTTTCAAGGTAAGTATTTCTTCTAAAAGGTAAGTGCGACCTGGGACAGTTCAGAGGCTATCCATTGTGGGATGTACTAGCCCTGACTGTCCCGGGGGTATTCTTAGCTAAAATTCCCCCCCGAGGCCGGAACTCTGCTCTAACCACTTGACCTCCCAAAGGCTTTACTCCCTTCATGACCAGGGCATTTTGTTTTTCTATTCAGCACTGCGCTACTTTAACTGGCAATTGCACGGTCATGCAACACTGTACCCAAACTAAATTTCTATAATTTTTTCACACAAAGCTTTCTTTTGGTAAAATTTTCATCACCACTGTGATTTTTTTTTTTTTATATATCACTAAGTTCCCCTTTTTTTTTACTTTACATTGTGTTGTATGTATTTACATTTTGGAGTTTACTGATTTGTCATTGTTTTAAAGGGATAGTGTTCCTTTTGTGTTCCATATTTCCATTTTTCTGCCTTGTATTCAGACAGAGTGCTGCATCCCAAATTCAAAATTTCTCTTTAACCACTTCTGGACCAGAAGATTTTCCCCCCTTAATGACCAGGCCATTTTTTGCGATTCGGCACTGCGTTAATTTAACTGACATTTTTGCGGTTGTGCGATGCTGTACCCAAATAAAATTGATGTCCTTTTTTCCCACAAATAGAGTTTTCATTTGGTGGTAATTGATCACCTGTGCGATTTTTAATTTGTACGCTATAAACAAAAAAATACAGACAATTCTGCAAAAAAAAAAAACAAAAAAACAATATTTTCCACTTTCTGCTATATATCATTCCCAATAAAAAAAAAAAAAAATTCTGCTACATATTTTTGGTAAAAAAAAATCCCAATAAGTGTATATTGATTGTGCTCATTGCTGACAGAACAGCGGTCTGCCGTGTACAAACAACAGACTGACGTTCTGTCTCCACTGGGAGTAATCGCGGGTGCCCGGCGGCAATTGCGGCCACCGGACCCGCAGATCAGCTTCCCCTGTGACGAATGGGCACGTGCACATGCCCCCACTCGCGGTCCCACAAAGCGATGTACAGGTACATTGTTTCGCGGGACAGAGCCGACCTGCCACAGTATATGTACCACTGGCAGTCGGCAAGTGGTTAAAGGGAATGTAAACCCTCACATTCACCCAGTGAAGTGAACAGCCTCAGATGTTACACAGAGATGAAACAAATCTCCCTACATACATTTTATTTGTATATCTGTTGTCTTCAGCTTTCTACAATCTTAATTGTGTTACACATTTTGTTTCCTCATTCAGCGGTGGGTGTGGAGTCTAGGCATACACTGTGTGAGAGCTGATTGGAGGAAAGGCACCTCCCCCCTCCACATAGACAGAGGAACCAAGAAACTTGCAGAGCTGTGCTGTGAATAGACCAGCTCTCTGCTTATCTGTCTCTAAGTTGCTTCCCCCGACACAAATTTCCAGCTACTTTGATCTCCGGTGTCACAGAAGTTGTCAGAAGTTATCATGCTGATAACAAGAGGAGCGAAGCAGCAGAAAGACACAAAGCAGCAGAAAGACACGGGACTTAGGGCTTTGGAGAGAGATAAGTAAACATTACAGATAGATGTGCCCAGGTCAAATATCATGAATGGGGTTTACCTCCACTTTAAGCACAAATATCTTTTTGTAATTAAAAAAAAAGTATGTGCTTGCTTGCTCAGCCTACCTCTCTTTATGCAGAGTGAGATGAATTATTAATAAAGTGGATATAAAACAAAAATGTATCTTTTAGTTTTGTATGACGGATGAATGGCTTGGAACACCTGCTGAGTTTTATTACTGCCATAGGGACGGGTAATCCCCTTACACCTTTTTTCCCTTTTCCTTTACATTTCCCAACCCATCTCCTTTGAATTCCTTTTTCTTGAATTGGATATAGCCCCTTCATTAAGACAGAATTCCCCCTTCCTTTTCTCCCTCCCTCTTCCTTACTGCCTGCCCCCCTTCCCTCTCATCCCCCTTTTTTCCCTCTATGTGTGTTTTCTTGATTGTGGAACAAAGTCCCTTTTTAAAAAATCATTTTGAGTGTTTTTAACTAGATGAAGGAGCACAAGGGGCACCTTTGGACAGCATTGTCAGCCCGAGGGGAGTGTTGGATGTACTAGCAGATTTAGATACTCTATCAAATTAAAGCCAAACTCCAACTAATACTTTTTTCCTTTTTTGGGATAAAGGTTTAACCAGTGGCGGCCTGTGCATAGGGGGCGCCAGGGCGCCGCCCCCCCCTAAAAAAAGAAAAGAAAAAAAAATTAAAAAAAAAAAAAAAAAAAATTACAAAAAATCGATAAAGTTTTCAAAAAAAAAAAAATTGTGTTCGCCGGCCTATGTGGAGGCTGTGGGGGGGTGGGGTTTACGACCCAGAAGAGGCGCCGATTGGCTGCCTTCTGGGGCGTAACCTGGGCGCAGGGTACAGCGCTAGGAAACCCCCACTTTCGGAATGTCCTGGCTGTGATTGGTCCAGTCTCCAGCCTGGACCAATCATCATCCAGGACATCCGATGCTGACCCGTGACCCCGCTGACGTCGCGTACGTCAGTCACGAGTCAGTGCGGTGGACGGATGGGCACAGCAGAGCGGAGCGGACTCAGAGTCTGCGGAGACTCGGAGAGCAGACCGGACACCGGAATCGGCTTCAGAGAGACGGACGACCCGACCAGGCAGTCACCTCACCAGGCCGCAGCCGCGCAGCGTCTCCAGAGGAGTGGAGGTCATCTGGACTGGAAGAGAAGACTCGATCACCACCGGTAAGTGAGCTGTGGCGCTCTGCAATCATTGGGGGACAAAGCTGTGGCACTCTGCAATCATTGGGGGACAAAGCTGTGGCGCTCTGCAATCATTGGGGGACAATGCTGTGGCACTCTGCAATCATTGGGGGACAAAGCTGTGGCACTCTGCAATAATTGGGGGACAATGCTGTGGCGCTCTGCAATCATTGGGGGACAATGCTGGCACTCTGCAATCATTGGGGGACAATGCTGGCACTCTGCAATCATTGGGGGACAATGCTGTGGCGCTCTGCAATCATTGGGGGACAATGCTGTGGCGCTCTGCAATCATTGGGGGACAATGCTGGCACTCTGCAATAATTGGGGGGACAATGCTGTGGCACTCTGCAATCATTGGGGGACAATGCTGTGGCACTCTGCAATCATTGGGGGACAATGCTGTGGCGCTCTGCAATCATTGGGGTACAATGCTGTGGCGCTCTGCAATAATTGGGGGACAATGCTGGCACTCTGCAATCATTGGGGGACAATGCTGTGGCGCTCTGCAATCATTGGGGGACAATGCTGTGGCGCTCTGCAATCATTGGGGGACAATGCTGTGGCGCTCTGCAATCATTGGGGGACAATGCTGTGGCACTCTGCAATCATTGGGGGACAATGCTGTGGCGCTCTGCAATCATTGGGGAACAATGCTGTGGCGCTCTGCAATCATTGGGGGACAAAGCTGTGGCGCTCTGCAATCATTGGGGTACAATGCTGTGGCGCTCTGCAATAATTGGGGGACAATGCTGTGGCACTCTGCAATCATTGGGGGACAATGCTGTGGCGCTTTGCAATAACTGGGGGACAATGCTGTGGGCACTTTGCAATCATTGGGGGACAATGCTGTGGGCGCTCTGCAATAATTGGGGGACAATGTTGTGGCGCTCTGCAATCATTGGGGGACAATGCTGTGGCGCTCTGCAATCATTGGGGGACAATGCTGTGGCGCTCTGCAATCATTGGGGGACAATGCTGTGGCACTCTGCAATCATTGGGGGACAATGCTGTGGCGCTCTGCAATAATTGGGGGACAATGTTGTGGCGCTCTGCAATAATTGGGGGACAATGCTGTGGCACTCTGCAATAAATGGGGGACAATGCTGTGGCGCTCTGCAATCATTGGGGTACAATGCTGTGGCACTCTGCAATCATTGGGGGACAATGCTGTGGCGCTCTGCAATCATTGGGGGACAATGCTGTGGCACTCTGCAATCATTGGGGGACAATGCTGTGGCACTCTGCAGTGATTGGGGTACAATACTGTGGTGCTCTGCAGTGATTGGGGACAATGCTGTGGCGCTCTGCAGTGATTGGGAACAATGCTGTGGCGCTCTGCATTGAAAGGGGCTCGCACGCTTAACTCTGCATTGATGGGGGCACGGAACAGTTGCATTGAAGGGGGGACGCACGCTGAACTCTGCATTGTGGGGGCACAGAACAGTGTTTATTGCATTGAAGGGGGCACAGCACAGTGTTTATTGCATTGAAGGGGGCACAGCACAGTTGCATTGAAGGGGGCACAGCACAGTTGCATTGAAGGGGGCATGCACGCTGAATTCTGCATTGTGGGGGCACAGCACAGTGTTCATTGCATTGAAGGGGGCACAGCACAGTGTTTATTGCATTGAAGGGGGCACAGCACAGTTGCATTGAAGGGGGCATGCACGCTGAACTCTGCATTGTGGGGGCACAGCACAGTGTTTATTGCATTGTGGGGGCACAGCACAGTGTTCATTGCATTGAAGGGGGCACAGCACAGTGTTTATTGCATTGAAGGGGGCACAGCACAGTGTTCATTGCATTGAAGGGGGCACAGCACAGTGTTTATTGCATTGAAGGGGGCACAGCACAGTGTTTATTGCATTGAAGGGGGCACAGCACAGTGTTTATTGCATTGAAGGGGGCACAGCACAGTGTTTATTGCATTGAAGGGGGCATGCACGCTGAACTCTGCATTGTTGGGGCACAGCACAGTGTTCATTGCATTGAAGGGGGCACAGAACAGTGTTTATTGCATTGAAGGGGGCACAGCACAGTTGCATTGAAGGGGGCACAGCACATTGTTCATTGCATTGAAGGGGGCACAGCACAGTTGCATTGAAGGGGGCACAGCACAGTGTTTATTGCATTGAAGGGGGCACAGCACAGTGTTTATTGCATTGAAGGGGGCACAGCACATTGTTCATTGCATTGAAGGGGGCACAGCACAGTTGCATTGAAGGGGGCATGCACGCTGAACTCTGCATTGTGGGGGCACAGCACAGTGTTTATTGCATTGAAGGGGGGCACAGCACAGTGTTTATTGCATTGAAGGGGGCATAGCACAGTGTTTATTGCATTGTGGGGGCACAGCACAGTGTTCATTGCATTGAAGGGGGCACAGCACAGTGTTTATTGCATTGAAGGGGGCATAGCACAGTGTTTATTGCATTGTGGGGGCACAGCACAGTGTTCATTGCATTGAAGGGGGCACAGCACAGTGTTTATTGCATTGAAGGGGGCACAGCACAGTGTTTATTGCATTGAAGGGGGCACAGCACAGTGTTTATTGCATTGAAGGGGGCACAGCACAGTGTTTATTGCATTGAAGGGGGCACAGCACAGTGTTAATTGCATTGAAGGGGGCACAGAACAGTGTTTATTGCATTGAAGGGGGCACAGCACAGTGTTTATTGCATTGAAGGGGGCATGCACGCTGAACTCTGCATTGTTGGGGCACAGCACAGTGTTCATTGCATTGAAGGGGGCACAGAACAGTGTTTATTGCATTGAAGGGGGCACAGCACAGTTGCATTGAAGGGGGCACAGCACATTGTTCATTGCATTGAAGGGGGCACAGCACAGTTGCATTGAAGGGGGCACAGCACAGTGTTTATTGCATTGAAGGGGGCACAGCACAGTGTTTATTGCATTGAAGGGGGCACAGCACAGTTGCATTGAAGGGGGCATGCACGCTGAACTCTGCATTGTGGGGGCACAGCACAGTGTTTATTGCATTGAAGGGGGGCACAGCACAGTGTTTATTGCATTGAAGGGGGCATAGCACAGTGTTTATTGCATTGTGGGGGCACAGCACAGTGTTCATTGCATTGAAGGGGGCACAGCACAGTGTTTATTGCATTGAAGGGGGCATAGCACAGTGTTTATTGCATTGTGGGGGCACAGCACAGTGTTCATTGCATTGAAGGGGGCACAGCACAGTGTTTATTGCATTGAAGGGGGCACAGCACAGTGTTTATTGCATTGAAGGGGGCACAGCACAGTGTTTATTGCATTGAAGGGGGCACAGCACAGTGTTTATTGCATTGAAGGGGGCACAGCACAGTGTTAAATGCATTGAAGGGGGCACAGAACAGTGTTTATTGCATTGAAGGGGGCACAGCACAGTGTTTATTGCATTGAAGGGGGCATGCATGCTGAACTCTGCATTGTTGGGGCACAGCACAGTGTTCATTGCATTGAAGGGGGCACAGAACAGTGTTTATTGCATTGAAGGGGGCACAGAACAGTGTTTATTGCATTGAAGGGGGCACAGAACAGTGTTTATTGCATTGAAGGGGGCACAGCACAGTGTTTATTGCATTGAAGGGGGCACAGCACAGTGTTTATTGCATTGAAGGGGGCACAGCACAGTGTTTATTGCATTGAAGGGGGCACAGCACATTGTTCATTGCATTGAAGGGGGCACAGCACAGTTGCATTGAAGGGGGCATGCACGCTAACTCTGCATTGTGGGGGCACAGCACAGTGTTCATTGCATTGAAGGGGGCACAGCACAGTGTTTATTGCATTGAAGGGGGCACAGCACAGTGTTTATTGCACTGAAGGGGGCACAGCACAGTGTTTATTGCATTGAAGGGGGCACAGCACATTGTTCATTACATTGAAGGGGGCACAGCACATTGTTCATTGCATTGAAGGGGGCACAGCACAGTTGTATTGAAGGGGGCATGCACGCTGAACTCTGCATTGGGGGGGCACAGCACAGTGTTTATTGCATTGAAGGGGGCACAGCACAGTGTTTATTGCACTGAAGGGGGCACAGCACAGTGTTTATTGCACTGAGGGGGGCACAGCACAGTGTTTATTGCATTGAAGGGGGCACAGCACAGTTGTATTGAAGGGGGCATGCACGCTGAACTCTGCATTGGGGGGGCACAGCACAGTGTTTATTGCATTGAAGGGGGCATAGCACAGTGTTCATTGCATTGAAGGGGGCACAGCACATTGTTCATTGCATTGAAGGGGGCACAGCACAGTTGTATTGAAGGGGGCATGCACGCTGAACTCTGCATTGGGGGGGCACAGCACAGTTTTTATTGCATTGAAGGGGGCACAGCACAGTGTTTATTGCACTGAAGGGGGCACAGCACAGTGTTTATTGCACTGAGGGGGGCACAGCACAGTGTTTATTGCATTGAAGGGGGCACAGCACAGTTGTATTGAAGGGGGCATGCACGCTGAACTCTGCATTGGGGGGGCACAGCACAGTGTTTATTGCATTGAAGGGGGCATAGCACAGTGTTTATTGCATTGAAGGGGGCATAGCACAGTGTTCATTGCATTGAAGGGGGCACAGCACAATGTTCATTGCATTGAAGGGGGCATAGCACAGTTGAACTCTGCATTGAAGGGGGCATGTACGCTGGTCACTGCATTGAAAGGGGGCATATACCATCTCCTGTACCATGACCCGTGACATGCCTATACCATATCTGTGCCATGCCTATACCATCACCTGTACCATCACTTGTGCCATGCCTATACCATCACCTGTACCATCACTTGTGCCATGCCTATACCATCACCTGTGCCATGCCTGTACCATGACTTCAAAGTCACGCAATTTTTTACTGCGTTTTTTGACACGAAGCAATACCTATTACATTTTTCTTTTTGCGCCCCCCCAAAAATTTTGAGCACCAGCCGCCACTGGGTTTAACACAAAAAAATAAATAAATAAAAGCTGACTGTTGTAGACACCCTTGTTAATGTTAAATTTCTAGATTGTAAGCTCTAACGAGCAGGGCTGTCCAATTCCTCCTGTATTGAATTGTATTGTAACTGTATTGTCTTCCCTCACATTGTGAAGCGCTGTGCAAACTGTTGGCGCTATATAAATCCTGTATAATAATAATAATAATAAATGGTTGGACCCTCTAACAGCTACATTTGCAGAATAGCTTTTCCTGTTGAAAAACAACACACTTAGTGCCAGTTCACACTAGTACGACTTGTCAGGCGACTTGGTCAGCCTGACAAGTCGTGTACCGTCGGGAACCATTGTGTGGTACAGGAATGGTTCTAATAGGAGCGACACAAGTCGCTCCGACTTAGAAAAAGGGTCCTGTACTACTTCGGGGTGACCTGGAGCGACTTGCATAGACATTCATTTTATGAAGTCCATGCAAGTCGCGCCGAAGTCGTGGTGCACGCAACTTCACAGGTCGCCCCCGAAGTCATGCTGCTGCAGTGTGAACCGGCACTTACTGGCAGAAGCACCAGGTGAAAATAAAGAAAAAGCCTAATAAAAAGAAAACAAATGCAGCCATCACATCTAAGAATTGGTAAGCTGCAATATAATAAATGTTTGCTTTTGGGTTCATTGCCACTTTAACCCAAAAAGGTCCCTTCTATTGCTCTCAGCCTCCTCAAAATCTCCAAATGTATTTATTTGTATTTATTTATTTTTTTGTTGTAGCTGCAATGGTTTGGCTTCCTGTTAGAGGGTGGCTAGTCAGTACCAGGACAGTTGGGGCCCAGTGTTGTAGTTTGGCCTCCAGCCATGAGGGGGCACTAACTCCCACATGAGCAATTCCTTCATGCTAACACTTATCCTAAGTATTCAGTTTGGCTGACAGCATGCAGTTCCTCCATACTGCCAGTACGGGGACTCTTTTTCCTGATGTAAAAGTTATATTGATACACAGATATGGTGGTCATTATACAAAGATTTTCTGGACAGGCCTGCACATATTTTCTTGAATATTTTATATTTATGGTAATTATGTTTTGGTGTTTCTTATCTGCACATTAGGCAATATTAATTGTATACATTTCTAAAAGATAGATCTTAACTACTTGCAAAGTGATACTTTGCGCGTTGTTTTTTTTTTTTTGCAATAATATTTATTCATTTTTAGACATTCCTTTTACAATACCAACAATAGTTCAATCAAATCTCCAAGTTAAATTTAGAATGGTGGGAGGGCATTTGAAAGAAATAGGTAGAATTTAGTAGTTTGTACCAAATAATTCAATTCTGATTTGTATCTCTGCACGTTTGAATAAATATGCATTTGTTTCTTTAGGAAAGAAGATTCATTATCCACCTTAATGTGTGTTGGTGTAAATGTCCTCCAGCCTTCCACTGCTCTTCGACTAAAGCTCAATCATGTGAAAAATGCATCCAGTGGGAAATGTTCTCATTCTTTAAATAAACTCTGGGCTTGTTGCACTTCTATTTTTCTTGCCGCACCTCTTCTGGTGACAACTGACTAAAGGAGGGGTTTTCTTCAATTTGGCGAGATTGCAGAAGCTTTTATGTCTAGAGCATTATACTCATTCTACTCTATATTCATCTACTGAATTTTAATTATTTTGTATAATAAAATTCATATTTGTATGTAATAGTGTGTTATTAATCTTTTTATAACACTGGTAAGGTATAATTAAAGCCCCAATCTTTTCAGCATTTTGTACAATTACATACAATTATAGCTACCAGTGTTAGTGTGAATAATACAGTATTGAATTTGGCCTTCACTATTTAACCGGTTGCCGACTGCGCACAGCATATTTACTGCGGCAGTCAGCCCCGGCCAGGCAGAGTGACGTAGATCTACGTCGCTAGCCTGTCACCGGGTTTTGAGCCAATAGTGGGCGAGCGCACGCCCGCCTCGGCTCATTCACAGAGGAGTGCGGGCGTGTGACCGGCGGACCCGATGTCCGCCGGTCACACTACGATTGTCGGTAGAGCGGGAGAAAGGCGGACGGCATATGTAAACAAGCCGCCTGTCATTCTCCCCTGTGTAAAAATGGAGATCAGACGGTTCTACTATGTAGAACCGTTGATCTCTGTTTTTACACCAATAGCCATGTCTCACTACAGTTAGAATCACGCCCCTAGGACACACTTACCCCCTCCCTGTCCAATACAGTTAACCCCTTCCCTGCCAGTGTCATTTTTACAGTAACAGTGCATATGTATAGCACTGATTACTGCAGTAATGTCACTGGTACCCCCAAAAGTGTAAAAAATGTCAGTCAAGGGTCCGATCTGTCCACCGCAATGTCGCAGTACCGCAATAAAAAATCGAAGATCGCCTCCATTACTCGTTAAAAAAAACCCACCAAAAATGACAAAAATCTTTCCCTTTGTTAGTAAACGCGATAACTTTTGTGCAAACCAATCAAAATACGCTTTTTATATTATTGTTATTTTTGCAAAATTTACGGTCTTTTTTTGTTTATAGCGCATGATCAAAAAATTGCACAGGTGATCAAATACCACCAAAAGAAAGCTCTGTTTGTGGGAAAAAAAGGACGTGAAATTCCTTTAGGTACAGCGTGCAACGACCGTGCAATTGTCCGTTAAAGTGACGCAGTAAAAAAATCGCAAAAAAAACCCTGGTCAGGAAGGGGGTAAAATCTTCTGGGGCTTAAGTGGTTAATACAAGGCTATAAAATTAACACTTTTGGTCTGTCATTGTCTGTGGGGCAGCTATTCTCAACTTGAGTTCCTCCAGAAGTTGATAGGGGTTCCTTTGATACAGCTGTGGCCTTGCCCTTTTCCAACTATGGGCTCTTTCACACGGGCGTTCCTTTTTTTTTTGCCCGATCAGGTCCTTTTTTTTTTTTGTAACGGACACGGATGACACTTGTGTCATCCGGTCCGTATTTCCGTTTTTCATCCCATCCGTTTGCGGATGAAAAACTGACATAATGCATGTCTATGTAAATACGGATGTCTGCGGATGACACCACTGACATCCGTTTTTGCTTCCGTTCCGTTTTTTGAAAGGAAGAAAAAATAGGGTTCTCCTCCGTTCAAAAAAACTGAACTGAACTGACAAAAAATGGATGTCAGAGGATGATCATCCGATGACATCCGTATTTACATAGAGATACATTATGTCCGTTTTTCATCCGCAAACGGATGGGATGAAAAACGGACATACGGAACGCCTGTGTGAAAGAGCCCTTAGTTGGCTTTCATGTCATCTTTGGGGAATGGCTGCTTGGCAATAGGGTGGCATTAAGCTTACACTTCTCAGGAACCCAAGTAGCACCATGGCAAAAGGCAATGAACCAAAAAGATAGACTTCAGAGGGGTCCAATGTAAACTGTGTGCACCATAGCACATATGGAAATTACAGAGTTTTATTTCTTACCATTACTGATGTGCTGGATGGCCTCAGTTCTGCGATCTATGCCTACGTTTTCCCACTGCCTGGTAGCATCCAGATAATGAGCGGCAATCACAGTGGGAGTCATACTCATCATGTTTTGTTCTCCACAACCCCCAGGTGGCCTGATCAAGTGATTCAGATTGGCTCCATCAATGGCTTTCTCCACCAGCTGACTAATTGCTGTGCCTGAAAATTGCAAAGAGCTGAGTTAAAGCTGTTCCCTGGGAATGTGCTCTTTACACACACACACATACACACACACACTCCTCAAAAAATCACTGTGTTCAAAAAAAAAAAAAAGGTACCCAGGGAAAGAAAGAGAATAAAGGATTAGATGTATCACTTGTGCGCCACTATCAGCACTGAATAAGGTTTGCAGCAAGTGCCAGAACTCCTGTGAGCCATGGGAGCACAATGTAAGATTCTGGTACCTTCGGTACCCTTCCAGCCCATTTCTTCCGCATATAGCTACTGTCCCTTTAACTCTAGTCATCATTAGGCACGCTCTGAGCGGCTATTTCAATCGCCGGCTTTCACTCACAAGGTGTTCGTGCAAACCGCTTGTTACACAGCCTTGTCTGACGCTGCCGAAGCCTCCAGCTATTTCTTGTATCTCGCTACTGATCCTGTATCTCGCTACTGATCCTGTATCTTGCTACCTGATCCTTATCTCATTACCGGACCCCTCATCTCTCTAAACCAACTAGTGATAAGTACCCCACAGGGGATTCCTTCCTATCAACTTACACTATCTACTCTTGCATACTAAAGACTGTTGCTATCTATGCATTACTATTTCTATCATCTGCACTGTCACATAGATTGCTAGCTCTTGAGTCTACTAACATCTATATCCTTGCACTGAGTTAGCAATTCCTGTACACTTCATCTGCTGTCCCCTACCACCTGTTATTGTACATGATTGCTAACCTATCTGCATACTATCTATCACCATCTGCTAACACTCCAGAACATTACTATTGAGTGCCTATCATTGCTATCACTACTCACGCCTGTCCTTTCAGTACATCACCTCTATACTATCGTATACAACCTATCACTCCAGGAACATCTTATCTGAGTGTCTGTATATTTGCATGGTGAGGCAGGCTGGGCCACAATGATGAGTCTGGAGAGTTGGATATGGTAATTCAACACATCTCTACACGACTACTGAGTGGAAATTCTGCAGCTGCAAATCCAGTTCACTAAACAAACGCCGGAGCGTTACACACAAGAACCCTAGGACCTACTGCTAGCCTCATCTGACCCTCACTGGGAGATATCTGCCTCCAACCAGCAAATCAATCCAGTGGCCAATAAATAAACATAAACTGCTTCCTCCAAGCTGTGAGATCAACATGTACCACAGCACTGGCTGTGCATGTAAGTCTTCCACGAGCTAAAGAGCTGAGCTGTGTATGTACAAAAAGGGGCCAATTTATATTGTAGAGTGGATGTTGCCAGAGATGTATAGTAACTAAGTAGAACTACTTCACTACTGTACTTAAGTACCAAAAGGCGGTATCTGTACTTTCCTAGAGTAGAATTTTTTTCTCCTACTTCCACTTTTACTTCACTACATTTTTTCAATGATTTCAATACTTCTACTCCAATATTTTTTTTTGTGCTGCATAGTTACTCGTTACAATTATAAAAATTACCACTGCCAGAACAGTAGATGGCAGGTTTCATGAAGCTCAAAACATGTGTATTATCAGCGCATACGAAAATAAATGCTACTGTATGTATAAATAAAAGCTGCATTTGATATAATAAAAAACAATATGATGTTCAAACTTTTGACTTCTTTCTTTAATAACTACATAACACAGTACTTGTACTTTTACTTTCAGTACTTGAGTAGCGATTTTTTTTTTCAAAACTACTGGTACTTTTACTTTCAGTACTTGAGTAGCAAAATTTAAAAAAAAACTACTTGCAATACTTAAGTACAAAAAATGTTGAATACTTTAGTACTTCTACTCCAGTCACTTTTTGATCGAGCACTTCCACTTCTACTCAAGTCACTTTTTGATCGAGCACTTGTACTTTTACTCAAGTACGGGTTTCGAGTACTTTATACAACTCTGGATGTTGCTATATACTTTGCTGTATTAAGGCCCGTACACACGATACAAAAATCAGAAGTAAAATTTTGTCTGACAAACGATCTGCCGATTTTCTGATCATTAGTATAGTGCTTTCCACAGCCGATTATGAATAATTTTCGGGCGACAAAAACTGGATGTGCAGGCAATAAAATTGTTATTGTTTGTAATTAGTACAGTTTTCGTCCGAAAAAAATCATAAGAGCAAGACTAGGCATGCTCGGAAACTAAGGAATGCATACAAAACGATTCAACACATGACATCACTTCTGGAGTTGAATTCTGTCGTACGGGAATTTTCGTATGAAAGTAACCTCTTCACTTTCCATATGAGACTAGCATGCAACAAAAAACAGGCGACAGATATTTCGATAATCTGATCGTGTGTACGAGGCTTTACTCAGTAGCGGAACTATCAGGGTCGCAGCGGTCGCGCTTGCGACCGGGCCCTGGAGTTCCGCCACCTGAGGGGGGGCCCGCCAGCCCCCGTTCTCTTACCGCGGCCGCGGCGTGAGGGGGCCCGTCTGTCCACCTGACTGTTCTGTCTAGTGGCTCCTCCTGTAACTGTCTGCCCTCCCCGATCGTTGTCCCGCACTGCGCGGGGGGGAGGGGGAGGTGTCTACAGCGGCCGGGATGCTAAGAGGAGGCTGGCTGGGCTAAGTCTTCTGAAAAGCAGTCTGCTGCTGCCTGCACAGTCCTCGGCCCTGCCGATCCTCCAATGAACACAGAAGGCTGTGATAACAATAGAGTGCAGAGGAGTTCTCCCCTCTGCGAAGAGACCACATGCTGCCTGTTAGAAGCGTGCCTGCCTGGCTGGAGTGGAGTTGCTGAGTGAGGGGGAATCGTCTGACTCTGACCAACTGTCTGATAATGTAAGTGAACTAACTTGTCTTGAAGAATGATGATTCCAAACTCCACCCTTGCTAGTTTGCTGCCTCTTAATGATCCCATGGCAGATGGCACAGAACAGATCTCATCCCCATTTACAACACAGGTGGGGGGGGGGGGGGTGTAGGGATGAGATCTGCAGTGGTGGGGGGATGGGATTAGTAAGACAGAGGTAGTGGTGGTCAGGGAGGATGACACCACATCCCACCCCTCCTCCACCCCCCCCCACCATCGCCCCCACTGATCCCTCTTCACCATCGCCCCTTCATCACCGCCATTGATCCCACCCCCCTCACCACAGCCATTGATCCCACTCCAACATCCACCCCCCCTCATCACCGCCACTGATCCAACCCCCCTCATCATCGCCGCCACTAATCTCACCCCCCTTCACCACCATCACCACCTCTGATCACACCCCCCTCCCCACCACTGATCACACCCCCCTCCCCGCCACTGATCACACCACCCTCCCCACCACCGCCGCCACTGATCATACCCCCCTCCCCGCCACCGCTGCCACTGATCACACCCCCCTCCCCACCATTGCCGCCACTGATCCCACCCCCTCACCACCATTGCCGCCATTAATCTCACCCCCCTTCACCACCATCACCACCTCCGTCACACCCCCCTCCCCGCCACCGCCGCCACTGATCACACCCCCTCCCCACCATTGCCGCAACTGATCCCACCCCCTCACCACCATTGCCGCCATTAATCTCACCCCCCTTCACCACCATCACCACCTCCGTCACACCCCCCTCCCCGCCACCGCCGCCACTGATCACACCCCCCTCCCCACCATTGCCGCCACTGATCCCACCCCCTCACCACCATTGTGCCACTAATCTCACCCCCCTTCACCACCATCACCACCTCTGATCACACCCCCCTCCCCACCATTGCCGCCACTGATCCCACCCCCCTCACCACCATTGCCGCCACTGTTTACTCCCCCCTCCCCACCATTGCCGCCACTGATCCCTTGCCTCTCCCCACCATTGCCACCACTGCTCCCACCCTCCTCACCACCATCGCCGTGGTGCACTATTACTGATCCCATTCCCCTCTTCACCAGCCCTGCTGCTGATCACATTCCCCCCTCTCCCCACCAGAACTATCATTGATCCCATTCGTCCTCTCCCAACCAGCACTGTCACTGATCCTATTACCCCTCTCTCCCCACCAGAACTATTACTGATGCCATTCCCCTTCTCCCCACCAGCCCTGCCACTGATCCCATTTCCCAGGTCAGATTTAAAAAAAAATTAAAAATTGTGTCAAAAACATGCTTTTTCGGGGGGGGGGGGGGGGGCCTTCATGATTTCTTGCATCGGGGCCCTGAGAAATCTAGTTACGCCTCTGGCTTTACTCAACACTGCGGCCTGCATTTTACAGTCTATTTAAAATGCAGGCCCTGTTATTAAGCCTGGGGTTCCTCATGGAGTTCTTAACACTGCAGAGAGAACTCTGTCATTGGACGAGAGATGGTCGCGGGACTTTAACAGGCCATGTGACGAGGCTCTCCTCTTGGCTTTTTTTTTAACACATTGCATTCATTTTTCATCTTTCAACTCCTGAAGCTAACAGGAGCAAAATGCATATTTGTAAAGCCTTTTTAAATAGACCCCAAAGGGCAAAACGCCAAGCAACCACAGTTTAGGCAATGTGTCCTCAGACCAATAGAGAATCCAAAAACCCCCCCCTTTCCATAGATGGCTACAGAACAGGCCATGTAATATAATCAGTGTCTACTAATGTATTCATCCTGCAATATTCAGTATTATGAAGCACAATTAGTAAACAAAAGTGGCATTGGTATTTGGTGGGTTGTTAGGTTACAAAATCTAGTAATAACAGTATAAGGACAGCAAGCGGCTACTAACTATAAGCTATCGTTTTTAAAGGGGAAAATAGGATTCTTTAAACAGTGTTTTACATATAGCAGCTTTGATAGGGGCCAAATTGTAATGGCTAGATGACTTGTAACTCTAAAACTGCAGCTCTTGTAGCATGTCCCTGGGCTGCAGTGGTCAGGATCTATCAAAAGTGGTCCAAGGAAGCAAAACTGGCAAATTGGCGACAGGGTCATGGACAGCCAAGGCGCTTTGATGCATGTGGGGAGCGAAGGCTGGCTGATAGAAAGGTGTCAGAACACACAGTGCATTGCAGTCTTTATGAATAGGCTGTGCAGCCGCAGACTGGTCAGGATGCCTATACTGATCAGTGTCCACAGCCAAAAGTGCATGTCATGAGCACGTGGACATCAGAACCAGACCACGGAGCAATGGAAGAAGGTGGCCTGGCCTGATGAATTAACCACTTGCCGACTGCCGCACGACTATTTACGTCGGCAGTCAGCCCCTCACAGGCAGAGCGACGTAGGGATACATCGCTAGCCTGTAAGGGTGTGGGGAGCGAGTGCATGCCACCGGAGGCGCGCTCCCGCTCGGTCACGGACCCCCCCCTGCGCATGTGCCCGGCAGGACCCGATGTCCGCCGGGCACTTGCGATCGTCTGTGCCAGCGGGAAAAGGCAGGCGGCTAGTGTAAAGAATGATGATCAAATGAATGATGATCAAACGGTTCTACTATGTAGGACCGTTGATCACTGTTCTTACACACACAGCCACAGCCAATCACAGTTAGAAGCACGCCCCTAGGACACACTTAACCCCTCCCTCTCCAATACAGTTAACTCCTTTACTGCCAGTGTATTTTTACAGTAACAGTGCATATGTATAGCACTGATTACTGTAGTAATGTCACTGGTATCCCCAAAAGTGTCAAAAATGTCAGTCAAGGATCCGATCTGTCCACCCTAATGTCGCAGTCCCGCAAAAAAAAATCGCAGATCGCCCCCATTACTCGTTAAAAAAAAAATCTTTCCATTTGTTAGTAAACGCAATAACTTTTGCGCAAACCAATCAAAATATGCTTTTTGCGATTTATTTTACCAAACATATGGTAAAAAAAAAAATTGGCCTAAAATGTTAAAAAATTTTGATTTTTACATTTTTTTGGGGGGGAATTTCATATAAAAAAAATGTGAAAAATATTGTTATTTTTGCAAAATTGACGCTCTTTTTTTGTTTATAGCGCATGATCAAAAAATCACACAGGTGATCAAATACCACCAAAAGAAAGCTCCGTTTGTGGGAAAAAATTAGTTTAGGTACAGCGTCGCACGACCGCGCAATTGTCCGTTAAAGTCACGCAGTGCCGAATCGCAAAATAGGCCCTGGTCAGGAAGGGGGTAAAATCTTCCGGGGCTTAAGTGGTTAAGTTTACTTTTACAACA
Source organism: Pelophylax lessonae (assembly GCF_965119305.1). Taxonomy (NCBI): domain Eukaryota; kingdom Metazoa; phylum Chordata; class Amphibia; order Anura; family Ranidae; genus Pelophylax; species Pelophylax lessonae. The sequence goes on along the minus strand of NC_138771.1, from coordinate 614,568,173 downwards.
TATGGATGGCCAGGTGCGTGTGCGTTGCTTACCTAGGGAAGAGATGGCACCAGGATGTAGGATGAGAAGAACACAAGCCAGCGGGGGCTTAAAGGATCCTCTACTGACAGCTTGCCTTCAGATGTCTAATGAAGTGCATGCCCCGATGGGTCAAGTCTGTTTTGGTGGCACAAGTATGACCTACTCAATATTAGGTAGGGGGTCATTAGGTTATGACCGATTGGTATATATTATTTTTCAGTCTGCCCACACCCTGGGGAAAAAGTTCTGAGGGCATGTCTTTATCATTGACATACTTGCCAACATATATGTACCAGTCCATGGAACAGTATCACTTCCACCCACAGCCCTCACCAAAGACTAACACCTTCCAGACAGGCCGACCCAGATCACATCCAATTTCTGGGGTGCCTTTTCAGGTGCCCTGTCCCTAATTTCAGGGCGGTTAAAAGATTGCACTGTAATATTCTCATTTATTACCATTCTATGAGTAAATACACATGCTTAGTAACTCAAATAAGGGTGATGGTGTGATCTCAGGATGCAGCCTAAGGTACAGCATCATTGGGATAAAGCAATTAGATGTCCCAGCAAATCTGGGACAGTTTGTATCTATGCAATAAGAAACGAGCTGGTAGAAGCTACCTCTGTAAGATTTTAATATTGCTTCTCTAACACTTACCTTGGACAGTTACAATGGTCTCAATTTGTGTATTGGGAACAACATTTTTTGCATCCACTGTTTTGACCAACTCCTCCTGTACTCCAGCTGCAAAATGAAATATTATAAATATGAAATATTAACAGAACAACATAAACCAATTAATTCTTTCACTGCCTGAGCTTTTTTTATTTATTTATTTATTTTATTTATTTTTTTTGCACACATAAAAAAAGCACATTTTAGGCCTGAAAATTGCCTAAAACCTCAAAATATATATATTTTTTCTTCTGAAAGCAGAGACCCCATAGAATAAAATGGTGAAAGTGGCTATTTTTTTATATCCCATGATAATTGTGCTACTGTTTAACAAATCTATATTTTCAAAAGACACGCTCAAATGTATTTTACCACATACAAATACACAACATTGCCCATTTTTAAAAAAATAAAATACAAAAGATGTGGTTCTGTTTAGTAAATAGATACCAAATACAGTATGTCAAGCGTCAAAACTACTGTACCTGAAATTGCCTATAGGGGAAATTTTAAAAGCTTAGTGAAAGATGAAAGATGGCACTAGAATTTTTTTTATTATTCTAAACATATTTACCTTTTTTAACTTAACTTTATTATTGTCCTAAGGGGGCTGATAACCATCCAATGGGGGGGGGGGGGGGGGATTTACTAAAACAGGAGCACTCAGAATCTGGTACAGCAGTGCATAGTAACCAATCAGCTTCTAACTTCAGCTTGTTCAATGAAGTTTTAACAATAAAACCTAGAAATTGATTGGTTACTATGCACAATGCACGGGATTCTGTGTGCACCAGTTGCATAGTGCAGGTGACAGGTTTTCTTTGACCCTCTGATGTCACTTCTTCATTCTGTTAAAGCTGATCAGCTTCTTCCCTGGCCAAAGCAGATGGAGTTCGGCAGCTCTGAACCCATAAGTGCTCAGAGCTGAGCACTTCCAGCCAGGTTTATACTACCTAAGGGAGATCAGTGAATGTATGTTCATTGATTTCCTGACACTCTCTGTCTTGACACTCACCCAGGAGGGGCAGGGCAGCCAGGGATTTGTGGCAGGGGGTTTGATGCAGTGGGGGGAACATTCCTAGAAATCTAGAAGTGGTTAACTCTACTAGATTGTCAACAGCCTGCAGAGAAAAGGAGAACAAACTCCTGGCTATTATAGCTGCCAGCAGTTTGTCTAAATGTCGGTGCTGCCACTAATCTTAATGCATTCTATGCAAAGCCTTCAGCCCCACTTATACTTAGCTGAGCCCCATCTTAATCTAGCATTGTTTCACGAGAGCCTCGGCTGCCTGGGACTCTCCCTCCTTATTGGCTGAGACAGCAGTGGGCGCCATTGGCTGCTGTCAATCAAAGTCAGTAAGCCAATGAGGTTAAAGGGGGGTGGAGCAAACCATGGCTCCGTGTCTTAATGGACCATGGCTCCGTGTCTGAATGGACCATGGCTCCGTGTCTGAATGGACCATGGCTCCGTGTCTGAATGGACACACAGAGCAGCAGCTCGGGTGCCCCCTTAGCAAGCTGCTTGCTGTGGGGACACTCAGGAGGAAAGAGGGGCCAGGAGCGCCGGCGAGGGACCCGAGAAGAGGAGGAGTTGGACTGCTCTGTGCAAAACCAACTGCACAGAGGAGGTAAGTATAACATGTTTGTTATTTTTAAACAAAAAAAACCCAGACTTTAATACCACTTTTAGTCCCGGTTCACACTGAGGCAACCTGTGAGGCGACCTGGTCGCCGTAGGTCGCCTCCCATAGGGAAGCTGCGGACCCATTCTAATAGGAGCGTCAGAAGTCGCTCCGACTTAGAAAAAGGGTCCGGAGCTTCTTTGGGGCGACCAGGAGGCGACCGCCATAGACTTCAATGTTATGAAGTCCGTGGCGGCCGCTCCGAGGTCGCGGCGCGCTGCTCGCACCGTGACCTCAGAGGTCGCGGTGCGAAGTAGCGTCGCTCGTATGTGAACGGGCACTAAGACAATGCCAGCAAAGGAGAAAAAAATCTGCTCACCCTTTGTTTTTACAACAACAATAGTAATAATTGTTTTATGTTAGCACTGAATATTTGTCGACTTACAAATCTAGGCACCCGCTCCCCCCCAAAAAAATGACATGCCAAATGTGGCACGTCAGGGGTCGGGAGCACTTAAAGCGGAAGTTCCACTTCTGGGTGGAAATCCGCTTTAAGATAAAAAGCCTTCTGTGTGCAACAGCCCCCCTCAGCTCCCCTAATACTTAACATAGGTTCCGCTCTGTCACTGATGACGGGCACTGTGGGCACTGATGGTGGGCACTTAGTGTGTTTTATTTACCTTGTGTAATCAGGGCACTGGTGATCAGTGCCCTGATTACATTCCTGTGTGTCCCCGACGGCTGATCGGCTCTGCTCCTTCCTCACACTGCAGTCTCTGTGTGAGGAAGAGCGCTGGCGATGAGAGATGATCTCATATGTTTACATATGAGATCATCTCTCATTGCATGGGCCGATCACTTGGTAAATGGCCGCTGTGATTGGCGATTTACCACGATCTGTGATTGGCTGTGTCCAAGGGACACGGCCGACACAGATTTTCCCCGATGCGCGCTCGCGGGAGCGCGCGGGGAGCCTGTCTCTGGGAGGCCGTTTAAAGACGGCCTCCCGGAAATTAGAGTCCGTGCTGTATCCGTACTTCGGCTATAGCGCGGATGTGAAGAAGTTAATAAGTGCAGAAAAAAACGTGTTGATCCTGGCAGAAATTTAGTGAGCTGATAACTTCCTAGTGCTCTCTGCCTGTGCTGACTGTTATTTAGCACGGTTTTAAATTCCTCCTGTAGACCACAGAACACCGCCCCCCTAATTTATGGAGATGAGTTGAGGGGAAGGTGTCCTGTAGCCTTTACACACTTCCTGGCCTAGGGGGATGACATCATTGTAACCCTAAGAAACCTACATTTCTTGAATTTACGGTTGCATATAGATTGTTCAAGGGTCCATATACAATAAGGCTCCATTTCCACTAGTGCGACTTGTCATGTGACTTTGGACACAAAGTCGCATGACAAGTCACAGCCCATTGATTTCAGTGGCACCCATTCCAATCTATGCGACTTAAAATTGCAGCGACTTTGAAAAGGTGCCTGCACTACTTTGATGCGACTTTTGATGCGACTTTGAGTCAGAGAGTGTAAAGTCAGTTTAAAATTTAACTCAGAGTTGTGTGTTACAGCCATGCATGGTAATGCATGTTATATGCATTACTTGCCTTGTGTTGCCATTCATTTTGAATGGCACTCCAACATACAATGCACTTGGACTGTAGCACACTGCAATTCATGGTAGTCTGTTGCAATACAAAAAAGGCGTCATGTAAAATGTTACCATGTTAGGGTGTGTTGGCAGCCCTTTCATTTTTCACTGCAACCACGAAAACATCAGCCAGGTTTTTGTCTTTTGATGTCCGCTTTTTTCTTTCACTTCCTTTGACTTGAAGTCAAATGATCCAGTGGGGTTGACTTACTAAAGGCAAATAGAATGTGCACTTTGCAAAGTGCAGTTGCTCTAGGGCTTAATAAATGAGGTAAGGCTTCACTTTGCAAAGAATACCCAATCACGTGGAAGGAAAATTTAAAAAACAGCATTTTTGCTTGCACATGATTGGATGATGGAAGCCAGCAGAGCTTCTGCTCACTTACTAAGCTCTGGAGCAACTTCTTTTGTAGAGTGCAACTGCACTTTGCAAAGTGCGCAGTCTTTTTGCCTTTGGTAAATCAACTCCATTAGTTCTCTCTAAAGTGCAAACATGAAAAGACAATGGGCGATTTAATTCTAATAGTATCCAGTATTCAGTAGACATCCTGTACAATAACTGGCAATTAAACACAGAGGTAACATATGTTATTCAAAGAATAAACATTTACAGACCTCTTCCTCTTCCCTCGGGATCTAAAACAACATTTGTTAAGGTCTGCACAACCCGTTTTCCTTCCGGCTGAAACAAAACACAATTATAAAACATGAATCTTTATCTTTCAAAATGTAAAGTGTATTCAAACTCCAATAATGAACTTCTCTTATTTGCTCGTTTTGGTCTGCTAAATATACCATTGAAAGAGTTTTGTTGTGTCTGTTTGTGTAAAAAATACCCCTTGATTTTGCTAGAAATCTTGTGAGCTGATAACTTTCTATGTTCTCTGACTGTGTGCAAGGAGGTGTTACACAGTTACATAGTTTGTGAGGTTGAAAAAAGACATCAGTCCATCCAGTTCAACCTATGATGTGTGTGTGTTTGCTGTTAACCATACATTGTATACCCCTGTATGTTGTGGTCTTTAAGGTGCCCATCTAATAGTCTTTTGAAACTATCAATGCTCCCTGCTGATACCACTGCTTGTGGAAGAGAATTCCACATCCCCACTGCTCTGACAGTAAAGTACCCCTTACGTATTTTTAGCTTAAACCGTTTTTCCTCAAGTTTTAGTGAGTGGCCACGTGTCTTATTGTAGCTCCTTTCTCTGAATAGTTTGTTCCTTATGCTAGGGTCGCCAGTACAGTATTTGTACATGGATATCATATCCCCCCTCAATCGTCTCTTCTCCAGAGAGAATAAGTTCAGTGCTTGTAGTCTTTCCTCATAGCTGATGTCCTCCATTCCCCTTATTATTTTTGTTGCCCTTCTCTGGACTCTCTCCAGTTGCAGCACATCCTTCCTGAGGACCGGTGCCCAGAACTGGACAGCATACTCCAGATGTGGCCGGACCAGAGTCTTATAGAGAGGGAGAATAATCTCTTTATTTCTGGAGTGAATCCCCTTTTTTATACATCCCAGTATTCTGTTGGCTTTGCTTGCAGTGGCTTGGCATTGCATGCCACTGCCAAGCCTGTTGTCTACCAGTACCCCCAGGTCCTTTTCCATCCTAGACTCACCCAGAGGTTTCCCCCCCAGAGAGTAGCTTGCTTTCGCATTACTGATGCCCAGGTGCATTATTTTACATTCTTCAACATTAACCACTTTACCACCAAGTTTAAGGGCTCTTTCACACAGGCGATCCGATCAGATCCGCCTGTCAGTTTTTTAGGCGGATCTGATCGGATCCTCCATGCAGCTCTATGGGGCAGCGGATGTCAGCGAAGACACCTCCACTGACACCCGCTGCCATCCGCATCCGATCCTGTGCTTGAAATCTGGACGGATGGAAACCCTATTTTTCCATCCGTTCAGTAATCGGATCGGATCGGATCTGATGAGAGCGGACAAGCGGTCCGCTCTCATCCGATCCCCAATAGAGGGCAGCGGGGGCTAAGACACCTCCCTCTCCGCTCTGCAAGCGGAGACGGAGCTGTCATCCGCCCGGCTCAGCGGGGATCGCGGATCGATCCCCGCTGAGCAACACGGATCCGCCTACGAAGCGGACCGTGTGAAAGAGCCCTAAATCAATATTTTTTGCTAGAAAACTACTCAAAACCCCCAAACATTATATATATTTTTTTAGCAAAGATTCTGGAGAATAAAATGTCGGTCATTGCAAAATTTTTTGTCACGCTGTATTTGCGCAGCGGTCTTTAAAACGCCATTTTTTTGGAAAAAATTTAAAAAATCACATTTCACTGCATTTAAAAAATACTAAACAGTAAAGTTAGCCCATTTTTTTTTGTATATTGTGAAAGATGATGTCACGTCGAGTAAATAGATACCCAACATGTTACAGTTTAACATGGGATGGCGACAAACTACGGTCAATAGACATCTCAATCTGCGACGCTTTAAATTTATTTAACGGTTACCAGTTTAGAGTTAGAGTGTAGCTCTTTTTTTTGAATTATTGCCCACGCTCTGGCAATCGCGGCGATACCTCACATGTGTGGTTTGAACAGCGATTTCATTCGCGGCTCGACTTGCGTATACGTTTTTGTTTGTGCGCGAGCTAACGGTGATGGGGGCGGCTACATTTTTTTTTCCTATTTATTTTTTCTTTATTTTTAACTTTATTACAGGTTTTTTAAAAAAAAAAAAAAATCTGATCACTTTTATTGCTGTCACAAGCAATGTAAACATCCCTTGTGACACCAATATGTAGTGACAGGTACACTTTATGGAGGGATCGAGGGTCGGTGGGACGGGAGCCCCGAGCAAAGCCTCAGAAGGCGGCGGGAGGGGGGGGACGTCCCCTCCCGCCCCCCCGGGTAAGGATCGAGCGGCTCCCGAGCCGCATCGGTCGTTACCGACGGAAAGCCGACCATCGGCTTCAAACCACGGTACCGGGATGATGCCTCTAGCTAGAGGCATCATCCCGGTATAACCCCGCAAAGTCAGCCGACGTAGGTCTACGTGGCTAGACGTTAAAGCGGAGTTCCACCCAAAAGTGGAACTTCCGCTTTAGGGAGTCCTGACCCCCCGACATGCCACATTTGGCATGTCATTTTTTGGGGGGGGGAGCGGGTACCTAGTTTTGACAGGTACCCGCTCCCACTTCCGCTCGGAGCGCCGCGGCGCCCTGAGCGGAAGTTCTCCTCTCCCCCTCCCTCCCTGCAATCTTCTGGGACACGTCAGAGGTCCCAGAAGATTGCCGGCCAATCACGGCGCGCAGCGCGACTCGCGCAGCGCGACTCACGCATGCGCAGTGGGTACCTGGCTGTGAAGCCGCAAACTGTAACAGCCGGGTGCCCACAGCAGTGATGCCGGCGCCGAGGGAGAGGATCGAGGCTTCCGGCGGCCGCATCGCTGGACCGTTGGACAGGTGAGTAAATGGCTGGAACTCCGCTTTAAGTCGTTAAACCTCATCTGCCATGTAGTTGCCCACCCCATTATTTTGTTCAGATTCTCTTGTAAGGTTTCCACATCCTGCATAGAAGATATTGGCATGCTTAGTTTTAATATCGTCCGCAAATACTGAGATTGTGCTGGATATCCCCTCCTCTAGATCATTTATGAATAAGTTAAACAGGATTGGCCCCAGGACAGAACCTTGGGGGACCCCACTTTCCACACCCGCCCAATCCGAATACTCCCCATTTATCACCACCCTCTGAACTCTCCCCTGGAGCCAGTTCTCTATCCAGGTACTACCTTCCTCAGTTTGAACAGTAAGCGTTTGCGGGGAACGGTGTCAAAGGCCTTTGCAAAGTCTAGATACACCACATCCACAGGCTTACCTTTATCTAGGTGGCAGCTCACTTCATCGTAGAAGGTTAATAGATTGGTTTGGCAACAACGATTTTTCATGAATCCATGCTGATTACTACTAATAATACCATTTTCAGTACTAAAGTCTTGTATGTGGTCCCTTAACATTCCCTCCAAAATCTTGCAGACTACTGATGTTAGGCTGACCGGCCTATAGTTACCCGGGATATATCTCGGCCCTTTTTTAAATATTGGTACCACGTTGGCTTTTTTCCAATCAGCACCATACCCGTCTGTAGACTATCCTTAAAGATCAAGAATAATGGTCTGGCAATCACCTGGCTGAGCTCTTTAAGAACCCTCGGGTGCAAGCCATCCGGTCCCGGTGATTTAATTATGTTAAGTTTCTCTAGTTTAGTTCTAAGTCTATCCTCTGTTAGCCATGGCGGTACTTCCTGAGGTTTATTATTTAGATTAGCCTTACCAGTTGGGTTAGTGTAGCTCCCCGATTATTCTGTGAAGACTGAAGAGAAGAAATTATTTAACACTTCCGCCTTTTCTCTGTCCTCTGTGGCCATATTCCCTTTGTCGTCTTTTATGGGGCCAATGTGTTCTGGCCTCGCATGTGTTCTGGCCTCGCTTTCTTACCGTTTATATACTTAAAGAATTTTTTGGGGTTCTTTTTACTCTCTTCCACTGTATGTCTCTCGTGTTCTATTTTAGCCGCCTTGATTTCTTCTTTACATTTCTTATTACACTCTTTGTAATGCTTGTATGCAGCCAATGACCCCTCAGTCTTGTATTTTTTTAAGGCCTTTTCTTTAGTATTAATATGCATTTTTATGTTGGAGTTTAGCCACCCAGGGTTTAGTTTTGCTCTTTTAAATTTGTTTCCCTTTGGAATGCACTGGCCAATCCCTTTGTTTAGTATGCTCTTGAAGCACTCCCATTTTTCCTCCGTGTTCTTTGTTGCCAGGGTTCTATCCCATTTGATATTTTCTAGCAGAGAGTGCAGTTTGGGGAAATTGGCTCTTTTGAAATTCAGTGTTCTTATATTACCCTTGTGTTTCCTATTACTATGATTAATACTGAAACTAATTGACCTATGGTCACTGTCTCCTAAGTTGCCCCGTATTTCTATATCCTTGATCAGGTCTGTATTGTTGGTAATCAGTAGGTGAAGTACTGCAATGTTTCTTGTCGGTGCGTTCACCATCTGACCCATAAAATTGTCCTGCAGAACATTTAGGAACTGCCGAGCCTTGGCTGAGTGTGCGGTCCCTTCTGCCCAGTCTATATCTGGATAATTAAAGTCCCCCATTATAATGACATTACCCCTCCTTGCTGCCAATCCTATCTGTAAAAGGAGGACCGCCTCCCCTTCCCCATAGTGCCTTCCCTTTTAAGTTCAACCCATAGGGATTCTGCCTCGTCCATAGCTCCATTATTAATATCATCCCTCCTATTTACCTGTACACTGTTCTTAACGTACAGACATACCCCTCCCCTTTTTTACCTTCTCTATCCCTGCGATAAAGGGAATACCCCTGAATGGTCGCCATGGTGTTATGGAGATGAAGAGGAAGGAGGGGTTATGGAGATGAGGAGGGGTTACAGAGAAGCGGAGGGGTTACGGAGATGAGGAGGGGTTATGGAGATGAGGAAGTGTAACGGAGATGAGAATGGATTACAGAGATGAGGTGGGGATATGGAGATGAGGAGGGGTTATAGAGATAAGGTGCGGTTATAGAGATAAGGAGGGGTTACAGAGATGAGGAAGGTGGATGAGAATGGTTTACAGAGATGAGGAGGGGTTACGGATTTAAGGAGGGGTTACAGAGGGGTTACAGAGAAGAGGAGGGATTACAGAGAAGAGAAGGGGTTATGGAGATGAGGAGAGGTTATAGAGGTGAGGAGGGGTTATGGAGATGAGGAGGGGTTACTGAGATGAGGAGGGGTTACTGAGATGAGGAGGGGTTATGGAGATGAGGAGGGGTTACTGAGATGAGGAGGGGTTATGGAGATGAAAAGGGGTTATAGAGATGAGGAGGGGTAAGGAGATGAGGGTGGGTTATGGAGGTAAGGAGGAGTTCTGGATTTGAGAAGGGATTGTGTAGATGAGGAGGGAGAAGTAGATGAAGAAGGGTTATGGAGATCAGGAGGAGGGAAGTGATAAGGAGGAGTTATGAAGATGAGGAGGGGTTATGGGGATGAGGAGAGGGGAGGGGAGAAGAAGAAGGGGGGTCATGGGGATGAGGTGATGGGAGGAGATGAGGAGGGGGAGGGGATAAAGAATGAATGTAGAGATGAGGAGAATGGAAACAATGAGGAGAAGATGAACAGAGGTTATGGAAATGAGGTGATGGGAGGAATGAGGAGGGGTTATGGAGATGAGGAGGGGAAGGAGACCAAGAGGGGGTGGAAATGAGGTTATGGAGATGGGGAGGAGAGAAGAGATGGGATTATGGCAATGATGAGAGAGGAGGGGAGGGATATAAGTAAGGGGGAGTAGATGAGGAGGGGTGGGGGAAGTTAAGCAGGGGGAGGAGATGGGGAGGGGCTATAGAGATGAGGAAGAGGAAGAAGAGGAGGAGGGATAGGGGAAAGATGAGGGAGGTTATAGTGATGGGGAGGGGGGAGGAGATAAGGGGAGTTCTGTGTTCCTTGTAATTTATCAAAAGGTAAATGGGAAGAGCTGACACCACATGCTTTGGAAATCAGAGCTGTGTTATCAAACCAAAGAGGAAGGTAGAATCATACAATATTTCTGACAAATCAGCACAATTTTTTTTATGTAGCTTTATGTAATGGGTAGAGTTTTGAAAAAGAAATATACGTAGATATATGACATAGATAAGGAATAAAGGAATATGTGATGGAATAAGTATCTCCATAAAGTTAGTAAATCCATTAACCACTTGCCGACCAGTCACGTTGACTGTACTGCGGCAAAGTGGCTCGATTCCGTCCAGAGACGTATACCTACGTCTCTGGACTCCTCCCCCTGTAGGCGGCGCTCGCGCGCCGCCGGAGGCGCGCTCCCGCTGTTTTCAGTCACAACGGGAGTCGGGCCAGGGGAGGAGCGGTGGCGATCGCCGCTGCTCTTCCCCGATCGCCGGGGAATCGAGTTTGGAGATCCACCCGCTTGTGTAAACAGAGCGGGCGGATCTCCTAAGTGACAGGCAGGGACAGATAGCATGGTTCAGCATAGCTGAACATGCGATCTGTCCCCGTGTCACTCAGTCACCTCCCCCCACACATGTCAGTAAGCACCAGGCATACATTAACCCCTCCCTCTCCAATAAAATTAACCCCTTCCCTGCCAGTGTCATTTTTACAGTAACAGTGCATATTTATAGCACTGATTACTGTAGAAATGTCACTGGTACCCCCAAAAGTGTCAAAAATGTCAGTCAAGGGTCAGATCTGTCCGCCGCAATGTCGCAGTCCCGCAAAAAAAATCGCAGATAGCCGCCATTACTCGTTAAAAAAAAACCACCAAAAATGACAGAAATCTTTCCCTTAGTTAGTAAACGCAATAACTTTTGCGCTAACCAATCAAAATACACTTATTGTGATTTTTTTTTACCAAACATAGGTAGCAGAAAACAAATTGGCCAAAAATGTAAAAAAATTTAGATTTTTACATTTTTTTTTTGGGGGGGGGGGAATTTCATATAAAAAAATGTTAAAAATATTGTTATTTTTTCAAAATAAACGCTCTTTTTTTGTTTATAGCGCAAAAAGTAAAAATCGCACAGGTGATCAAATACCACCAAAAGAAAGCTCTGTTTGTGGGGAAAAAAAGGATGTAAATTTCGCTTGGGTACGACGTCGCACAACCACGCAATTGTCAGTTAAATTCGCACAGTGCCGAATCGCATAAAGTGGCCTGGACGTAAGACAGCAAAATCCTCCGGTGGTAAAGTGGTTAAGATATATTTGGGATGATAATTTAATAAATGGAAAAAAGGTTATATTTTAGTTTCATGTGGATTAGATGCACAGAGTAGTTAAGCTCATCTCTTCCACAATAGTGTTGAGTTTTTCTTCATTTGCAGCATATTAACAGGATAAAATATGGGGAAATATCCATGTATTGCAGAGATGTATGAAATATATGTGTGTTCCCGTTGAAGAAATGTTCAATCACATAATGTCTCCCCCAAAAGAGAACAACAAGAGAAGGGCGCAACGACCTTGTGCATTACCACTTAAAAGTTTATTAAAATCAAAGAAGGGTAGCGCACAATATACTCACAAACGTAGCATATGGACAAGCATATAGGAAATGGGCACAGCTCGCTTCCAGGACACTTCTCTACTGCTGGATAGCGTGATGGCGTCCTCAAAACCTGATGTGGCTTACACGTTTCGAGGGAGGACCCTCTTCCTCAGAGCCAAAATCACCACAAAAGAGACCCAGACAGTAATAAAAACCTGACAGAGGGTCTAACATAATCTGTTTGTACTTACCACGACCTTCAGCTTCTTCTTCACACCATCTGAGACAGCCTGTCCAGCCGCCTTCACTTCAATGTCGTGATAGCCCAAAGTCAGAGGAACAATGATAAAGGGTATGGCCAGAGACGAGGCAGACTTTACAGTCACAAATTGGCGATATTTACTCTTGGCAGTGGAGAGACTGCAGAATTCTTCATTGTAGGTCCACTCCACACGTACCTAAACCAGACAAATATATGTATAAAAACAAAAAGCACATGAAGTTAAAGCTAAAGTTAAATTTGCTTATATAATATGCCTTCCCAGCTGCCCCCCAACCCGACCCAACCCAACCCAACTCTTCACATTATTGAAAAAAAACAAGGTAATGCCCCTATGTGTTTCTGAGCCCCCACAATTGGAAGGCCTGAAATCCCATAAATGAAAGGGGCTGGCCAGGGACAGTCAGGCTGGGGAGGAAAGAGCTAGATGATGATAGGTGTCGTCTAGCCAGGAAATGAGGCAAGCTCTATCTGATTTGCTGCAGCTTCTAGTGCCCATTGTGAGAAGTTCACAGCGTGCAGTGAAATCATAGTAAGCCATTTTAGTACAGGAGAAAAACCTGTGCAACTGTGCAAGAAGAAAGGAAAGGCTGGCATAGAACTTTAACATGACCTTCAGGAACCACTATGCACATTTTCTTGTTAGTAAGTTTATAAAAATATAGGGGTCTATTTTTAAATAAAACTTTGCTGTGCAAGTGTCTGAAGTACTCACACAGCCATCCCAAATAATTCCCATAATCTGCCTAATATGTGTATTTCATATCATTGTCAGCGCCATCTAGCGCCAATAATGTGGTATTTTCCTGATTGAGATATTTCCGAAAATACCACTTTATGGCCACTAGGTGGAGCTGCCGATCATAGGAAATAAACATATTAGGCAAATTTGGGGATTTTTTGTGGTGGCTGTGCAAATCCTTGAGACGTTCAAACAGCATTTTTTTATTATAAAGAGACCCCTATATGTTTATAAATTTACAAACTTTAAAAGAATGGGCACAGTAGTTCCTAGAAGTCATGTTGAAGCTGATCTCCAGCCCACTCTTGAGTCTTGCACAGTTGTACAGGCTGATGGTGGATGAAACATTTGCTCATTGCATTTTCTTTTAATAAATACGCCCCATAGTGTATGCAAAACCTAACAATGACCCCGTGTGGTCTGTTTAATATACCATAAATTCTCCACCAGAATTGATATCTTCATACCGATCTCACTATGACCATCTATGTATTCCTCTACCACCTTCACCTCTTGGGTCTCTATGGCATTCATTTATTTTGTGGTTACACACTTGGATACTGTTCCCGCTTTCACTATTTCCCAGCTTGCTCCATTCACTTTATATTCACACTTTCACTTGAATTTTTTGGATTGGTTTCCACCTATCCTCACAACCTATTCACTTATGTGATCCTATTTTTGGTTTTTGGTGTTGGTGTTTGATTATATTTTTGGTTGTTACTCACCAATAATCAATCAATTCTTTCTCCTTTTATCACTGTGGTGAATTTCCTCCCTCTCTGCTGCCCTTTACTCTTCACACAACTCATTGCCCCCCCTTTCCTTTTTTATGGATACAGGGTCATCGGACCTTATATTCTGGATCCTTCCCTCTCATCCACCAGTTTTGGCTATACCATCAGCTACCCCCTAGCCGTGTCATCTGGACATTACAGGGGATACATACAAGTGTATAGATATCTTTGGTAAGTTCCCTTTCTCCTTTTTAGGAGCTCTTATATATTTTTTATTCTTTGAGAGAACCTATGGTGATGCTGTATTGATATACTCTCTGCAGCTTTTCCTTCCCTATCCAGCTTTATACAAATACCCATTTATATCAATCAATATTTTTCTATACCATTATTCCCTTGTCTCACCTTAGAATATACCACTTGATATCACCTTGATTGGACCCCTGTTTGGTTGGGACTGCTCCCATGTCCGCCGTGGGGGTATCTACCCTATTTGCGATCCCCAGTCTGTCCACCTGCTTTTAGAATTGGCTCCATACAGGTGGGTTGTAATAATTGTTGGCGCTCACCCCTGTGACCCTCACATTCTCTAACAGTCTGTACTTATGATGTAATGTTTTGATATCTATGCATATTGATTTTGTCTCTTTTATTATTTGTAGTAGCAATTGTCGATATCCCTATATCCACGTTTTTCGCCCCTGAAGAAGCGGTCACCCGCGAAACATGTTGGGTATGGGCTAATATATAGGCACTCACGTCCAATACATCATATATTACCTACCAGTTACATCATCTTTGGTTTAGGCCTGTATTGGGCTGAGTGGCCTAGACCACCCCCTTGTGGATAATATGCTCTCATGAGCTCTTTCATGCTACTTTTTGATTTATTAAGTTGGCTTGAGAAAGCCAACTTACTGAAATCCTATTTAAACTTCTTCTTCTTCTTCTTCTTATTTTTCTGGCCGCAAAATTTTTGGACACTAACTCCTCCTAGACCGTTCAAGCTACATACTCCAAACTCGGGTCAGACCTTCATACTGTTCTGACTCGGTGTGCTATATCTTTTCAGACTGGTTTGAGTTACGGTTTTCTTAAAAATTAATATTAAAAATCATAAAAATGCCCATAGACTTTCATTGACAGGATGTTCAGATGACCCAAGCTCCAAATCCCATTAGACTCAATCAACATGCTAGTAACTTTGATAATCATGCTAGCGACATGGCTAGTCACTTGCTAATTATGCTAGCGACATGCTAGCAACATGATAATCATGCTAGAAACATGCTAGTCACATGCTAATCATGCTAGCAACATGTTAGCCGCATGATAATCATGTTAGAAACATGCTAGAGAAATGCTAGTAACTTGCTAATCATGCTAGCGACATGGCTAGTCACTTGCTAATTATGCTAGTGACATGCTAGATACCTTGCTAATCATGCTAAGTACATGCTAGTCACTTGCTAATCATGCTAGCAACTTTGCTAATCATACTAATGATGGTAGTCACTTGCTTGTAATGCTAGCAATATGTTTTAAACTTCTTAAACTTTTAAATCTTTTTAAACTTTTTAAACTTTTCACATTTTCAAACTTTTCAAACTTTCTAAACTTTCTAAACTTTTCAAACTTTCTGGTCAGGCTTTCTCAAGGCAACTTAAAGTTTGTCTCGACAAACTTTTTTTTCTAGTTGTCAATTGTTTCTGTATTTGTATTCATTATCTGTGTTTGCTAACACGATAATTTTTATTGCACACATTTTTGTTCTAAATAAAATCTGTTTAATTTTACATATTATTGTTGTTATTGGTGTCGATGACGGTATCCCTTTAAAAGTCCTCCTGCCCCCCTCCTCTCCCTCCTTCTATTCTATTTGGGACGTGGATACCTTTATCCCTAGTGATATTTATATTTCCCAATTTGGAGACTGTCCCCTTTTTTTCATACAACGTAATTTATTCAGTTAATAATAAATCAGACAGACCCCTGCACTACATAGTTCATGGCGGATTGGATATGGCACAATAAGATTGTATAGTGTATGGTCAACCTATCTTTAAAATTGCAATAATAAAATCATAATAATAATATTATGTTTTACTACACAGTTTACTAGTTACCAGTGAATTATTTTGCTTGCAAGAAATGTGTACTAGTAAACTGATTCACTTACTTTGAGATCACTGTTGCCATAGTTGTAGAGAATAGCTCTTATCTCAACTTGTTCATTCCTTATCACAGCATATGGAAGTCGGAGATCAATGAAGAAGGACAGCTGGACCTGGATATCATGTGGCTTGGACACGCAGATTCCTGCCAATGAAAACACAGAAAAGCAAACATGAAAAATCGTCATATTATAGAAGTGCATAATAAATGGTATCACACTATGTTGGCTTCCTGTCTCCTATACCCCCCCTACTGAGACATACATTTAAAAATCCTGCATCGGAGATTATTGCTGGAGAGAGCATTTTTAACCCTTTGAAGCCCTAAAAGTGAGACCTAAGTCCAAAATCCCTGGAGAAATAGAGAGGAAGGAGGAAAAGAATGGTATCCCATCCACATATTGTAAAAACACCTGCAGGGTCTGTGTGACCCACATCCTTCTGGTGAGCATATATTTTAACAGCACTATGCCCGCAGGACCGCACGTTGGGATATCCAATATCTGATGCACTACTGAAGAATTGATTATTCACCATGGGAATCACTATATGGACTAATAAGCCCAATTGGGGCACACTTTGCACATTTGAAACCACAAAAAATTGAATTGATTGCTCTTAGTCACTTTAATACACACCAGCACAGATCACTTTATGTCACTATTATCTCACGATTGAATAATAGTTTATGAATATTTTTGACCCAGCACTGCACTCATATGTGTTATTGGTTCTTATTTATATATAATTTTAGTACATTAAGCACAATATAAAGCACTGGCACTATCAGTCATAATTCATTTATATTTATAAAGTTTTATAAATAATATTACTTTGAGCACTGGCACTTTATCACTAAATATCACTTTATATATTCAATTGTGATTATTTATTGTTATTATTTTAATGTGAGCTTATTGACTGTACCTCATCTAAAAATAAGTGTTTTGGTTTACAATACACACCTTATATTTTATCAGCGCCCTACATTTGTTATTATACAGCCGATGTTACCATTGGTACTAGCTAGACAGTTTGTGATGTCGGGGTGACAGCTTTAGAGGATGGAAGCAGTTTTTTGTTTTACATCTTCAATACTATTTTCAAAAATTGCAATAGCGCTTAAACGTCCTTTATATGGGATATAAAAACTTACCTTTGTTTTCAGACAAACTCACAGCCAAAACCTCCCATGTAGTGATTGAATCTTTTAAGAAGAGACTGAGACTCTTGGATGAAATCCTGTTTTAGAAGAAATATTTGTTTAGAACATTTTTTTGTCCCCTTACAATGGGGAAATATAACAGAACAAAGCCTAAAAAGTGGAAAAACCCAACAATACCATTATTAATTTTTCATACTGGCAATGTTATCAGCTTTGTGAACTACAAAACACACTCCCCCCCCCCCCCACACCCCATCAGGTTATGGAGACGAGGTGTTTTGTAGCCCTAACACATTTTCATGATAGAATAAAACCATAGAAGGAGCCTAATGAAGCAAATCAGCTCTTAGAGTTGGTGGCTGCCTTTTTTCTTTTTGTGATCCTGGTTGTAATAAACACCATTTCATATGGCGGCAGCACTTACTCACCCAACTGTATCAACGAGGGGGGGGGGGGAGTTGTCACCCCAGAAGAGGAATGGTATTAAGACTACAGAACATCTTCCTCTCCTTGCTTCTTTATAACAAGTGGGAGGTGGTTCTGTAGTCCACCAAGAGAATTGGGCAGCACTTGTAATGCTGATAGCACAGACTGAGGGCTGCTCTCAGCATATAGAAGAAAAGGGCACATGACACGGTGGGTTGGAAGGGTAGCAAAGGGGTTAAGAATGGGTGAGGACTAATTTAAGAATATGACTTAAGGAGGTTATAACCTAGGGAAACAAACAGTGAGGGGAGCAATCTCGCCCACCTTCCCACCGCCTTGGTATTAGTGTAGTTATGGCTTGGCTATGATTAGAAGTGTAGACCTTTAGTGAATTGAGGTATGGGAAAAGGATTGGGGACTTGTGGGGAATGTTGTAATTTTGTCACATTATTGATGGTGCCAAAAAAGTAAAATTGTTGGAAATTGTTTGCTTTGTGTTGGTGTTTGGATGGTTTCCGTTTTTACTGTGAATAAATCTCACTTAAAGCGTTTACAGTCTGGTCCAAGTTTCCTGAGTGCAGCCATGAAGATCTGGCCATCTCTGGTGCTGCTGATTCCTGACATAACACTGGAGCACAAAGACACAAAAAGGGAGGGCCTAAGTAACCTCCCAGCAGCCAGCATCAGGTGGAAACTGATTGGATGAACATTGTTTTTTTATTGTGTTACTTGCTTTGACTACACACTTTTAATCACATAGTTTTTGAAATATTGTGTTTAGGAAATATATGTTATTTTTATAACTTTTTTGTTTCACATTGGAAAGCGCACCATTACACCCAAACATCTGAGTAATGGGGTATGCTGGTTGCTGGGAGACAACCGCTGGTGGACACACAACCTTCCACCCAGAAAACCACACTGCCACCAGCAGGTGATCAAGGTCCTGACACCCTGAGTGCTTAACAAGGTCTTCAAACCATCCCCCTTAAAGGGACCACAAACCAATAGCATCCTGCACACCACATTGGGTAGCACTATCCAGGACCTGTTCTCAGATACTGTATAGAAAAAGACTTTTAAGGAAATAAGAAAAGTTCATTATTAGGGTTTACTTTAACCTTTTACTTGCTAACATATTAAATGCAAATACAAGTCAATGCTTTACTAATTGCGTAAAACCATTTGATATAACAGCCTTATGAATATATTCCAAGGCCCTACACTCACCCATTAGCATCTGGTGCTTCATTCATTGTCTCTATCTTCCAGAAA
The DNA here is from genome assembly GCF_965119305.1 of Pelophylax lessonae. Lineage (NCBI taxonomy): Eukaryota > Metazoa > Chordata > Amphibia > Anura > Ranidae > Pelophylax > Pelophylax lessonae. Next base: position 614,549,359 of record NC_138771.1, on the reverse strand, counting down.
AAGCTTTCTACGAATTCTGTCCTGGAGATTATGTCAGCATCATCAATGTAATCAAGGTCCGCATCGCCTGAAAAAAAAAAAGTGATTTTACAACAATTATTTTAAGTTATATATTATAGAAATTAATGATCCTACTGTCTGGTGCAAGGTCTAGAAATATCTAAAGTGAGTCTACTAGGACCAGCATCAACAACATATTGATGTCACTACCCCTGGCACAAAGAGAAGCACCACAACCACAGCATGTAAGCACTTCCATCCACTGCCTACTGCAGCATAAGGGGGACGGTTGGGGAGTATTTTTACTGCAACCCCAACTGCACATCTAAATAAGGTCTTACTCATCTGATAGGCAGCAATTGCTCATTGCTTAAGGAACCCCTAGCAACCCCAGAAGGAACCCTAGCTGAGAAAGGCTCACATATTGTATATCAGCTCATTGTATTTTAACTGATAATAGCAGTGCCGATATTAGGAACACCCACAGAAGCCACCTCTCCCCCTCTGTTGCTTATTTGCACAGGCCTAGAGTGCCTAATGGTAAATCCAGCCTTCAATGAAAAAAAGCCAGGAGGTCCAGTTCAGGCCTTGGCTGTTACAAACAGGACCAGAGATATCTGCTTGTTAAGGTCATAGACAGTGATATAGTCCCAGTGAAGGATTAAATACTGCTTCACTTTATCCAGAATAGTGAAAAAAGTAAATACTGTATATATTAAGTTCAACAACCTAATTTCATAGTATTTTTCCTACATTTTAAATCGTTTATATATGTTTCACTATAATTGAAGCCACAGTAAAAGTCAGTAGACAGCAGAGAGTAAACACGCTGTCCAGTGCAGTTTACCTGACCAGGTCAGACAGGCCCTCTCAAGGAAGCTTTTTATGATCGGCATGGCTATTACTCAGCTATGCCAGCAGAGAGCATCAGAGTAAGAGGGCAGAAAGTTCATTTTTTACCAGCCATTCCCCACCAGGGTTCTATGGAACCTTAGGGTTCCTCTAGAAGTTGCTAGGGTTTTTTTGAGCTGTGGCTTGTTGACTTTCTATCTGATGGTGCCTGCATAGTTCCAAGGCCAACACTACTTGGCAAAACCAACAGCATGACCCAATTATCTTTTTTGCTGTCCATAAGGGTGTCATTTTGAGCATAACTGTAAGGATTGCATTCCTTCTACTGACCCCCAATGTAAGGAGCATTTTCCCCACTGACTACGGATGAATTGGTTTTAGCAGGGAATCACCAAGACCTGAAAATGATTTCAAGGCTTCCTCTGGGTTGGGAAGGTTGAGAAAGGCTGATTTACAGTAAGAAAAAAAAAGGCAAAATCAGTTAAAAATGATAACAGCGATCACTAAAGGCTACAGCACTACACTACAGGCTGGATGAATTTTCATCACATTTTTTTGTAAAAGATTCATTCCTATGATTGTCAGCTCTATCTAGTAGCCACAATGTGGTACAGTTTTCTGAAATATCTCAATGAGAAATTATACCGCATTTTGGCCGTTAGATGGAACTGATGATCATAGGATCTAATTAATAACAGAAAATACAGGGAAAATTGGTCCAGCCTGCACGAATATTCATCCAACAAGTGTTTCATAAATAGATTCTATGGTGATAAAGGGAAATTCTTGTTTATCTGTATAGTGTGACCTTACTTCTTTCAAGTGGGTTTTTTATTTTCTCGGCTTCTCTTATCTTCTCAATGTGCCTGCAGCAGTCCAGGAAAGCAGCAATGCACTTTTCTCCATCTACAATGTTTCTGGAACGCCGCTCGCAGCTGATCTTCATGGGTAAGGTTCTCATGCCATCTTCACAGCACGTCCTCTGAAGACCTTCATAGTCCAATGCTACAAAAATAGACAGGGAAAAAACATTACAGTAAACATTTTAATGTCAAGATCTCCTGTTACTTGACCTGATCTCTGTTCATCTTACATCCAGGTGTCCAACATTTGACTTTTGCCCCTGATCGCCAACCAACCCCCCCTTCATTGACCCTGAAGGACCCCCAAGTAATAAGTTTTGCTTGTTTTCATACTTACGTTTTTCATCTTCTTCTTTGCCTCTTGTCTAGGCCCTCTGATGATGCAGAGAGCAATGCTGTCATGATGACATGCAGCTCTCTGCATCAATACAATATAAATGAAGGACACCTATGGAAGCAGTCCCATGTTAGTCTTCTGGGTTGAATGACACTGGGTATCATTTAACCCAGACAAATAAGAAAACCTTGTGGTGACAAGAAGCTACTATTGGGGGACAGCTCCAGATTAAAGGTAAGTTTTGCATTTTTTTTTTTTTTATATTTGAGGAAAGTGGAAAAATATTGCTGGACCTCTAGGATTATCTCACTGGTATTGCTATCTTAAAGTATGATGTTGATGTAAATGATCTGGTTCCCAGGCAGGCAGCTTCTATACCCCAGAGCAGGAGTTCCCAAACTGTGGGTCGGGACCCACTGGTAGGTCGCAGGCTGCGTTTGAGTGGGTCGCGATGAGCCAGAAATCCCTGAGAGCTGGCCCGCTTAAATTGTGCTGTGTGAGCCCCTGCAAATTACAGAGAGCCAGAGAAGTCAAATTGCGATGGATTCAGGACCCCGCCCACGCAGTTTATGGAGACTGGTCTGAATTTCCCAACGTGTAGGATACTTGCATCAGTGAGTACGTATGTGGGCTGCTATGTAGGCTATGTTCATGGGGTGCAGAGCCAGCTCCTCTGTCCTGCTGGCGGCAGCGGTGGTGGCTAGATTGGTGGCAGGATTCTCTCAGCTATAGCGGGCAGAGACGGCAGCCTCTGTGTCATAGGAGGACCAGGTGGCCCGGCTGTGTCAAAAGTTCATGGCAGCTTCTGTGACCCCAGTAGAGGATCTGAAGGAGAAGAGCCAGGACACCAAGATCAGCATAGAGCTGCTCATCATGGAGACTCTGAGTGAGGTGTGCTGGGCAAACAGGGGCTTCACCTTCACTGTGGACCGCTGGGAGAAGGAGGGTGGGTGCCATATAGCCTGCTGATCACTGTCCTGGGGTGGTTGATTTCTGTCCTCTGCCTGCCTTATACTGTCTATGAGGGTGCTGATTACTTACAACTCCGCTTATATGCCACACATGCCACAGGTTTCTGACCCCTCACTTAGAACATCTGGCAAATGTATTCAATAATAAACTGAAAAGTGGTAAATTTATATTTTTAATTTAACATCCCCCTCCCTTTAAAATATGCATTATTATTATTTGCATTTATATAGCTCCTACAAATTCTGTAGCGCTTTACAATATTCAATTACAAGCAAGTGGGTCTCGAAAAATAACTGTATTCAGAAGTGGGTCTCAGCCCAAAAAAGTTTGGGAAGCCCTGCCCCAGAGGATCTCAACACTCTCCTTGGGTTGTAGTGTAATGCAACAAAAGTTGAAATTGAAGGCCCACACCACTGCTAAGAGGTCCAGATACAACTTTATCCTGAGGTAAGTCAGAGGTACGATCCAAAAACGGTATGTAATGCTTTTTGGAGGTACAAGAGCATCCCATTCATCAGGGCTTGACTGACAACAAACAAGCTGCTGAAAGGCCTATGCTTATAATTCACACTGGAAAAATTACTATTGTATTTTCAGTTCACTTTTGGTTTGTGTACACTGTTGTCAATCAAGCCCTGATGAAGGTGTGCTCTATGACTCCCAAAATGTGTTAACTACCTTTTTTTGATTGTACCCTTTACTTTTTTCAGAATAAAGTTGTATCTGGACTTCTTAGCAGTGATGTGGCGCTTCAATCTCAATTTTTGTTTTTATTTTATTTTATATAACGGCTAAGGAAACATTTTATTATAAAAATACTTCCCCAAATTTGGGGTTAAATTTTACTCAATTTCTAGGAAAAAAAGCTGCATGCACCCCTGAAATACATATACTGTATATACATGTAATACATATTTATACGGTATCTCACAAAAGTCAGTACACCCCTCACATTTGTGTAATTATTTTATTATTTTAATATTTTATTATACCTTTTCATGTGACAACACTGAAGAAATGACACTTTGCTACAATGTAAAGTAGTGAGTGTACACCTTGTATAACAGTGTAAATTTACTGTCCCCTCAAAATAACTCAACACACAGTTATTATTGTCTAAACCGCTGGCAACAAAAGTGAGTACACCCCTAAGGGAAAATATCCAAATTAGCCATTTTCCCTCCCCGGTGTCAATTGACTCATCAGTGTTACAAGGTCTCAGGTGTGAATGGGCAGCAGGTATGTTACATTTTGTGTTATCGCTCTCACTCTCTTATACTGGTCACTGGAAGTTCAACATGGCACCTCATGGCAAAGAACTCTCTGAGGATCTGAAAAAATGAATTGTTGCTATACATAAAGATGGCCTAGGCTATAAGAAGATTGCCAAGGCCCTGAAACTGAGCTGCAGCAAAGTGGCCAAGACCATACAGCAGTTTAACAGGACAAGTTCCACTCAGAACAGGCCTCACCATGGTTGACCAAAGAAGTTGAATGCACATGCTCAGCGTCATATCCAGAGGTTGTCTTTGGGAAATAGACATATGAGTGCTGCCAGTATTGCTGCAGAGAAGGAAGGGGTGGGGGGTCAGCCTGTCAGTGCTCAGACCATACGCCGCACACTGCATCAAATTGGCCTGTATGGCTGTCATTCCAGAAGGAACCCTCTTCTAAAGATGATGCACAAGAAAGCCTGCAAACAGTTTGCTGAAGACAAGCAGACTAAGAACATTGATTACTGGAACCATGTTCTGACCTGTGGTGTGATGAGACCAAGATAATCTTATTTGGTTCAGATGGTGTCAAGCGTGTGTGGCGGCAACCAGGTGAGGAGGAGTACAAAGACAAGTGTGTCTTTACTACAGCAAGCATGGTGGTGGGAGTGTCATGGTCTGGGGCTGTATGAGTGCTGCCGACACTGGGGAGCTACAGCTCATTAAGGGAACCATGAATGCCAAAATGTACTGTGACATACTGAAGCAGAGCATGATCCCCTCCCTTCGGAGACTGGGCCACAGGGCAGTATTCCAACATGATAATGACCCCAAACACACCTCCAAGACGACCACTGCCTTGCTAAATAAGCTGAGGGTAAAAATGATGGACTGGCCAAGCATGCCTCCAGACCTAAACCTTATTGAGCATCTGTGGGTCATCCTCAAATGGAAGGTGGAGGAACGCAAGGTCTCCAACATCCACCAGCTCTGTGATGTCGTCATGGAGGAGCGGAAGAGGACTCCAGTGTAGCTACCTGTGTAGCTACCTGTGTAGCTACCTGTGTAGCTACCTGTGTAGCTCTGGTGAATTCCATGCCCAAGAGGGTTAAGGAAAATAATGGTGGCCACACAAACTATTGACACTTACAGCCCAATTTGGACATTTTCCCTTACGGGTGTACTCACTATTGTTGCCAGCGGTTTAGACATTAATGGCTGTGTGTTGAGTCACTTTGAGGGGACAGCAAATTTACACTGTTATACAAGCTGTACACTCACTACTTTACATTGTAGCAAAGTGTCATTTCTTCAGTGTTGCCACATGAAAGATATAATGAAATATTTACAAAAATGGGAGGGGAGTACTCACTTTTGTGAGACACTGCATATATATATATATATATATATATATAAATATATATACTGTAAGTCGTTGACCTTCAGAAATATTTGTAACTCCAGGTATCCCTGTGAGAAACAATAGCCAGGTCTCTGACCACCAGTAGTAATCTCAAGGACCAGCCCCCAGCCTGCTGATTGTGCAATAGAGAAACTGAAAAACACTAATGAGATCGTTAATGTGATTTTCTGTGCTGTATGCATGTTCACTCTTAGACTGTATTTGTACATTTAAAAAAATAAATAAAAAATTGTGGTTGGGTTGCTCAAAGGGAGAGGGCAAAAAAACATGGTTGACCATCCTGATCCTTTGCCAACAGGCTTTGAGAACTGCTTTTCAGTGGGAATGCAAAAACAGCTCTAAGTAGCTTGATACCTGGAAGGAGGTAACTAAAAGTGCACCTGCCAATGACCTCTAAATGACCTCTAAATGATCTCAGATGTGTCTCGATCCGACCTCGAATGGGCACTGAAAGCATCTGAAACAACCTGTGTTTACCTGTCAGCACATGTCCTAACACAGAACTGAAAGGGTTATCACTACTGCCACACATCCCTTATTGAAGGACCCAATCTTAAGTTTCAATCAGACAAAGGTAGCTGCAAAGCACATAGCCTCGGCTGTGCCATTTTGCTAACTCACAATGCTTTGGTAGTCCTTTATCATGTTTTTAATGGATAATTTGTAAAACAACCATTTTATTCATAGAGCAACAAAAAAACTTAGAACATTAGTTTAAAAATACATAAACCTTTAAAAAAACAATTAAAACAAACCTGACAGAAAAAAAGTTTTACCTTTAGAGTTCTTTGTTTGAATTAATAATGCTGTGTCACGTCGTCTGCGCTTTAATCCTCCTTGGCACAAAGGTTCTGAGGAGGAAAAAAAATTATGTAAAAAGGTTAAATTACACTCCAGAACTCAATCTATATTATGGAAAAAATGTTTCATACTATTTACAACTCTATGAAATTTCACACTAATAAATGGGACCCATGGATTACACACTCAGATATTTTTTTTTCTAATTACTGTACAGGTGACTAACTATTTAAAACCCTTTTATTTGACACTGTGTCTCCGGCCTAACGCTTAGTGTTATGGAAATCTCTTTCTGCTCTGTACCTATATCCAGGAACTATATTCTTGATACCCTTGTTGTTATTTTGATATCAAATTCCCATTTTGAATAGAGTTAACTTGAAATGACTTAAGATTGTTATATCTCTGTTTACTCTATGTGATACCAATATTTGTCATATTATTGTACCAATTCTCTTTGTACCACCATCTTCTGTTTCCTTTCAATAAAAGTTTGTATACAAAATAAAAAAAAAAAATTACACTCCAGAAAAAATATAGACGGACACAGATGTCTCATCCTAGGACTTATTCTTTATCATAGATTTATCACTCTGCAAATCCCTTTGTTGCCAACATCCTTGCTAGCTGTAACTCTCTGTAGCTTTTTTCTCAATAAATGTCCTCATTTTAGTTCAGGAAAGTCATATTCTAAGCAGGAAAAATCCTGGTCATATACAGTAGAAGTCATAAAATTACTCTTGCAATGATCTCTTGTGGTTTGGGGAATTTCTATACTAACACAAAGTATTTTGCTGCACACCATGGTATACTTTGGTGGCATTGTGTAGAATTTGTTAGAATGCCCCACATAGTTTTTGGCTGTATTGGTACTAAAGTAGTTCTAGTTTCTGGCAAGTTTCATAAAAATGGCCAAAATGTGTGCTTACTGAAAACAGAAAGCAGAAGAGAGAACACAAATGTATTTTTAAGTTGCTTTGGAGCCGTAAAGCAGAATTTAAGAAAAATGCCAGGTGTGGCATTTTTTGCATTGGTCCAGCTTGGACCAATGTAACTATGCATATACCATACCTGTAGCATCCCTCTAGAATCTGGAAATCACTGTAATAGACAACACTATTCCAGTGATCGCCACTAGCTTCTGGGTCCTATGCCAAGCGGCTGCCCTGCTGCATTGTGATGTCCTTGCCCCGCTCATTCAAAGCATTTCCTGAATGGTGTAGTAGATATAGGAGTATTTATGGTACATAGTAGATAGAAGAGATGCTGCTCCATGACATACGAGTAAGGATCTGCTTCAGCCTACATTTCTTAACCAACTAACCACTCCCTCTGCCATATTTAATCCCACACCCTTAGTAATTGGGAGTCTGAATGGTGCCATCCCGAATGGCTAACCTCTTGTGTTTACAATGCAGCAGGGCAGTTACTCAGCAAGGAACCCAAATCCTATTGGTGTTCACTGGAGTAGTGGTGTTTACTACAGTGATTTCCAGCTTCTAGAGAGATCCTACAGGAATTGTATATGCATAGTTACATTGGTCCAAGGTGGACCAATATACAGTAGTTATGTAAAATATGCCATCCCTGGAATTCTTTTATCCTCTTATCCTATACAAATGAGGATGGTGCCATCTTAGCCTCTATTTGGATCTGCAGTTGTCATGGTGAAGCACATGTGATCTGCAATCACACCAGCTACATGAGGGCTTGAAAGTTTGGTTGGGAGCTGAAATAAAAACCCTGGCAGTTCTAACAGTTATCACCAATGTATGCACTGAATGTAGCTGTTTTGGGAAACAGTTATGTAGCAGTATTAGTAGGCATTAGGCCTGATGTGGGTCTGCCATTGTTACCGGTGACACTTCCAACACTTTTAAGTTGTGAACCCAGGTGTGAGAATTAAGACAATGACCATTCTGGCATCTTTGGTTTTTTTTTTTTATTGTATTTTGGGGATGCAAGAAGGGAATGAGTGGGATACTTCTCTGGCGCAACTAGGTTTGACTGGGACTTTATACAGAAAAATGCCCGTTGGCGCTGTCTTGACTCCAGCTGAATGCCGACCAGCGCTTCCTGGCGTTTAAAGATACTGCTATGCTGAACTTGTGCTAGAACTTCGACTTTAACTTGTTTGTTAACTCAGAAGATCCAGGACTGTAGAACACTTGTCTCCTGACACTCAATTTAGCTCAAAAGTCACTGAACAGCTCCCTTCAGCCCTTCACTTACTGAGGTAGCTCCTTGTCACTGCTTGTGCCGCTGCAACTCTTAACTCTGTACACTGCACACATTAACTCTTCAGGGCCCAAATGCTGGCGCCCCCTCTACAATTCAGGGTCCTCTGACTAGACACCCCCTCTAACACTTCAGGGTCCTCTGACTAGGCACCCCGTTACAGCTAGCTGACTCCTGGATCCCTGGGACCTTCACTGGAGTGGTCCCATCTACACCAGGCAGACCCCAGCGGCAGTTCACAGTACTCACAACCTTGACAGGCTTTCTTGGAACTGAACCCCTCTTCCTCCTCTGGTCCTCTCTGCAGCTCAGCTCAGCACTCTCTGGATTCTCAGGCAGCCACCCGAGACACCCGATCCTTCTGACAGGAGGAGAAACAGCCATACTCTCCCTCCTGGGACTCTGCTTCCCACCAAAGACACTGCGTCATGCTTCCCCCTCAAACTTATACCCACTCCCAGAATCCTCTGTGGCAGAATCTGCCTTCTGGGGTAGATACAGGCCTGAATGTGTCTCTGATTGGGTTTCCTCCACTGCCCAATGAGAATCCTCTCATGGAGCCAGTGGGGAGACTCCCCTCTCAGCAGACACACCTGGGAGACATGACAGCCCGGCTGAAATTATGACCCTGCTGTTAGGCCCACTATACTTTTACCTAGCACCTACCTGTAGGGTGCTACAGTTAAATTAGTGGTTTTCATTGCACTTTAAAGTATAACTGCACTTTACAGATATTACATTCACTAATTTAACAATTTATTGTGCTGTGTCCTCCAAAGAACGATGGGGATGTCCTATATCCAGCACCATGGCTTGGGTGTGTTTGCATCCATCATCGCCACCACTAGAGGGAGCTGTATGGAGACCAGAGACCTGCTCTATATTGAGCTAAATGAGGAGGATATACTCAAGAGTCAGAAGCCCTCAGATATTGTTACTATGACGAGTAATTCTCCTTAGTTTAGGTAACCTATAATATTGATATTTTGTTTAGAGATGGCTGAGGCTAGCCATCAGAAACTTTAAGAGCCCATTCAGATTAGCGTGACACGACTTTGGGGGGCGACCTGTGAAGTCGCGTGCACCGCTGTGCACCGCGACTTCGGCGCGACTTGCAGACACTTCACATAATGGAAGTCTATGCAAGTCTCTCAGAGGTCGCCCCAAAGTAGTACAGGACCCTTTTTCTAAGTCGGAGTGACTTGTGTCGCTCCTATTAGAACGGGTCCTGTACTACTCAATGGACCGCGACCGAGCACGACTTGTCACGACTAGTCTGAATGGGCTCTTAAGCAGAACTTTACTCTCTCAATCAACACTGAATATTTCTAATCCTTATGCTGCTAGAATTATTAAACATATAGGAAGGTATAATATACAGTAATCCCCCGCTCCATCGCGGTTCAGTTTTTGCGGTCCCGGTAAATCGCGTTTTTTTTTGTAATGTTATTTTACTATATAAATCATTAAAAACAAAATATTTTTGTGTTTTTCATAGCTCTTGCTATGTCTCTTAGTATCTTTTATGTGTTTAAATGAGTTTCTATTGTTTTAAAAGTGTGTTTAAAGACCTTAAAATGCTTTTACACATACAGTGACAGTAAAAAAATCATGCCTACAATGCATTTTAATAGGGTTTTTCTATTTCGCGGAATTTCACTTTTCGCGGCTGGGTCCGGAACGTAACCCCCGCAATGGAGGGGGGGTTTACTGTATTTACTTGTTTTAAATGTTTTTTTTATACATTTCTTCAGTTACTTTCTGGTTTCCATGCATAGGTAAATTATGTCATTCATCCCAGGAGTCTTTAGGAGTGAAGGAGGAGCTTACCCAGCTAAACACATCCTATTACCTGCATGCCTGAGATAAAGGCAGATGGAGTCCAGGAAATAAATGCTACATGAATCATCTGCCATTATTGAAGATGGCCACAACCAGAAATGCTAGGGGGGGGTGGGGTTTCACTGATTTCTTAGCAAAATAAAGCATGGAGACATGGATGGCTGGGGGAGTTTGCTTTGAATAGTAAAAATGAATTGAAAAGTGTTTTTGGTTTAGAGCTCAGAGGCAGTGAAGTTCCACTTTAGGTTAGCTACTAGCTTGTATCAGAGCAAGGGTATGTTGCAGTTTGAAAATAATCAAATAATGCATTATCTTCACCTGATCTCTGAGCGGTGGAACCGTGGAAACTGTTGCCTAATGCCAATCCGGCATCATAAAACACTCCTGCAGCATCAGCACCACCTCCTGCAGTGCAGCCAGTGTCATATTTCTCCACTGAATCCCATACCTAAAACAGAAGAGGCAAAAGTAGTTTTTATAAACATCAGGATGTGCATTATCAAAATCCACATCCTAATCCTTATCAATAAGTCTGTCACTATTGCTCCGATCATTTCATTATCAGTACAGTTTCCATCATCATCATTATCATCAATAGTTTTCTCATTCTGAAAGACATCATTTTTTCCATCATTATCATCACTACTTTTTTATCAACATTGACATACTCTTTACCACCATCTTCATCATCAATATCATTAACATCCGCATCCTCTTTATCATACTCCCTCAACCACCCTTGGTAGGTAAGAGCCTTTTGTAAATTTTTTTTTTTTTTACTGTTTCAAAGATTTTATTGGAGTTAACAAATGTAGTACAACGTTTAACATGCACTGGAGAATTACAGAGAAACAACTAATAACCCATAGGGTACAGAGAGCAAACAGTAAAGTAACAAACAGTCGTAACCTCAGGAAAACCTCAGTAAGTGACAACAAAGGCTATGAACCAATGGGGGATCTCGGGATGGAGAAGGGTAAAAGGAAGCCTTTTGTAAATTTTTATAAGGATCGTATTGCATTGTGAACCTTGCTTACCATCACAAAAAATTGGCAGAACCCCAGCTCTGCCTTTCATTAGGCGGACTTTACTGGCACAACTTGGAGACACATATATCAACATCTAGAAAATACTTCCACAGTACACATGTAGCAAGAACACAATATACAAAATATAAAACCAGTAGAACAGGACATGGAAAAAAGGACTGGAGCAAAGGAACACTAGCTCCAGGTGTAAATACCGGAGTGGTCCTATATCCCCCACTTGATTACCATGAGGTGACCCAGCTCCAGCGATGCAAAGTTGATACAGCCAAAGGGTCAACGCATTTCGCAGACCTTAGCTTTATCAAGACCAAGCTGTAAGTCAGTCTTTATTTAGATTTGTCATTTGAGACCATATGTATGGGGCTATATTCTCAGATCGACCGGGGGAGCTATTAAGATGGATATTAACCAGATGATTTCCTGAGTGACATAATTTACACAGCCACCACCCTGAGTTTTTGTGTTCAAGGAAAAAAGGGGGGGCTAAGCGGGTGTATATGAGATCAAAGATATGCTGCAACCTAGGGATCACCTGTGATTGGGTCAACCTGCCAGAGGCGCTCATCTATGAGCATCACATCCAGAGGAATATAAAGATAGGTATGCAGCCATAAGATGTAGGTCCTGCACTGATACACCCTCTTTCAAGGAAAAATCACCATCCATGCATGTCCTGTTGCGGCTGCACCTTGCTTACCATCATCATCATTACCTTCATCATTGTCACCATTTCGTTACACCCACCATTATTTAATTCTCTATCATAAACCTCACTTTCATCATCACCCTCATCATCACCACCACCATTACACCCTTATCTAGCTTCAACCATTATCGTCATACTCTTCCTCATCACCAGCATCACCATCATTTGCCTCTCCATCATCATCATCAACTTCATCACAACTCTCTTCCCTATCACTACCAACATTATCATCAAACACTCATTATCCTCATCATCTTCATAATCACTTCATCTTTATCACTATCCCTGCCACCATTTCCAATTTGTTCAACGATATCAACACTATCACTTTCAGTGAACTAAAGGCAAAACATTTTTTTTTAGTTTTGAGAAAGTGGAGAGGGATTATTAAACCTGTCTGTGCTCCTGTTAGGGAAAGTTACACTCTATTTATTGTTATCATTAGACCCCGTTCACACTGGGGCGACCTGTCAGGCGACCTGGTCGCCTGACAGGTCGCCGTAGGTCGCCTGCCATAGAGAAGCTGTGGACCCGTTCTAATAGGAGCGACACAAGTCGCTCCGACTTAGAAAAAGGGTCCGGAGCTTCTTTGGGGCAACCCGGAGCGACCTGCATTGACTTCAATAATATGAAGTCCGTGCCGGCCGCTCCGAGGTCGCGGTGCGAGCTGCGCACCGCGACCTGTGAGGTCGCCCCGGCAAGTCGGTCATATGTGAACCGGCTCTTAAAGTGAAATCAGAACACTAATAGAGGGGAAATTTTCCAAACAGGACACCAGTTCTGGTGACTCAGGTGATACCCAGGACTCCCCCATTTTAGGGGTAATTCTTCTTACTTCCTTTTTTGACTATGGGACAGGAAGTGAAGGGAAATCGGGGAGATTTTGCCATCCGTGTCCCATTCTCACATCTGTGAGAATGGGACACAGATGGCAAAAAAAAAAAAAAAAAACTGACGGGGGTTATAATCCTCCATAACTCTATCCCCCTCTATCCATCTACCTTATCACCACTATCATCAATAAGTTGTTCATCAGCATCATATTTAAAATTATCCTTATCAACACCACCGTCAAACTCTTCATCATCCTTACCAGCAGCATCTCTGTCTACATCATTACTATTGCCCCTATCAAACTTCTTCATCATCAACACCCTCATCCTCATCACTGCCCCATCAAACTCTTCATCAGAACCATCAGTCAGTGAGCCATGACTTTTGGCTGACTTTCCCTAGAAAATACACTATCCCAAAAGTCTTTATCATCGTCATTACCTCTATCAACAGAAACCATAATATTTCTTCAACGAGTTTCTCTTCCATATCATCATCATCCCCAATATCATATCATCATCATCATCATCATCATCATCATCATCATCATCCCCAATATCATATCATCATCATCATCATCCCCAATATCATATCATCATCATCATCATCATCCCCAATATCATCCCCTTCTTTTTCCTTCTCTTCTTCATTATTCCTAATAATTGTTCTAAGCATTATTACATCTATCATCAGCCTGCTCATCGCTGATAAATCTCCTTCATAATTGATACCATCTACTCCACAACCATCATGGTCAACTATTATCTTCATCCTTATTGTCAACTCTATTTTTCTCATTTACTTCATCAAAAATAATCTTCCACCCTTATCATCCCTCTTCTATTCTTTCTTCTCACCACTCATTTAAGTATGACTATTATTACTATCTTTAACACTACCATCATCATCATCACAATTATAGGGCACTTTAATTCATTATCACTATCATACCCACCATCATATTTGTATAAAGATCTCAATTATAATATACAAAATCTCTCATTTACATTTTGGTTATCATAACAAATACATTTGCCTACTAACATTAATCAGCTTACCTTGGTCTGGGATATCTTATATTTGCTATTTAACACGAAAACTCCTTTATCCACGGCTACCAGTCCCACACTGGCCTTGTGGTCAGCTTTCAGTCTAAGTTTCATCGAAGATCCTGGATGTTGAACTGCATTGTCTCGATCCCTTTCACCTGACACTGTCAGCTGTGAGACACAAACCACGTTTTATTTGTTATAAGTTTAACAAAAGCACCCTGTTATCACACAATTAATAATATGTTAAAGTAGATATAAACCATAATCATATGACTTGTAGTTTGCTATAGCACTGTGTATCATTAGGAATTGTTATGCTATTTGCACTTTTTTGACACGGTTATTTGCTCAATCAACCTCTTTTAGCCACTTTCTGTCTACATGCTTTTGCTCTGGAGCAGCTTCCTGAAAGTGGCAAAGGTGGATCAACTCTATAATGTGTGATAGCATGGCTGTCTATAGTCTCCGCTAGTGATCGACCGATATCATTTTTTTATTGCCGATACCAATACTGATATTTTGGTCATCACATATCGGTATCGGCCGATATCGGCCGATATTTTCGGACATTTAAAAAATGTTTTTATTTTTTTATTTTTTACAGATACTCTTGTGGAGGGATCTGGGGGTCTAAAAGACCCCCAAACCCCTCCTCTGCACTTAAAAGCATTCAAAAGGCCAAGTTTGGCTTTGAATGCTGTCATATTTTTTACTTTGGAGCTGAGTACCCAGAAGTGTTGTCATGACATCACTTCTGGGTTTTTACCTGGAGACCCAATCAGAGCCGAATGCGGCTTTGAACGGGTCTTCAGCGGCTGTGCAGGCTGGTTGCCCGGGTCTCCCGTCCCACCAAGCCGCGGAAGGAAAGGGGAGGGGGGCGTCCCCTCCCGCTCCTTGTAATGACAGCCCAGCAGCTTCTCAGCCGCATCGGTTGTCATTACAAGACAGCCGACCGTCGGCTATGGACGCCGGGAACCGGGGTGATGCCTCTAGCTGCAGGCTTCACTCCGGTACAGCACTTTCCCGAAATATCGGCAATATCGGTAAGCTCAGGGGCTGATTCCAATATATATCGGGGAAAGTGCAGATCGGCCCTCGATATATATTGGCTTTGTCGATAATCGGTCGATCCCTAGTCTCCACAGGTGACACAAATGGCGCTGTAGTAAAAAGTGAAAACCCATATATGAATATTCAACAAATATTTCCAGACTGAAATAAGGTAAAAAGGTAAGCTGATAGGGAAACATTGGGACCTTCAGTGCTAATGCTTTCATTAATATCATCAAATCAGGTATACATTTTATATATATATATATATATATATATATATATATATATATATATATGTTTTTATTATCTTATAAAAAAGCTGAGGAATATTTTTTTCAGATTTCTAAAATGTTGGTGGATTTTACCAAAATACCTCTGTGTGCTCTGAATTTGGTTTAGTCCCATACGGGCACAGTAGACTTTGCGAGAGGTAGGATTTTATGACAATATTCTTCCAATACAACCTTAAGTTTTATGTTCTAAAAAAAGGTTGAACTTTATAACGAGCAGCTCATGTAGACTCTAAAATGGCGGCTGCATATGACTAAATCTGCCCTATGTGAGCTCAAAGACTGAAATCAATGATTTGATCCCCTAGAATTCTAGATTAGTAAATTCTAGAATTCCTAGAAATTCTGTAAATTGCATATAGAAATGTATTGTAATACAGTAACTGCCCATTATGTTATACATCGATCAGTCATAACATTACCATCAATGACAGGTAAAGTGAATACCAATCACTATCTCGACACAATGGCACCGACAAATTTAAGCAGTTCTTACTGCTGCCACTTTAAAGGATAAGTTCACATTTACAGAACACTGTAAATAAATGACATTGCTGGGTGGACGGAGCCCCACACTGCCATGTTTTTTTTAGATTGTGACAGCGAGCAGGGGAAGAGCTGCCTCTGGCTGTCAAAACGGGGGATCGAGAAGGAGGTTGGGTTCTGGGGTCGGTGCATCTGTAACATGTTACATGTTACACCCTGAATATCGAATAGAATTTATCGCTTTGGCTGCAACAGATTTCAAAACAACTGTTTGCAGATTAGGAAACTGGCGGCAATTAAAACCAAACCTGAGCTGACGTACAAAGAAACACCATTTCTACTGTTTGCTGGGGGATTCTCTGGCTTAAAACTGAATGTTAGAATTCTCCCTATGTCTTGATAGAGCCACCTTTGTGCATGGAAAGGAATTCCCTTAAACTGTTCCCACAAGCTCACAATTGTCTAAAATGACCTTGTATGCTGTAGAATTAACACTGGAAACATCTGAATCTGAAAAGTTCAATAGGTTGATGATCTGCTGAAATCACAGATGGTGGTGCCAAACCAATATGATGTCTAATTGCTTTGTAGGACATTCTTACCGTTCCCATGCAGGTATCTGCTACATCCACCCAGACAGAGTCAGCCACAACCTCACGGCCTGCTCCAGTTGTGACCACATAATAGGCCAATATGCGGAAGGATGGGATGAACTCTGGTGTTATTGGCAGCAGCAAAGTCACAAGGGATTGGCCTTGGGACCTATCTTGTCTTCCAGTTCTCATTATTCTACCTTTGTTTAGTATCTGTAGGATGAAAAAAAAATACATAAGTATGTTTTTATTCAAATTCAAAATCACAAATTGGAAACCAAATTTAAAGTCACAAATTAGTATGCCTTGAACCAATATTTTTAAAGACTAGCAACACATAACATAAAAAAAGAGCCTTTGGAAGAATTTTAGCTTGGACCGCCCTTGGAATATTGAGGCTGGCCTAAATGTTATGCCACCACTGGCCCTTTGACATTTAATTCATAAGTTGAAGAAACTTTTCTTTAAGGAAAGGCAGCAACCTTGCCACTGTCTAGTTTGCCTTTTAGCTAATTCATGCCACTTTCTGTGCCACTTTTGTCAAAGACAAGCTGGCCAAAAGAGCTGACCATAAGAGTTGGCCAGGGGCAGAGAGGTTAATAATGGTATTACTGAAACACTTCTAATTGTGTGCTGGATTTGTGAACACAAAAATTGACATTCATTTACAGACATTGATCAACTGGATCATTCATTGGAATGCCAGATGTACAATGTCACCTCCAAAGTTTTGACATGTATTCCTCTCCTCCTTCATTAAAGTTGTCTTAGCCCTAGTTCACATCAGTGCGATTTGTTATGCAATTTGACAGTTCAAAATCGTATGACAAGTCGCACCACATTAGAACTATTTAACTTGTTGCAACTCAAGTCGCAGCAACTTTGAAAAAGTTTCCTGCATTACTTTGTTTTTGCGATTTTATTGTGACTTGCATTGACTTCTGTTAAATGAGGTCGCAATCTGAAATTAAATGGGTGGCTTTAAAATCACGCTGAAGTAGTGAGATTTCAAAGCAGCACTGGTGTGAACCAGGGCTTATGCACACACACACACACACACACACGTGACTTTCACTCCACTTATTACTGTGCAATATAAAATATATGTAAAAATGAAAGAGAAGCAACAAAAGGGTGGATTTGAAGACGTAATTTGGTGAAAACCCCCAAAAACTGAACTATTCTTTACAGGTGATCCGACCATCTAATCCTCTTGTTCAGAAACATCAATGCAGCAATATGTAATCCTGTATTTTCCTAATTACAAATTCTTTTGGTTAATCCATACGGGAATTTAAAAGAAGACCCTTGTGCAGATAAGCAACTAGCAAGAATGAAAAGCTGTCACCTAAAGATGTCTGTACGTACAGTAAACTTGGGATCCCTGAAACCCAGGGTACCCACTATTCCAATAGTGACTTTAGCTACCAAGGTCACCCATGGGCTCTCTCCTCTACCAGTTGGACTTCACTGTCGGTCGTGAGACTTAACATTTTAGATTTTGAACATTAGTGAGGTGAAAGCTATAGGTGCCTGTGACGGTACTAACCGTCACTGGAAGTGAAAAACAGATTATTAATGGCTTGAATTGCTTCAGATGGGACAGTCATATTTGTCAGCAATATCTCCATATAGAAATATGAAGATTTATTCCCATTGCCATGAAATCTGAAATT
Source organism: Pelophylax lessonae (assembly GCF_965119305.1). Taxonomy (NCBI): domain Eukaryota; kingdom Metazoa; phylum Chordata; class Amphibia; order Anura; family Ranidae; genus Pelophylax; species Pelophylax lessonae. The sequence goes on along the minus strand of NC_138771.1, from coordinate 614,531,078 downwards.
CCTAAATAATGTGAATATTACATATTCCTCAATGTCAGACATGTTTTCCCTATTGTTTGTGGATTGGGAGGGAATGTGGATTGCCCTGTATCATTGTTAAATGTTAATGACCTCACATTGTTCTGTCTGTTTGCCTTAAGAGAAACTTATTATGGGATGTATATATGTAGATAGATTGGATGCTAAGGGGGAGGGGGTATTGTCCCACATTGTATATTTTTGTGTACACTGTATGGAAGTGTAAAACCCTGTTTCTTTTGGATTGTGAATGTCACGTCCAGTCCTCAACAAGGTCCACCTGGGCGGTAACCTTGTGGGGGAAGGCTGTATATAAGTCTGTTTCTTGTTCAATAAAGTTGTTCTAGAGTTAGTTCACCCTCAATTTAGAGTCCTGTCTCTTATTGGGGGAATATGCTACAAGGGATTGCTATGGTCTTCCATACTCCCTTGGATAATCACTAAGCTATTGTAAGAGCTTGTGTAGAGCTTGTTCCTGCTGCCCTCTCTTCTGGGGAAAGAGAGGTTCACCCAGGGGAACCTGGAGCCTTGTCGTAGGTAAAGGGTGGGTAGGAGATGGCGAGACCCTAACCAAGCTGCGGCGGTTTGTGGGGTCTGAGTCGGTTATGGTGTCTGGTGGAGTGCTTGGAGCCCTCAGGAAGCACTAGGAGCATCCGTCAATGGAGGTAGCCGGTCGGGGGGGGGGGGGGGGGGGCAATTGATCCGTTACAGTGCCTAATCCTTCCCCACTTCTAAACTTTTTTTGTCACATCCTGTTTCCCCATTGGTAAGATTTCCCCCTACTTTCTGTTGTTTCTGACACCCATCAAATATACAGAAAGTGAAGGAGTGCAGGCAACAAATAAACCCGACTGAGGGTCTACTGCTGTCACAATGTATAACATAGGTATAACTTTACAAAGAGCTCCCTTTATCATTAAAAGTCAATCCTTAGGGTCTATTTCCTTCCTAGTTTCTCCCTCAGAGATCAGACTGTATTTTGTAATTGTGTAACAAGTTGTAAGGTGGAAGACTGCAGCAGGGGCTGATCTGTGTGATCTCCGAGCCGGCATCTCAGTCCGGGAAGTAGATGGTGACCATCAGACATGCACTGAAAAAGAATGGTTGAGGAGCATTTTCAAAGCTCTCCTACCACCCAATTCTGTCACATGCTTCACTGACAGCACTGTACACATAGGGGCAGTTGCGTAATTTCTTGTTGCATGGTAACCCATTCAAGTGAATAGAGCTGCAATGCAACTGCAAGCTAAACGCTAGGCATGTGGTTGAGGCCCGCTATTTCCATTAAAAAACTAATTTCAGCTGTAAGAAAAAACACGGGCAATACAAAAGCAGCAGTATTGCCTTAAAGAGGAAGTAAACCCTCCTCTGACACTTTTACCTATAGGTAAGCCTATATTAAGGCTTACCTATAGGTACTGTAAATATCTCCTAAACATGTACCGTTTAGGAGATATTTACCTTACATGCAGCCAGTGACGTCACTGGTGCATGCGCTCTGAAGGAACGGCTGCTGGTGCCGTTTCTTCAGAGCCCGGTGCCGCGTGCGCGTGAGTGACGTCACCACGGCTACGGCCAATCAGATGGCCGCATGCCGCGATCCCGGAAGACGGGCGACTGGACATGTCGCCCGTCATACAAGTGAGCGGGCGGCACGGTGGGGGCTCGTTCTTAGGTAAGTATTTCATAATGAGCTAGTATGCGATGCTGGGTTTCTCTTTCAGGTTGCAGCAAAAAAAAAAAAAAAGTTCCATGGGTTTACAACCTTTTTAATGCTTGTTAGCCTCTCCTGTACAGGTCTCTGAAAAGTGACAAGTGTAAACAGGCTCCGAATGATGCCTAAGCTAAAATGGCTTTGTCCATTTGTAGAAGATCAAAATAAGGGATATTTTTTTAGAGATACCAACTACTTGGAAGTGTTACAGTTACACATAATTAGCATGCATGTCCATCATATGAAACATTCTGACTCTTTGGATTTTGTCTACATGTGCTTTAAGAAGAAACTTCGTACCTATCATAGTAATTTAAATATTAAACATGACATAGATGATATTTACAGACTCCTTACTATGTAATTGAAATAGGTGATCTGGTTCTGAACTGCTGGGTCATTGTTCCGGATAATGAAGTTGATAGCTGCATTTTCACCAACATTCAGCTCTCCACCACCAATGCTGAGATGCAGAAAATTACCACCACGTGGTCGGTATGCTGTGGCAGTCAGGGAAGAACTTGCTTGTAGGTTAGGCAGCAACATTGGATCATCTGTTCTTACCTTACATTTGAAAAAAACAATCAAGACAAAACTAATAAAAAGAACAAACAAGGATTCCAAGTAAAATAAAAAGCTTAATGTAGCACTGCCCCCTTGACGACTGCTGGATTTTTCAACTTGAGATCCCCCTGGGTTACCATTAGCAACTGCAGCATGCACAATTAAACTCTTTACTCTCCGGCTCAGTCAATGGACAGTCTAGGGCAGTGATGGCGAACATTGGCAGCCCAGATGCTTTGGAACTACATTTCTCATGATGCTCATGCACTCTGCAGTGTAGTTGAGCATCATGTGAAATGTAGTTCCAAAACATCTGGGGTGCCAAAGTTTGCCATCACTGGTCTAGGGGATGCAGTTGTTTTTGTGGTTTTATTTAAATTAGGGATAGGAGAAAGGAAGAGTGGGATAGTCCAACTTGAACAATTCATAATAGGTGAGGACTCCTGTCTGAAAATGCAGCCAGGCTGTTGATTCACCGTGCCCCTTAGATTAATTTAGGATTACTCGTTAAGATGAATTATCTTTAGGATACACATCTAGTACCCTCTTTCACTCCACCTGCTGACACCCGTCCTCTGACTATCCTACACCAGGTTAGGCCCCTAGACACGATCCCCTGTACTCACAATACTGTTTTTCAAGGGGCTCCAGTGTCTCTACCCCATCAGTCAGCTCTCATGGACCTCTGTGTTCAGCTCCTTCCTTCCTGGTCCCCAGGCCGACCACCTGTGACTGCGTGCCACTGCTACAGAGGAGGAGGCAGCCGCCACCCTCCCTCCGGGACTCTGCTCACCAGCCAAAGACCCCGCAGCACATGTGCTCCTGGCTTTTATACCACACCCCACAATGTACCGAGACAATCAGTCTGTGCCAATCACTGGGGCTGTATCAAAGCCTGTGTACCCATTGGTCAGATTTCCTCCACTGTCCAATATGCCTCCCTATTGGACCAGTGTGAAACAAACACTCCCGACAAGATGAATCGCACATTGAGCACTATGAGCAGACCTAACTCACAGATCTGGCTCTCTGTTAGGCAGAAAGCCATATAGATTTGCCTGCTGCTCCTCTGATAGGCAGACAGAGCCAAAAACTATACTGTCTCAGTAGCACCTACCTAGGAGGGTGCTACATACAGATCAAAGGGAAAAACTACTATGGCCAAAACAGATCCCCCCCAGTGGTTGTTAATAATGGTGCACTAAAATGAAAATTCCGGTGCCGAAACCAAAAATTCAGAATGCACTTGGCATTCTAAAACCGAAGCCGACAGTTTTTAATATTTTTTTTTTTTTAAATCTTATAATGTGGCTGGCGTTTTTGCATTGAAGTCAATGGGATGCAATTTTGCATTGCACTAAATAGGGGGTGTTTTTGCATTAAAGTCAATGGGACACGATTTTGCATTGAAGTCAATGGGACACAATTTTACATTGCAGTCAACAGGGGGTGTTTTTGCATTGAAGTCAACGGGACGTAAGTTTGCATTGAAGTCAATGGGATGCGATATTGCAGCATTCCATTATTGGCGCCTTTTTTTTCTATCAGCAGATTTTTGCATTGAAGTCAATGGGACACGATTTTGTATTGAAGTCAATGGGACACGATTTTACATTGCAGTAAATAGCAGCCAATATATTGGTGTATCCCTAGTTGTTCATCTAAGAACTTTTTTATTTCTTTTTTATTTAAGTTGCACCATACATGTTTACATTATTGTGTTCTGAAACTACTAAAAAAGATCCAAAAGAAAACAAAAAATATAAGTGTTACCGTTATTTCAAGCAAGCTTATATCTGCACGGGTATTGATGGTCAGCCGAACAGTTCCATCTTTCAGCGTAATCCCTCTCACTGACCCTGGTTCTGCCACCACAGGGACACGGTGTGCTGGAGACCCATCTGGGTTAGTGACAAACACCTAAAATAGATGACAGATATACTGAAACACAACAGTCTTATTACAGATCCTTTTACACAAACAATCTCTAATATTTACCCAACCATCAGCAATTATACCATGCCATCATCATAAGTTTGTAAACTGTTCCTTTCTATTCTTTGATAGCTATATACAAATAAACTGTAATACGTGACAAAGGCTGCCAGAGCACTAGGGTTTAGCTAAAGACAGTACAGCAGAGGAGCTTGCTTTTCAGCTCCCCTTATCTGATTGAAACATGCAATAATTTGCAGTATATAATAAACTTTCAATATCTTGTCTTACCATTAGATCCATAGGCATTCCAGGTTTGAAAAATTTGGAGGTTTTGGTGAAGAGAACTTTGTATGGGGTGTTGACCATATAGATATCATTAAGTTCAGTTTCTACCATATCACTGCCTGCAAATAAAAACACACAATTGATACTAAAGTCAATTAGCTATATTGGAAATTAAGCTAAATAAATATATGCAAATGGCTTCTTTAAAAGTAAAAAGGGGACTTCAGACCTTGAAGTAAATGCCCAACCCACTCGCTTTGTAATAGATCACATGGCCTTTAACAAACCAGAATACCTACATATGGACAGTAACATTTTGGCATTTACCCAGAAAACCTTTGTTTTTGTAGAGTTTTACCCCTCTCCTCACCCCTCTCCTCACCTCCCTACATAACCTTTTATGTAGCTGCTAGATGAGTGAATGGGAATACCATAGTGTGTTTCTTGAGTAACAGCTCTGAGTTTGCTGGGGCTGGTGACATCAGATCCAAGATAGAGGCACGCAGCAGCCCCATGCCTTTTGGGTGTTTACACAAGAAATACTTTTACAGGTAAATAAAATACAAAAAAATATGTTAAATTCAAAAATGAGAATATTGTTGCTGAAATGAATGGTCTGGCAACAGGGTCTCTTTAAAAATAAATTACTTCAAATATTAAGTAGAGGGGCAATTTACCTACAGCCCACCATATAAAAATGTTTATGCACTTAATGTTTCCCTAGCGATAAAATGCTTTATGGGGCTGGATTGCTGGCCCAGCATCCAACCTACCTTGCATCCTCCCACCTGATTTTGATTCCTCTCTTTTGATGCCATGATACTCCTCCTTAAGCTTTACTAAGTTACTTTTATGCCGCCAGTGCTCTATGCCCCGGCGACACCCCTCCTCCCTCTTCTCTTTCCCTTCCCCCTGCACCTCTCTCTTCCTCCCTCCCTCCCTCTCTCTTTCTCCCTCTTCCCTTTCTTCCCCTGTATGTGCTCTAATGTGTTTACTAAATACGTCCTAGACGTGATGTACCTCAACAGCATGGTTATGCCTTTGCACTCATCACGATTCCTGTCTACGTTTTCAATCTGAATATGTAACCCCAGTTTTTACCACCAGTAACCCCAGTTTTTACCACCATGGTTGTTGACTTCACTTTTGTCGCTCTGTTTTCTCTATAATTTTTTTCTTTTTTATGTATATGAATCTCGGAGTCGCCTCTCTCTACATAATAGCGAGTGGGAGGTCGTATCGCCCCACACAGGCACAGCTTGTTCCCTTTACGGGGTGCCTGGGTGCCGGCTGCGACAACCCCACCTCCTATCATCCTCGTTACTTGCGGCTTGCTTTTGTAACCGCCTGAAAGTACAGTTGGGTTTTGTACAGGGCTTTTTTTCAGGGGGAACGCGGGGGAACGCAAACACTGAATGTATTTAAGTGCAAGGGATGCTGGGGTGTGCTGGATGGTCTATTGATGGGTTATCTATTGTCACTAGTGGGGATATATTTTTGTATATGGGTCTATTGTTGCTGGAGGAGGAACTGTTGTTGCTAGGAGGGATCTTATATTTCTGGGGAGTCAGTTGTTGCTAGGAGGGATCTACTGTTGAGAGAGAGGTCTATTGTTGCTGGGGTGAATCTATTGTTGCTGGGGTGCTATTTTGTTGTGGAGGCATTGTTGTGTGGGTGATCTCTTGTTCTAAACTTCAAAACTGATATTTCAGAATTGGGTAGACACCAGCGAGTTGAAGCTCCCACCTGAGTCAGTGATGACTGTAGCGGATACACTTAGTCTCCATTGAAGCATGTCGTTCTCCTGCTGGAAGTACTTCACTAGGTCCTCTCGTTTCAGAGAAGCAGAGCCTTCACCATCCTGTATCTGGAATTAGACCGGCCAAAGTAAAGTTTTATTCAGACAATTGTAATAAATACCATTTAACAATTGAACTTAAAATAAGCAATTCATGAACAAGATAAGGCATACTTGAGTTATGAAAAGGATTTCTCCTGAATATTGTAACAATTGATCATTCATTGCCTGTGTATTGCATACTCTTGCCCATTTGAGGACCATATATTGTCAGCACTGCAATTTCTTGCCGTAGCAAGACACTGCTGTTTAGAGAGTCATATTACTATAATTTATTCTCCTCTAGGCCTGTCATGACTGAAGCACTCCACTATTATACATATTTTAAGGGATGAACTTTGAGTTTACTCCTAACACAGGCTCAGAATTATTTTACTTGTTCAGACTTTCTTCCAAATGCCAAACATTTTGCTCATTTGGCGGGGGGGGGGGGGGGCAAATATTATATATAATAACCCATTTTCTTTTGCTACTACATATATGACAGCTTCCTCTCAATGGTTATTAAGAGAGCAGTGGGTGCTGGCCCCCACCACATCCTTAGCATCTAGTGATGTCACCCAGCCCCAATCATTTGCAGGCTGTGAATCCTTTCTAAAGCAGCCTTAGTAGAAAAGCGAGACTCTCTGCTCTCTGTAGAGAAGCTGTGATCTTTAGCAGAGACTCTACATGTCCCCGCTGAGACTGAGCCAGAGTTCTAAATTCAGCAGGAGGCATGATCTTTGATGATTGCAGAGCTATGGGCCTAACTCAGTAAAGGGTGTGTTGAATCTCTGCAATGAGACCACTGCTTCTCACAGAGATCAAGAGTCTCAATCTGCAATTGCTTGCGGAAAACAGGAATTTCTGTTTAGACTGTTGCTGCTTTAAAAGGATAATTAACTGTACAGGTAAAATTTGATATGCATTTTATATGCCTAGGGTAACTTTGGGGCACTCTTGCACTGCCTGGGGGCCACATGTGAAGTGTACAGGCTTCCAAATAATGATTGACTCTATGTGGCCATAATCTTAAAAATGCAGGAAGTTTTACATTTGGAAAATACATCAGATGTGCATGTGTGAGAAAATGCTAATACATAATACCATCAGAGTTTATAAGAGTATGTCTGCATAAAGCCATTTACTTGTATGGCAGGCTGTTTGAGGGCCCCAATGCTTTCCAGGTGTGGGAAGCACCAGAAGATTACTCTAGGCGTAAAAATTCCAATAAAATCTCCACTTCATTTTGATGTACATGGAATATATTAAGATGATTTAAACTTAAGGTTCAATTGGACTTTAACAGGATAAGAATCAATACCTCAATCCTTCTTAGGGTATTCGGTAGACTTTTCTTTTCACCCTCTCTTGACACCGAGAACAACACATAGGCCATACCATCCAAAGGCTTCCCGTAGAGATAACTAATAAAAGAAAGAAAAAAAGAGTTATATTTGAGAATAGACCGTTACTGTATGGATATCATTGTCTGATCACTAGAACATACAGATATACAGTAACACATAGCCTGCATTTATACTCACTTTGCGTGGATCTCAACTCTGAACTCTTGATCATTGATGTAGTAAAATTTTTTCTCTGCGATTATTTTCACCTCAAAACTGGGTAGAACTGCAATAACAAATACAGTAAAGAATATATTATATTTAGTGTTGAGCGAACACGGACTGTATTATTTGTGTTCGTACCGAATAATTGGATTTTTGTTACCCGAACACGAACACGGACACTTTACTGTATATTCGGGTAAAAATCCGTGTTCGGTCGTTTTATTTCCGGGTTTTGCATGCTTTGGCGCTCTTTTCATGGCGGGCTTTCAACAGCCAATCAACAATCGTTTAACTGGTGTGCCTTAAGCCATCCCAGCCATGCCTGCAAATGTCTCAGTAGCTGTGATTGGCCGTCTGAAGCATGTGACCAAGTCTTTATAAGTTCCAGGCAGCCGCAGCGGCGTCATTATGCTGCTTAGATCAGGGACAGAGCACACATCAACGTGCTGGCTGCTGATTAGGGAAAGATAGGCAGGAAAAAACCATTTGTGTCCGGATAGAATTGAGGGACAGGTCGGAGTGTTTAGGCAGGGCGAGTTGTAGGCATTTTAGGGATAGAGTCTGCTGAATTATAGGGTCAGTGTGTTCTACAAACTACAATCGATATTGCTGTGTGGGGTGGGGTCTGCACTTAGTTCTCCTGATCTACGATCTCTTCTCAATCCTGTTAGGGACAGAGTCTGCTGAATTTTAGGGAAAGTGTGTTCTACAAACTACAATCGATATTGCTGTGTGGTGTGGGATAGGAGATAGGCAGGTGTCAGTGATCCACATCCATTTTTCTGTGTGTGGGCTGCAGTGAACACAATCTTTTTGGGGTGCAGTGAACACAATCCTTTTGGAGTGCAGTGAACAAAATCTTTGTGGGGTGCAGTGAACAAAACCTTTGTGGGGGTACAGTGAACACAATCTTTGTGGGGTGCAGTGAAGACAATCCTTGTGGGGTGCAGTGAAGACAATCCTTGTGGGGTGCAGTGAACAAAATCTTTGGGGGGTACAGTGAACACAATCTTTGTGGGGTGCAGAGAAGACAATCCTTGTGGGGTGCAGTGAACAAAATCTTTTGGGGGGGTACAGTGAACACAATCTTTGTGGGGTGCAGTGAACAAAACCTTTGTGGGGTGCAGTGAACACAATCTTTGTGGGCTGCAGTGAAGACAATCCTTGTGGGGTGCAGTGAAGACAATCTTTATGGGGTGCAGTGAACAAAATCTTTGGGGGGTACAGTGAACACAATCTTTGTGGGGTGCAGTGAACAAAACCTTTGTGGGGTACAGTGAACACAATCTTTGTGGGGTGCAGTGAACAAAACCTTTGTGGGGTACAGTGAACACAATCTTTGTGGGGTGCAGTGAAGACAATCCTTTTGGAGTGCAGTGAACACAATCTTTGTGGGGTACAGTGAACACAATCTTTGTGGGGTGCAGTGAAAAAAACCTTTGTGGGGTACAGTGAACACAATCTTTGTGGGGTGCAGTGAACACAATCTTTGTGGGGTGCAGTGAACAAAACCTTTGTGGGGTGCAGTGAACACAACCTTTGTGGGGTACAGTGAACACAATCTTTGTGGGGTGCAGTGAACAAAACCTTTGTGGGGTACAGTGAACACAATCTTTGTGGGGTACAGTGAACACAATCTTTGTGGGGTGCAGTGAACAAAACCTTTGTGGGGTACAGTGAACACAATCTTTGTGGGGTGCAGTGAAGACAATCCTTTTGGAGTGCAGTGAACAAAATCTTTGTGGGGTACAGTGAACACAATCTTTGTGGGGTGCAGTGAACAAAATCTTTGTGGGGTACAGTGAACACAATCTTTGTGGGGTGCAGTGAAGACAATCCTTGTGGGGTGCAGTTAAGACAATCCTTGTGGGGTGCAGTGAACAAAATCTTTGGGGGGGTACAGTGAACAAAATCTTTGTGGGGTGCAGTGAACAAAACCTTTGTGTGGTACAGTGAACACAATCTTTGTGGGGTGCAGTGAACAAAACCTTTGTGGGGTACAGTGAACACAATCTTTGTGGGGTGCAGTGAAGACAATCCTTTTGGAGTGCAGTGAACACAATCTTTGTGGGGTACAGTGAACACAATCTTTGTGGGGTGCAGTGAACAAAACCTTTGTGGGGTACAGTGAACACAATCTTTGTGGGGTGCAGTGAACACAATCTTTGTGGGGTGCAGTGAACAAAACCTTTGTGGGGTGCAGTGAACACAACCTTTGTGGGGTACAGTAAACACAATCTTTGTGGGGTGCAGTGAACAAAACCTTTGTGGGCTACAGTGAACACAATCTTTGTGGGGTACAGTGAACACAATCTTTGTGGGGTGCAGTGAACAAAACCTTTGTGGGGTACAGTGAACACAATCTTTGTGGGGTGCAGTGAACACAATCTTTGTGGGGTGCAGTGAACAAAACCTTTGTGGGGTGCAGTGAACACAACCTTTGTGGGGTACAGTGAACACAATCTTTGTGGGGTGCAGTGAACAAAACCTTTGTGGGGTACAGTGAACACAATCTTTGTGGGGTACAGTGAGCACAATCTTTGTGGGGTGCAGTGAACAAAACCTTTGTGGGGTACAGTGAACACAATCTTTGTGGGGTGCAGTGAACAAAACCTTTGTGGGGTACAGTGAACACAATCTTTGTGGGGTGCAGTGAAGACAATCCTTTTGGAGTGCAGTGAACAAAATCTTTGTGGGGTACAGTGAACACAATCTTTGTGGGGTGCAGTGAACAAAATCTTTGTGGGGTACAGTGAACACAATCTTTGTGGGGTGCAGTGAAGACAATCCTTGTGGGGTGCAGTGAAGACAATCCTTGTGGGGTGCAGTGAACAAAATCTTTGGGGGGTACAGTGAACACAATCTTTGTGGGGTGCAGTGAACAAAACCTTTGTGGGGTACAGTGAACACAATCTTTGTGGGGTACAGTGAACAAAACCTTTGTGGGGTACAGTGAACACAATCTTTGTGGGGTGCAGTGAAGACAATCCTTTTGGAGTGCAGTGAACACAATCTTTGTGGGGTACAGTGAACAAAACCTTTGTGGGGTACAGTGAACACAATCTTTGTGGGGTGCAGAGAAGACAATCCTTTTGGGGTGCAGTGAACACAATCTTTGTGGGGTACAGTGAACACAATCTTTGTGGGGTGCAGTGAACAAAACCTTTGTGGGGTACAGTGAACACAATCTTTGTGGGGTGCAGTGAACAAAACCTTTGTGGGGTACAGTGAACACAATCTTTGTGGGGTACAGTGAACACAATCTCATACTTCTGAAGCTTTGAGGGTGCTGCCTGTTCTATACTCCTCCTCCTCCTCCTCATCCATCCTTTTAGGTGTACAAACAATAGTAATTGAGGCCTAGTGTGCTTCTGTACGTGTGAAAAACATACACTTTTTTTGATCATATTTCCTATTCCGTTATTCAATAAAAACCTTTGGGGCTCAATTAAATTGCGGAATAGTCTGTGTCGGTACGTGTGAGATCCACCTTTCCAAGTTTTTGGGGTTCATCTCATACTTCTGAAGCTTTGAGGGTGCTGCCTGTTCTATACTCCTCCTCCTCCTCTTCCTCATCCATCCTTTTCGGTGTACAAACAATAGTAATTGGGGCCTAGTGTGCTTCTGTACGTGTGAAAAACATACACTTTTTTTTGATCATATTTCCTATTCCGCTATTCAATAAAAACCTTTGGGGCTCAATTAAATTGCGGAATAGTCTGTGTCGGTACGTGTGAGATCCACCTTTCCAAGTTTTTGGGGTTCATCTCATACTTCTGAAGCTTTGAGGGTGCTGCCTGTTCTATACTCCTCCTCCTCCTCTTCCTCATCCATCCTTTTAGGTGTACAAACAATAGTAATTGGGGCCTAGTGTGCTTCTGTACGTGTGAAAAACATACACTTTTTTTTTATCATATTTCCTATTCCGCTATTCAATAAAAACCTTTGGGGCTCAATTAAATTGCAGAATAGTCTGTGTCGGTACGTGTGAGATCCACCTTTCCAAGTTTTTGGGGTTCATCTCATACTTCTGAAGCTTTGAGGGTGCTGCCTGTTCTATACTCCTCCTCCTCCTCTTCCTCATCCATCCTTTTAGGTGTACAAACAATAGTAATTGGGGCCTAGTGTGCTTCTGTACGTGTGAAAAACATACACTTTTTTTTTATCATATTTCCTATTCCGCTATTCAATAAAAACCTTTGGGGCTCAATTAAATTGCGGAATAGTCTGTGTCGGTACGTGTGAGATCCACCTTTCCAAGTTTTTGGGGTTCATCTCATACTTCTGAAGCTTTGAGGGTGCTGCCTGTTCTATACTCCTCCTCCTCCTCATCCATCCTTTTAGGTGTACAAACAATAGTAATTGGGGCCTAGTGTGCTTCTGTACGTGTGAAAAACATACACTTTTTTTTTATCATATTTCCTATTCCGCTATTCAATAAAAACCTTTGGGGCTCAATTAAATTGCGGAATAGTCTGTGTCTGTACGTGTGAGATCCACCTTTCCAAGTTTTTGGGGTTCATCTCATACTTCTGAAGCTTTGAGGGTGCTGCCTGTTCTATACTCCTCCTCCTCCTCCTCCTCATCCATCCTTTTAGGTGTACAAACAATAGTAATTAGGGCCTAGTGTGCTTCTGTACGTGTGAAAAACATACACTTTTTTTTGATCATATTTCCTATTCCGCTATTCGATAAAAACCTTTGGGGCTCAATTAAATTGCGGAATAGTCTGTGTCGGTACGTGTGAGATCCACCTTTCCAAGTTTTTGGGTTCCATCTCATACTTCTGAAGCTTTGAGGGTGCTGCCTGTTCTATACTCCTCCTCCTCCTCTTCCTCATCCATCCTTTTAGGTGTACAAACAATAGTAATTGGGGCCTAGTGTGCTTCTGTACGTGTGAAAAACATACACTTTTTTTTGATCATGTTTCCTATTCCGCTATTCAATAAAAACCTTTGGGGCTCAATTAAATTGCGGAATAGTCTGTGTCGGTACGTGTGAGTTCCACCTTTCCAAGTTTTTGGGGTTCATCTCATACTTCTGAAGCTTTGAGGGTGCTGCCTGTTCTATACTCCTCCTCCTCCTCCTCCTCATCCATCCTTTTAGGTGTACAAACAATAGTAATTGGGGCCTAGTGTGCTTCTGTACGTGTGAAAAACATACACTTTTTTTTGATCATATTTCCTATTCCGCTATTCAATAAAAACCTTTGGGGCTCAATTAAATTGCGGAATAGTCTGTGTCTGTACGTGTGAGATCCACCTTTCCAAGTTTTTGGGGTTCATCTCATACTTCTGAAGCTTTGAGGGTGCTGCCTGTTCTATACTCCTCCTCCTCCTCCTCATCCATCCTTTTAGGTGTACAAACAATAGTAATTGGGGCCTAGTGTGCTTCTGTACGTGTGAAAAACATACACTTTTTTTTGATCATATTTCCTATTCCGCTATTCAATAAAAACCTTTGGGGCTCAATTAAATTGCGGAATAGTCTGTGTCGGTACGTGTGAGATCCACCTTTCCAAGTTTTTGGGGTTCATCTCATATTTCTGAAGCTTTGAGGGTGCTGCCTGTTCTATACTCCTACTCCTCCTCTTCCTCATCCATCCTTTTAGGTGTACAAACAATAGTAATTGGGGCCTAGTGTGCTTCTGTACGTGTGAAAAACATACACTTTTTTTTGATCATATTTCCTATTCCGCTATTCAATAAAAACCTTTGGGGCTCAATTTAAATTGCGGAATAGTCTGTGTCGGTACGTGTGAGATCCACCTTTCCAAGTTTTTGGGGTTCATCTCATACTTCTGAAGATTTGAGGGTGCTGCCTGTTCCATACTCCTCTTCCTCATCCTCCCTTTAGGGTAGGAAAAAATTTAATCGGGCCTAGTCTGTGTTTGTACGTGTGAGATACACAGTTTTTTATCCTATTCCGCTATTCAATACACACCCTTTTGGTGTAAAAAACATTAAATTGCGGCATAGTTTGCATATTTGACTGTGAGATACACCCGTGCGATACTGTTGTTCTTTTGTTCCGCTATTCAATAAAGACCTTTCTAGGGCAAGATCTTAAATTTCAGAAATATGAGGAGAGCGTCAAATAGGGGCCGTGGCCTGGGTCGTGGTGGTGCTGCTGCTAGAGCTCCTGTTGCAAGGAGAGGACGTGGTCGATCTGTGCCAGCTACACGCACAAGTGAAACACCTTCCTCAAGTGTGAGTAGGCGACAGAACCTGCATCAGTATTTGGTAGGGCATCATACAACCCTAGAAGTGATGAGGCCAGAACAAGTGGAGGCGATAGTAGATTGGTTTGCTGCTGACAGTGCCTCCAGTTCCTTCACATTGTCTCCCACCCAGTCTACTGCAGAAAGGTCACAGTTGGCACCTGCAGCCGATGTCCAACCGTCTTTCACCTCACCCCCTTGCAAATCAGGCAAGCAGTCTGAGCCCCAAGCCATACAGCAGTCTCTTCTTCTTTTTGATGACTCCAGGGCCGGACTGGCCTAGCGGGATACCGGGAGGTTTCCCGGTGGGCCGCTGGCCCTGGGGCCGCTTTAAGGGCCGCCGCAGCCGCATCGCCGCTTTAAGGGCAGGCGCAGCCGCATCGCCGCTTTAAGGGACGGCGCAGCCGCATCGCCGCTTTAAGGGCCGCCGCAGCGCCGCTTTAATCACTGGGGTCCACTCGTGTGACGTCAGCCGCTGTGAGCCGTCAGGACGCCGATGGTCACGGGGGCGGGCGGCTCAGCGGCGGGAAAATTGACTAGCTGAGTCAGTGGAGGGAGGCTGGCTGAGCGTGCGGGAGAGGCTGCGAGTGCGACCCGACTGGTAACTGTCGCGGGCACGCCGATTATGATCCCTCCCTCTGCACTCATCCCCACAGTCCCTCCTCCCCGATCCTAAGGGTTTTTGGGTGATGCCAGGTGGGAAGGCAACACAGGACTCAGAGCCAAGATATGTCATGTGGGTTTGCCACTGCACCTTCTTTACCCCAACCCCACTCTGCAGTAAAAGACATCTGTGCCCTTCTAACACCCCAGCCCTCCTGAACCCCAGTGCCATCACCTCCAGACCCCCGGCGCCATGCCCCACCTAAACCCCCAGTGCCATACCCATGCCCTCCTGAACCCCAGTGCCATCCCCTCCAGACCCCCGGCACCATGCCCCACCTAAACCCCCAGTGCCATACCCATACCCTCCTGAACCCCAGTGCCATCCCCTCCAGACCCCTGGCGCCATGCCCCACCTGAACCCCCAGTGCCATACCCATGCCCTCCTGAACCCCAGTGCCATCCCCTCCAGACCCCCGGCGCTATGCCCCACCTGAACCCCCAGTGCCATACCCATGCCCTCCTGAACCCCAGTGCCATCCTCTCCAGACCCCCGGCGCCATGCCCCACCTGAACCCCCAGTGCCATGCCCTCCTGAACCCCAGTGCCATCCCCTCCAGACCCCCGGCGCCATGCCCCACCTGAACACCCAGTGCCATGCCCATGCCCTCCTGAACCCCAGTGCCATCCCCTCCAGACCCCCGGCACCATGCCCCACCTGAACCCCCAGTGCCATGCTACTGACCCCCAGCACCATGCCCTCCCTACCCCCAGCGCCATGTTCTCCTGAACACCCAGCGCCATGCCCTCCTGAACCCCCAGCGCCATGCCCTCCTGACCCCCAGCGCCATGCCCTCCTGACCCCCAGCGCCTTGCTCTCCTGAACCCCAGGGCCATGCTCTCCTGAGCTCCCCCTGCCATGCCCTCCTGACCCCCAGCGCCATACCTTCCTGATCCCCAGCCTCATGCCCTCCTGAACCCCAGTGCCATGCCCTCCTGAACCCCAGTGCCATGCCCTCCTGAACTCCCAGCGCCATGCCCTCCTGAACTCCCAGCGCCATGCCCTCCTGAACTCTCAGTGCCATGCCCTCCTGACCCCCCCCAAAGCCATGCCCTCCTGAACACCCAGCACCATGCCCTCCTGAACCCCAGTGCCATCCCCTCCAGACCCCTGGTGCCATGCCCCACCTGAACCCCCAGTGCCATACCTATGCCCTCCTGAACCCCAGTGCCATCCCCTCCAGACCCCCGGCGCCATGCCCCACCTGAACCCCCAGTGCCATACCCATGCCCTCCTGAACCCCAGTGCCATCCTCTCCAGACCCCCGGCGCCATGCCCCACCTGAACCCCCAGTGCCATGCCCTCCTGAACCCCAGTGCCATCCCCTCCAGACCCCCGGCGCCATGCCCCACCTAAACACCCAGTGCCATGCCCATGCCCTCCTGAACCCCAGTGCCATCCCCTCCAGACCCCCGGCACCATGCCCCACCTGAACCCCCAGTGCCATGCTACTGACCCCCAGCACCATGCCCTCCCTACCCCCAGCGCCATGTTCTCCTGAACACCCAGCGCCATGCCCTCCTGAACCCCCAGCGCCATGCCCTCCTGACCCCCAGCGCCATGCCCTCCTGACCCCCAGCGCCATGCCCTCCTGACCCCCAGCGCCATGCCCTCCTGACCCCCAGCGCCTTGCTCTCCTGAACCCCAGGGCCATGCCCTCCTGACCCCCAGCGCCATACCTTCCTGATCCCCAGCCTCATGCCCTCCTGAACCCCAGTGCCATGCCCTCCTGAACTCCCAGCGCCATGCCCTCCTGAACTCCCAGCGCCATGCCCTCCTGAACTCTCAGTGCCATGCCCTCCTGACCCCCCCCAAAGCCATGCCCTCCTGAACACCCAGCACCATGCCCTCCTGAACCCCAGTGCCATCCCCTCCAGACCCCTGGCGCCATGCCCCACCTGAACCCCCAGTGCCATACCTATGCCCTCCTGAACCCCAGTGCCATCCCCTCCAGACCCCCGGCGCCATGCCCCACCTGAACCCCCAGTGCCATGCCCTCCTGAACCCCAGTGCCATCCCCTCCAGACCCCCGGCGCCGTGCCCCACCTGAACACCCAGTGCCATGCCCATGCCCTCCTGAACCCCAGTGCCATCCCCTCCAGACCCCCGGCACCATGCCCCACCTGAACCCCCAGTGCCATGCTACTGACCCCCAGCATCATGCCCTCCCTACCCCCAGCGCCATGTTCTCCTGAACACCCAGCGCCATGCCCTCCTGACCCCCAGCGCCATGCCCTCCTGACCCCCAGCGCCATGCCCTCCTGACCCCCTGCGCCATGCCCTCCTGACCCCCAGCGCCTTGCTCTCCTGAACCCCCCGGTGCCATGCCCTCTTGACACTTCAGCCATCCTGACCCCCCAATACCCTGCCCTCCTGACCCCCCCCCCTGCACGGTGCCCTTCTGATCCCGTAGTACTGTGCCCCCTTACCCCAGCCCTACATACTGATGACCTCTGTACACTGCCCTATATGCTACCTCTGTACACTCCCCTACATACTACTGACCCCTGTACACTGCCCTACATACTACTGACCTCTGTGCCCTGCCCTACATACTACTGACCTCTGTACTCTGCCCTACATACTACTGACCTCTGTACACTGCCCTACATACTACTGACCTCTGTGCACTGCCCTACATACTACTGACTTATGTACACTGCCCTACATACTACTGACCCCTGTACACTGCCCTACATACTACTGACCTCTGTACACTGCCCTACATACTACTGACCTCTGTACACTGCCCTACATACTACTGACCCCTTTACACTGCCCTACATACTACTGACCCCTGTACACTGCTCTACATACTACTGACACTGGCCAGAAATCAGAGCACATAGCCAGGCTTGAAACTAATCAAGAAAATCCGCTTGCAGTACCAGATGTTCTGCCTTCATGATGGACTCCGGCATCTGACTTGTGGGGGCAACCAATTACCCCCCCAGACTAGACAAAAAAAATGTGAATGAAAGTGAATGACGAGATTCTCACTGAAGCTAACTTTTAAGGTAGGCTAAGTTTATATTTTTACAGTGACATTAGTTTTAGTAGTTTTTTCAGGGTTTTCTTTATGCCATCTTTAATTTTTATTATGGATTTGCTAGTTAATTTGAAAAAAAATAAATGATAAAAAGGGGATTCTAAAAAAGGTAGCTCTGCACCCCGGTGATCTTTGATCTCTTCAATGTTGTTCAGGTAGATCTCCATCTTTTATAGGTTGCCTACCCCTGCTTTAGAGACTCAGTGCTACGTTAGACACGATTATCAGCAAAGATATGCACTTTCCCCGATATATCGGAGGTGGCCAATATTGCCGATATTTCGGGAAAGTGCGTTTACCGGAGAGATGCCTGCAACTTGAGGCGTCACCCCGGTACCGGCGTCCATAGCCGACGGTCAGCTTTTTTTAATGACAACCGATGCTGAGAAGCCACTCGGCTGTCGTTACAAGGAGCGGGAGGGGAGCCTTCCACGGCTCGTCCAGGTCTCCTGTCCCACTGGGAGACCTGAGCAACCAGCCTGCACGGCTGTCGAATACCCGATCAAAGCCACATTCGGCTCTGATTGGGTCTCCACGCAAAACCCCGGAAGTGATGTCATGAGTAATATCACTTCCGGGTACTGTCTGGCGCCAGATTAAAAAAAATTACGGCATTCAAAACAGCCAAACTTGGCGTTTTGAATGCATTTAAGTGCAGAGGAGGGGTTCCTCCTCTCCCAGATCCCTCCACAAAAGTACTTTTAAAAAAAAAAAAAAAAACATTTTAAATGTACAAAAAAAACATCCGATACCGATATGCATTGGCTAAAAGATCGGTATTGGCAACGAAAAACCTATATCGGTCGATCACTAGTATGAACGTTTACTGGAAGGGGATACAGAGGGTATATTGGGAATCTTAGTGATGAGCGGTATGTGCTCCATATCTCTTTTATAGATGGGGATGTAATACAATCTATGATCACCTGAAAACAGGGTGAGGTGACGTTAAGCTGTTGGGCTGGTATAATAATGTTATGGGGCTGGTATGAAATTATTTCCAGGGCTGTTTTTTATCCCCAGTCCGGCCCTGGATGACTCTGTCAGCAGGGTTTCCCAGGGCCATCCAGAGCTACGTGTGAGTAGCTCTGCAGGACCCCACCACTTCACCACCAATAACTGGGCCTCCATGCGAGACCTGTGTGCCTTGTTGCGCTGTTTTGAGTACTCCACCAACATGGCCAGTGGCAATGACGCCGTTCTCAGCTTAACTATCCCACTTCTATGCCTCCTTGAAAAAACAATTCGGGCGATGATGGAAGAGGATGTGGCACAGGATGAGGAGGAGGATGAAGAGGTAACATTTCCAAGGCTTTCAGGGCAGTCATTCGCAAGGGGCTCCGAGGGTGGGTTCCTGCACACACAAACGCCAGGGACACAATTGTCCAGCAGGGGCACAGTTCTGGAGGATGAGGAGGATGAGGAGGAGGAGGAGCTGGAGGAGGAGATGGAACCATGTTCACAGCAGGGTGGCACCCAGGCCAGCTCATGGCCATCACTGGTGCGTGGCTGGGGGGATACAGAGGACACGGACGATACACCTCCCACAGAGGACAGCCTTTCGTCGCCTCTGGGCAGCCTGGCACACATGAGCGATTACATGCTGCAGTGTCTCCACAACGACCGCCGAGTTGCCCACATTCTAACTTGTGCTGATTACTGGGTGGCCACGCTGCTGGATCCCCGTTACAAGGACAACGTACCGTCCTTAATTCACTCACTGGAGCGCGATCGCAAGATGCGCGAGTACAAGCGCACGCTGGTAGACGCGATGCTGCTGGCATTCCCATCTGACAGCGGGGCCACAGTGGAAGCACAAGGCAGAGGAGGAGGAGGAGGAGGTCGCCAACTCAACCAGGGCACCGCCAGCACCTCAGAAGGCAGGGTTAGCATGGCCGAAATGTGGAAAAGCTTTGTCAGCACGCCACAACAAACAGCAGCACCAGCAGCTCAGATGGAACGTCTTAGCAGGAGGCAGCATTTTACCAACATGGTGGAGCAGTATGTGTGCACACGCCTACATGTAGTGAATGAGGGGTCTGCCCCCTTCAACTTCTGGGTCTCCAAATTGGGCACATGGCCTGAGCTTGCCCTTTACGCCTTGGAGGTGCTGGCGTGCCCTGCAGCCAGTGTATTATCTGAACGGGTATTTAGCACGGCTGGGGGTGTTATAACAGACAAGCGCAGCCGCCTGTCCAGAGACAATGTGGACAAGCTCACGTTCATTAAAATGAACCAGGCATGGATCCCACGGGACTTTTCCGTACCTTGTGCAGAATAGCAATGGATACCGACCTTACCCAGCCATTGTTCCATTTTTGCTCTTTCTCACTCTTTTGGGGTGTACCCTCATTTAAAATTTGTGAAAAGAAGCAGTGTTGGCTACCTCGTCCTCCTCCTCAGGGCCAGATTAACGTAGGGGCTATTGGAGCTGCAGCTCCATGCAGGCCCCTACCTTTTATATAGGCCCCGGGTTGGCCATATTCACTGTGACCGCTCTTCTGTCACTTGTAAACACAGAAGTCTGGCTTCTATGCTCGCTTCCCCAGGCAGCACCCTCAGAACCTCCCCACACAGCGCGAAGGCCGGACAAGGAGGGACAGTTGCCGATGCATGGATGTGTTTATGGGCTTCAGAGACAGCATCCCATGTTGAATTAGGCATGCATGGCTGCACCCTTCCTCCTCTGGGTGCATGCCAAGGCACGGCCCTTAAGGCCCTTCAAAATCCTCAGCACCAAGACCATGATGCTCTTAATCCGGCCCTGGTCCTCCTCCACCGCCGCTTCCACCTACACCGCCCATAGGTGTGCGCAGCCTATTGCATTAGGGTGTGCACCCCAAAGTTGAAATACACATGCATGTGTTTGCCTACATGTACATGGCCCCGATACATTACTCTCCCTGCTGGCAAAGAGAAATAGAGCAGAGCAGGTGCGAGGGAGATCTTTCCCATCTCCTCACTGGCAAACAGAGCGATAATGCTATGTGCCCTAGGTGATTAGGGTGTGCCCAGGTACACCAGGCACACCCTGTGCGCACGCCTATGACACCGCCACATCCACCACCACCTCAACCTCCCTCCTACTCCATATGGGCCTCGTCCTTCAGAGATGAAGAACATTGTTTTATTTTTCTGTTTTTTTTTTGTTGTTTTAAGTTATTTCCCTATCCACATTTGTTTGCAGAGCACTTGCCATGCTCTTAACTACCTTTTGCTGCCATTTGCAGCACTCTAGCCCTTTCCATTGGTGTTTTAGAGCCATTTTAGTGCCTTAAAGTTCGGGTCCCCATTGACTTCAATGGGGTTCGGTGTCCGGGAAAAGTTCGGTAAAAGTCCGGGACACGGACCCGGACTTTTTTTTAAAGTTCGGCCGAACCCGTCGAACACGGACATCTAGGTGTCCGCTCAACCCTAATTATATTGACCCCCCTGTGCATTCATTCCATTTATAGAAATGGCCCAAGAAGGTAAGTGAGGGTCAACCTCCCAACAGGGGCCCAATGCAACATTATAACTAAACACACTTTTCCCAACTCCATTAATAATGAAAAAAAAAAAAAACGTATAGTCTGAAACTAAACCTTAAGGCAGTTTCACATTGCGCCGCTGCTCTTAGGCAGCATCACAGGTGCAGCGCAGTGTACCCGAGGTTTTGAAGTGGGTTATCTGCGCTTTGCCATAGACTTCTATGGTATCCTGCAGTTTTGGTGCATTTTCTGAAGGCGTACCAAAAGTCCTATATGCAGGCCACAGCAAGGCAGTGTGAAGCTGCCCTCATAAACATAAAAAAAGACATCCTGTACATCTTATTGGTGTACATTTTATATATTTTCAGATTCTGAATTATGTTTTTTTCTGAAAGTTATTTTTTATTTTTCATATTCTTGCTGGGAAATATCATTTATTATCAGAATGAAAACCACATTGGAAATAATCTAAAGGGTAACTTTTTAGAAACCATACACACATATACACCATATTACCAAATATATTAGAACGCCTCTCTTTACACGCACATGAGCTTTAATGGCATCCCAGTCTTAGTCCGTAGGGTTCAATATTGGCCCACCCTTTGCAGCTATAATAGCTTCAACTCTTCTGGGAAGGCTGTCCACAAGGTTTAGGAGTGGGCTTGGCCCCCTTAGTTCCAGTGAAGGGAATTCTTAAGGCGTCAGCATACCAAGACATTTTGGACAATTTCATGCTCCCAACTTTGTGGGAACAGTTTTTGGTTGGCTCCTTCCTGTTCCAACATGACTGCGCACCAGAGCACAAAGCAAGGTTCATAAAGACATGGATGAGCGAGTTTGGGGTGGAGGAAATTAACTGGCCTGCACAGAGTGCTGAGCTCAACCCGATAGAACACCTTAGGAATGAATTAGAGAGGAGACTGCGAGCCAGGCTCTCTTGTCCAACGTCAGTACCTGACCTCACAAATACGCATCTGGAAGAATGGTCAAACATTCCCATAGACACACTCCTAAACCTTGTAGACAGTCTTCCCAGAACAGTTGAAGCTGTTAAAGCTGCAAAGGGTGGGCCAACTCAATATTGAACCCTTCGTACTAAGACTGGGATGCCAATAAAGTTCATGTGCATGCAAAGGCAAGAATCCCAATACTTTTAATACTCATAATACTGAATATTATTATTATGATTTGTGTATTCTTCTGTGGTGATATGTGAAATGTCTTTCAACCTTGTGAGCTGCAACGTAAACGTGGTACACGTGGATAATTATGAACAAAGAGAGAAACGGCGCTCAAACAATGTAATGAATCAATTTGTAAATAAATTAGGATTATGTAATTTACTGAATATAAATGACAAAAAACACCGTGCTGTTTAGTGATAAAAAATGGAGTGACAATAAATTTTATTTTATGATAAAATAATAAAAAAAAAATTATTGTCACTCCATTTTTTATCACTAAACAGCACAGTGTTTTTGTCATTTATATTCAGTAAATGACATAATCCTAATTTATTTACAAATTGATTCACTATATTGTTTGAGCGCCATTTCTCTCTTTGTTCATAATTTTTTTTTAATGTAAAAAACAATTAACCGGTTGCCGACTGCACACAGTATATTTACTGCGGCAGCCAGCCCCGGCCAGGCAGAGTGACGTAGATCTACGTCACTCGCCTGTCACTGCTATTAGAGCCAATAGCGGGCAAGCGCACGCCCGCTGAGGCGCGCGCCCGCTGAGGCTCGTTCAGGGAGGAGTGCGGGCATGTGACCGGCGGACCCCATGTCCGCTGGTCACTCGCCGATCGACGGTACAGCGGGAGAAAGGCAGAGCGGCTTATGTAAACAAGCCGCCTGTCATTCTCCCTGTGTAAAAATGAAGATCAGACGGTTCTACTATGTAGAACCGTTGATCTTTGTTTTTACACCAATAGCATTGTCCCACTACAGTTAGAATCACACCCCTAGGACACACTTAACCCCTCCCTGTCCAATACAGTTAACCCCTTCCCTGCCAGTGTCATTTTTGCAGTAACAGTGCATATATATAGCACTGATTACTGCAGTAATGTCACTGGTACCCCCAAAAGTGTCAAAAATGTCAGTCAAGGGACCGATCTGTCCGCCGCAATGTCGCAGTACCGCAAAAAAAAAATCGCAGATCGCCGCCATTACTCGTTAAAAAAAAACCACCAAAAATGACAAAAATCTTTCCCTTTGTTAGTAAACGCAGTAACTTTTGTGCAAACCAATCAAAATACGCTTTTTGCGATTTTTTTTTACCAAACATATGTAGCATAAAACAATTTGGCTGAAAATGTTGAAAAATATTGTTATTTTTGCAAAAATTACGCTCTTTTTTTGTTTATAGCGCATGATCAAAAAATCGCACAAGTGATCAAATACCACCAACAGAAAGCTCTGTTTGTGGGAAAAAAAGGACGTGAATTTCTTTTAGGTACAGCGTCGCACGACCGCGCAATTGTCCGTTAAAGTCACGCAGTAAAAAATCGCAAAAAACCCCCTGGTCAGGAAGGGGGTAAAATCTTCCGGGGCTTAAGTGGTTAAGAAAGGGCTGATTCACACCGCTAATAATGATTTTAATGTATTTTTAGTGAAAATATTGTCTTGATATATTCGGGGGGGAAGGGGGGGGGGGCTGCCAGGTAGGCTGTACGGGTCCCTGTGATTTCTAACAGCAGCCCTGACAGTGGACACCAAGAGAAATAGAGTAGATAAATCTACATACTGAAAACACAGAGAGCATTGAAAACCTTACAGGGGTTGGAATCCTTCCCTATTCTATCCAAAACAAAAGAAAATAAATAGCTCTACATATACTTTAATACAGCTTAAATCTAGATTGAAACATTAGCTCCCCCTACCAATGGTGGAGAGATCATAACATTATGATGCAATCTGCCATGTTGCTGGTTTGCTACTTTGACTGATAAGCTAAGCACTGACTTCTAAAAAAACATTTTGGGTTTATTTTTTTCATTTTATTTTCATCCTGATCAATAAAAATGAAGACAATTCATAAAACGTATAAAATATATGATCTTACCATATTCTTTCACTTCAAAATTTGTACTGAAGTTATGTATAAGGGTGTCTTCAAACTTTGCAGCCACGGTCCAAACTCCGAAACTGAAAAGAATAAGGGAAAAGCAAAAAATTTAAAAAAAGTTGGTACACTGAAAAGATCCGCTAGCAGGTAGAGGTAGTATACTCTCCACTTTTTAAAAAAAAATCATATAAATTGCAGCACTCTAAATACCATAAAATACTGTACATGTGAATGAAATAAAATAATGTGTGAAATTCAGTAATTTGAATCATCAAAACAGTAATCACATTATGCATGGATGTCAAATTCATCAGACCAGTAAAATATAGTAAATAAATAAATAAATAGTCCAAAATAAGGTTAATCTGAAAAAAATAAAGTGCATCAAGAAAAAATCCTAGTGAGAATCCAAGAGAAAAGACTGTATGTCAAGTTATTGGCGACTCTTAGACATTACTACCTGATCAACATTTCCAGGAAGACAGAGCATGAAAGGCATTGGTATATAAATGTTCACAATGATTAGGATTCAATATTTCAATTTCTATTACTTAGGCCCCATTGGCACTAAGGAAGCATGACAACTCAAGCCAAACCATGCAATTTTTGGAATGTACATGAAACACAAAAATGCTTGCTGTACTTATGATGCCATTTGTTATGGTGCTCCAGAGGAACCAATCCAGCAAGAAGTGTGATCTTGTGCATGCATGTAGTGCTTACTACAGAGGGACCACTGGGAATAACCCAGGTCTTCCTTGCCTATTCAGAGGCAGACAGCCCGGGTACCAACTCCAGAACACACCAACAAAACTCAGACTCTGTCTCTGGGTGTCTTTTAAAAGATTTATTGCAGTACTTGAACACATGCAGGTAGAGGGATGAGGTGGCAATATACTCTAAAGCACATGCAGATATTAGAGAACAGATTTTCAAACAAAGTCCTTTAAGAGAGGCCTTAGGTATTGGCTCTGAGGAAGGGAGCGTGTCTCCCGAAACGCGTCAATGGTCCAACGATGGGGACAACAAACTCCACATGTGGTGGACTAATTCCATGCGATATATGTTCTTCTTGTCTGTGAGTATGTTTTTGGCTTTTTGATAAAAGTTTTTAGGTGTCCAAGGTTAATGCACCAGGTGTTTGCGCCTCCTTTTCTTTCTTTTGTAGGCCTTAGGTAATGCTGGAGGTAGAGAGGACACCCACCTCTGGCATCTAATACTCAAAGAACAGGCACACTTGAGACTCTAATTAAAAGGTCCTACTCACAATGTCCAGGGACAGCTCTCAAACCAGCTGATGTGCAACATTCTTCAGTGAAAGTGGCCCTTTTGCAGACCACCTTCCTAAGGTACTGTCCTCCAACAAGTTTCTTTCATGCCAGGTTCCTCGAGGTCTTCAGCTAAGCACAAGCTGGAGCCTGATAACATCAGCTCTTCAAAAACTCAGGCTGCCTCGCATGGGTAGAAGCCCTAGGAGAAAGAGGGAGCTCTGAGCAGACCCTCCAAAATATTTATCTTCTCCCCAGCCTCTTTTCTGGACCAGCCTCCCAGGGATTGGCTAAGGTCAGATAAATATTGATTACCCAGTGGCTGACCCTCCTAAACTATTTCTGGAAGCTTCTTCCAAAGGCAGGCAGGAGTAATCAACCACCAAACTTAGGGAGACCTTCTGAGATCTACAGTATAGCAGAGCCAAAAACAAAATTGATCCAGCCTAGGGCAGGGGCGCTGCATTCAAAAGTGTGCAAAAGCGTGTGGTACTAAAAGCACAGAAGGTAAACTCAAAAAGGTACATGAGTTTCTTTACCACATTAGTAGCACTCAGGGTAGTCCATTGAAATGAATGGGCTGTCCTACTTGTGAAGCATGGGTTACTAAATCCAGGACCCGGCATTCACTATATCTCCCACAGTACACAGAATGTTGAAATGCATTCATTTTAGTAAATATAAATTGATAAATATCTTTTCTCATCTGCAGTATATAGCAGTCTTGTGAATTCTATTAGTGTCTGGTTAAAGCTTGTAGGAGGAGTTTGTCCTCCGACAATTGTGGGAGCCAATGGCGCCACGGCGATGTCTCAGCCAATCAGGAGGGAGAGTCCCTGATGGCTGAGGAACTTGTGGACATAGCTGGACAGAAATGGACTTCAGGTAAGTGTTAGGAGGTGCTAAGGATGCTGCTACACACAGAAGGCTTTTTATCTTAATGAAAGGAATGCATTAATATAAAAAACCTTCTGACTTTACAACTCCTTTAACCACTTCTGGACCGGAAAGATTTGCCCCCTTAATGACCAGGCCATTTTTTGCGATTACTTTAACGGAAAATTTCACTGTTGTGCGACGCTGTACCGAAAGAAAAATTGATGTCCTTTTTTTTTCCACAAATAGAGCTTTCTTTTGGTGGTATTTGATCACTTGTGCGATTTTTATTTTTTGCGCTATAAACAAAAAAAAGAGCGACAATTCTGAAAAAAAAAAAAAAAAAACAATATTTTTCACATTCTGCTATATAACATTCCCAAAAAAAATTTAAATATCAAAATTTTTAATATTTTTAGGCCAATTTGTATTCTGCTACATATTTTTGGTAAAAAAAATTGCCTTAAGCGTATTTTGATTGGTTTGCGCAAAATTTATCGTGTCTACAGATCACGTCTAAAGATTTATGTAATTTTTATATATTTTTTACTAGTAATGGCGGCCATCTGCAATTTGTAGTGGGATTGCGACATTGCGGCCGACAGATCAGACCCCTAACTGACCTTTTTGGGGGGACCAGTAGCATTACTACAGTAATCAGTGCTAAAAATATGCACTGTTACTGTAATAATGACACTGGCAGGGAAGAGGTTAACCTAGTTGGGGATCAAGGGGTTAAATGTAAGCCTAGGGGAGTGATTCTAACTGTGGGGGGCTGAGCTTTTGAAATGATCATAGAGACCTGTGATCCTATATAGAAGAATCACAGACTCTCTGTGATCATTCCAGAGAGAACAATGGTTCAGCTGTGTTTACAACAGCTGACGGTCCTTCTCTCTCAGTGGGGAGCAATTGCGGGTGGCCAGCGGCAATCGCGGGCGCTGGCCCCATGCATCGGCATCCATGCTGCCGAGTGGGGGGGGGAGCGCGCGCTCGCCACCCCAGCACCAGGAGTGCGACCGACGTATACCTAAGTCGATTCACACAGGAGGGACTGCCTGCCGCAGTATAACTGCGGCGGGCGGTCAGTAACTGGTTAAAGGTGCCACACATAAGACTGCCTAATGCCTAAGACTGGCTAATATTCCATTACGAGCACTGGAATCGCCAGATGATCACTGGCACTGTAAGCGGCCCTGATAGCCATCAGTCGCTATCACAGTCTACGCAAACTCCACATAGAGAATCATAAACCACTCACCACATAGAAGCCTCAAGATAGTTTATTAAGTCATTTGGCACATTAGTGAATCTATTCAATACACAGGAATTCCCTCAACATGTTTCACTCATTTAAGAGTTTAATGATGGAGTCAGGAAAAAGCTCTTGATTGAATGAAACGCGTTGAGGAATTGCTTGTATATTGGATGGATTTACTCTTGTGCCAAATGACTTAATCAACTATCTTGAGGGTTCTATGTGGAGAGAGGTTCCTGTTTCTTTATGGTGAGTTTGTGATAGTAGCCTAATGGGCAGAACATGGAGAGGGAACTACTGTGAACAAGTGGGGGAACGGATCTATGTGTATTGGGAGGCTTAGATCCATCCGTATTTGGACTGCAGACTAGAAAAAGAAGGTCTACTGCCCTTCTAGACAGCTGTGTATATCCCAGGACTGGATGGACAGAAATACAGATCCTTTGGCAGGTAAAAAAGCTCCCTTATATCTGTGTATTTATCGGTTCACGAGGAGCTCAGCTTTAACTTAGCACATTTAGGGTGGCCCATTTATTTGTAATAAATGTAGTTGCCCATGTGTAGCACTACCCGCATAGGAGCTGCAAATGTCAGGGTTCCCCACTGCTGCACAGCCAGCCACATAGCATCTTCAACCTGCATCCAGACACAGAAAACTGTCCTTGAGCTTGTTTTTTTTTTTTTTTTTGTTTTTTTTATTAGGGGATAATTACTCTGATGGGGATGGGAATTATGGGATGCCCAAATTGACAATGAAAAAAACCAGGGACAACTTCCTCCCTATACACAGGTCCTCTTGATCCTCCTGCCCAATAACTTAATCCTTTGTACAGCTACGGTGGGTTCACTCCTTTAACAGTCTTTTGTTATCTTAGTAACAGCCTCTTACAGGCTAGGAACTCTCAGTCCCTTAAAGAAGTAGCACATGTGGAGTTAGCTGCATCCTGCAACACCTTCTGCTTCCCTTTAGACACTGGTCCCAGCTCTACTGTTCACAGAAATGCTAGCCCACATGGCTGCCTATCTTCAAAATCCTCCTAACTCACACACTGGAGATCACCTAGCGCAAGGCGGAAGACTTAAGCACACTGGTGTCTTCAAGAGGGACCTGCTACAACTGGCAGTCTCTCCACTTGTCTGTCCTTGCACCGTGCTGATCAACTCACTCTGACCTTTCTTGCTCCCACTGCCTCTCCGGAAAGCCTCCTCCAATTTGTTCTGTGGTACAATCCTTCTAGACCAACCACCTGAGCCCCCGCCCGAGGTAGAGCCCCTCCCTGGCAGGGGTTCCTCGAGGGCAGAGATGTATAGTAACTAAGTAGAACTACTTCACTACTGTACTTAAGTACCGAAAGGCGGTATCTGTACTTTCCTAGAGTAGAATTTTTTTCTCCTACTTCCACTTTTACTTCACTACATTTTTTTCAATGATTTCAATACTTCTACTCTGATATTTTTTTTTTTTTGTGCTGCATAGTTACTAGTTACAATTATAAAAATGACCACTGCCAGAACTGTAGATGGCAGGTTTCATGAAGCTCAAAACATGTGTATTATCAGCGCATACGAAAATAAATGCTACTGTATGTATAAATAAAAGCTGCATTTGAAATAATAAAAAACAATATGATGTTCAAACTTTTGACTTCTTTCTTTAATAACTACATAACACAGTACTTGTACTTTTACTTTCTGTACTTGAGTAGCAACATTTAAAAAAAAACTACTTGCAATACTTAAGTACAAAAAATGTTGAATACTTTAGTACTTCTACTCAAGTCACTTTTTGATCGAGCACTTCCACTTCTACTCAAGTCACTTTTTGATCGAGCACTTCCACTTCTACTCAAGTCACTTTTTGATCGAGCACTTGTACTTTTACTCAAGTATGGGTTTCGAGTACTTTATACAACTCTGCTCGAGGGCCACTGACAGACTCCCTCAGCACTGAATTACCATCTTCCACCTGACTCCCTGCCAGCATGCCTTATCCAATATTTAAGGAGTCCTTAGTCCCCTGACAGGCCCATTTTCCTGGGGATTGGCCAAGGGTCTCTAAATATACATAGCAGCTCCTCCTCGCTTCCGCCCACTATTTTCTAGAACATTCTGCAACATTCTAGAACCAGGGGGAGGCACCAGACAGCTGCCTGGATGAGTCATCCAGCCCTGAACTTTAGTGAAACCTGACCCAGATTCCATGGTTTAGGCCTAGCCCTGAGCCAAACTATATTTTACCTACACTACCACTACCAGAGGGTGCTACACTTGTGTAATATTAAACTGTTTATTGTATTTGCTATTGCCTTCAGGAGATTTTTGCTAATGGACACATAACATTCTCACCTTGCAAGTTCAGTTATTCTGTAGCTGGAGGAAATTATTCCTTTTGTGGTAGTTTGCCGGATGGTATCTCTCTTAACAATCACATTATCTGGAGTCTGCAAATGGAGAAGAAGATCAATATTGTACAGGAAAATTCAAAAAGACTATATGAATGTATATGGTTCTCATCAAACATGTCAGAAGGATGAGCTGTAAGGCCCGTACACACGTGCAGATTGTCGGCCGAAAAGATTCGGCCGACGACCGATCGGCCGATTTTCGGCTTGTTAGTATGATGCTTCCGACAGCCGGCAGCGCACTTTCGGCCGAACAGAATCTGTCGTGCAAGCATTAAAATTTTTGTATGCCGACACCAGAACGGCCGATTGTTCGCCAGTCAGTACAGAATTCGGCCGACAGACAGCAGATTTGCAAGACTGGGCATGCTCAGAAAAGAAAAAACACAGGGAGAGTTAACCATCATATGACATCACTTCTGCAGTCGGCGGACAAAATTCGTGTGCAGTCTTTTGCACTTTTCAGCGGACACGACAGCCCGGTGACAAAAGACGGCCGATCGGTCGGCCGACGATCGGTACGTGTGTACGGGGCTTTAGTCATTCAATGGATTCCAGAGCATTCAAATCTAGTTATTGATTTACACATGACCTAATTATTAAACTCTTGTCGCCAACATGATACATATGTGAGGCGGTAGCAAAGGGGGTAAGCGTTAACGCCCACACTCCACACATACAGTATGTGTCAATGGATGGCAGAGCTTTCTGTGCTGAGAACATATTCACCGAATGTTCCCAGCATAGAGATTGAGCTGTCAATGACAGCTCTCATTGTGTACTAATGAATGGGAACCGGCAGGACCGGCTTCCTATCATGTGACCATTGTGACAGCAGCAATGGTCTTGTGATTGGTCAATCCTTTCTGCCTCCCGGGTGTACAGACCCTAATAAAGGGACAAAAGGGCTGGCTGGGCAGAGGTTAAACACGCCCATTAGTACTACCTATGGACAAATCTTCCTTTTGGCCTTCCTCTTTTATTATATAAATCATTTTTTTGTAATTTTTTAAATGTATTTACTTTTTTTTTTAAGGAAAAAATAAAAAGTTGAAAATCCCACATTACATAGTTGGTAAGACTAACTAAATACATAGGTCCATCCAGTTCCACCTATATTTGTGTGTGCACACATGTCACTATGGATTCTCATAGATTTGTATAGTTTGGTCACAGAAAAGATCTAAAGTCTAATAGATCCCAGATTTCTCCAGAAAGAGGACTTGTCATGCTTATTGCTATCACAATGGATGTTGTTCAATAAAAATAATAATAAAAAAACAAAACAAAAGGCAGTATAAAAAAAAAAAATTAACCACTTGCCGACCGCCGCACGACTATCTACGTCGGCGGTCAGCCCCTCACAGGCAAACTAACGTAGGGCTACGTTGCTTGCTTGTGAGGGTCTAGGGAGCGAGCGCGCGCCAGCCGGGGCGCGCTCCCGCTCCCGCGTGGTCACGGACCCCCCCCGCGCGTGTGACCAGCGGACCCGATGTCCGCCGGTCACTCGGCGATCGGCGGGGGAGAGGGAGAATGTCAGGCAGCTTGTGTAAACAAACTGCCTGTCATTCTCCTCGCTGCAAAGACACTGATAAAACGGATCTGGTATGTAGATCCGTTGATCAGTGTCCTTACAGCTAGAGCCACAGCCAATCACAGTAGAAACCACGCCCCTAGGGACACACACAGCCCCTCCCTTCCAAATAAAGTTAACCCCTTCACTACCAGTGTATTTTTACAGTAACAGTGCATATGTATAGCACTGATTACTGTAGAAATGTCACTGGTAACCCCAAAAGTGTCAAAAATGTCAGTCAAGGGTCCGATCTGTCCGCCGCAATGTCGCAGTACCGCAAAAAAAATCGCAGATCGCCGCCATTACGCGTTAAAAAAAAAAACAACAAAAATGACAAAAATCTTTCCCTTTGTTAGTAAACGCGATAACTTTTGCGCAAACCAATCAAAATACGCTTTTTGCGATTTTTTTTACCAAACATAGGTAGCATAAAATAAATTGGCCGAAAATTTTTAAAAATTTTGATTTTTACATTTTTTTTTGGGGGAATTTCATATAAAAAAATGTGAAAAATATTGTTATTTTTGCAAAATTGACGCTCTTTTTTTGTTTATAGCGCGTGATCAAAAAATCGCACAGGTGATCAAATACCACCAAAAGAAAGCTCTGTTTGTGGGAAAAAAAGGACGTCAAATTCGTTTAGGTACAGCGTCGCACGACCGCGCAATTGTGCGTTAAATTCACGCAGTGCCGAATCGCAAAATACCCCCTGGTCGGAATGGGGGTAAAATCTTCCGGGGCTTAAGTGGTTAAAGAGCTCCCATCCTCCCATCCAATGAGTACGTTGGTCCAGCATGTATATGTGATCGGCGATCACGTCACACATGTGAGGTATCGCCGTGAATGCCAGAGCGAGAGCAATAATTCTAGCACCAGACCCCCTGTGTAACTCTAAAATGGTAACCTGCAAATGCTGTGGAGATTTTTAAGTATCGTAGTGTGTCACTATTACGCGGGCCCGCGTTATTGTAAAGCATAAAATGTTAGGTATCTATTTACTCAGCGTAACATCACTTTTTTTTATTTTATTTTAACAAACAGTAGGGTATTATATTGTGTTTGTGTGCAATAAAATTCAATAAAGTGTTACTAAACCCAGAAGCCTGCAGTCACTATATCTGGTCTCCCACAGTACACAGAACATGGAAATACTACTAAGCTCAGGAGCTTGCAGTCACTATATCTGGTCTCCCACAGTACACAGAACATGGAAATGCAATTATTTTAGTAAATATAAACTGCTAAATACCTCTTCTCATCAGCAGTATATAGCAGTCTTGTGACTTCTATCAATTTCTGGTAAAGCTTGTTGGAGGAGTTTTCATTCTGTTGTGACTGTCCTATGAGGCTGCAGGACCCCTGACCCTCTGTCTGGACAGTTCTGATTGGCCCTGTGCTGATCACATGTACCCTCCCAAAAAAAAAAAGAGTACTCTCTAGCAATACACACCAAACTGAGAATGTGCTGAGTGCTTCCAAGGGTCTGTACTATCAGCAGATGGTTTTTGGAAGTAAAGAAGGGGAGGATCAAACAGCCTTTTTACAACATGTGGATGATTAACCCCTTAGGCCCCTTCACATGGGCTTTGTGATCAGGTTCGCCTGTCAGTTTTTCAGGAGGACCTGATTGGATAGTCCATGCATCCCTATGGAGCAGCGGATGTCAGCGGAGACATCTCCGCTGACACCTGCTGCTCTCCGATCCAATCCTGTCCATGAAATTCGGACAGATGGAAACCCTATTCCATCCGTCTGGAAAATCGGATCGGATAAGATCGGACGAAAACGGACAGGCAGATCATTTTCATCCGATCTCCCATTGAGGAGAGCAGGGATCTGACAGGTCTGTCTCTGCAAAGTAAGCAGAGATGGAGCCGTTATCCACCTGCTCAGCGGAGATCGGCGGATCGATCCTCAATGAGCAAAACAGAGTCCATCGGGCGCACCACTCGTGTGGAAGGACTTTAGGTTACACAGTGAGTATAACAAGCATGTCTTACTGCATATACAGACTGATTTTACTGTTGTGGGTTTAGTAACACTTTAAAGAGTATTTTTTCTAAAAAATTTGGTTTTGAAAAACTGCTGCCCAAATATCACGTGACATAGAAAATTGTAACAACCAACAATTGTTTTAGGAGCCCCGTTGGGGGGCTTTGGTGATATATTCCCTGATGTCTCACTTTTTAGACCGAGGAAAGGAACTGAGGATAGAGCTTCCCCAGTCCCTTTCTCGGCAGCCTCAGCTGCACTGGACACTGAATGAATGGGAAGTGCTCTGTGCTGAGAGGCTTCCTGTTCATTCATGAACTTCAGTTAAGAATAAACACAGGAGTGATTGGTACAGATCTCTCACTGTGTTCATTCAAAAAAATAAGGGGCCAGGAAATGAAATATTTACTAGTCCCTTCTCCTGTTCTCCATCCTGAAACATCCCCTGCAGCAGCCGGCAGGAATGGAGAGGTGGGAAGCTGGTAGCACTGCAGGGTGAAACAGGGGGCTCCAGGAAGCAGGGGGGGGATCAGCCCCAAACGCGGTGATCAGGGTGTGCCCAGGCATACCTGACATACCCTGTGCGCATGCCTATGGTGGCTGTCCAGTTCTAAAGGTACCTGGCTTGTATAAAGTAAAGGAATAATAAAATATAACTTAAAGAAATGTATATATACAATTATTATATTACACAATTATTACATGCCAGGGAATACATTTTTATAAGATAATATAACAAACGCAGGATTGAATATGGACAAAGAGAAAAGGACCTACCAGGATTTCTATGACTATCGGCGTATTTAGAGGCTTCAGGTCTGGGGTCATGCTGTAGATTCGGTAGAGAACTGAATACAAAGAGAAAAGTACATGTTATAGGTACCACATTAGAATACCATATGGTGTAATTCAGAGACAATAAAAAAATCCCATGGTACAATAATAGACATTACTAATAATAATAGTTTATATTTTGAACTTTATGGACTTGATTATAAGTATACAAAGTTTTATGTGGTTTGAATGACTACTGTTTTAAAGAGCACTTAATACATATGTGTATGTGGTAGTAGTGAATACTGCTCAGGGCACACGTATATAAGTACTCAGGTTTGGATGTAAGTATATCACCATCCCTGCGCTATCAATACCAACATCACTGTGATTGAGCAGTAATTTTGAGTTATTGTTTATACAATAGTTAAATAGTAGTTTAAAGTGTATCTAAAGAAAAAATATATAATATATTACAACTCCTCTGTCCTTAGATGTGGTGGCTGCATTATTTTTTTTTTTTTTTTTATTAATTAATTCATTTTTTAATGTGGTGATCCTGCCAGTGACATGCTTCTTGCCCTAGGGCAGTGATGGCGAACCTTGGCACTCCAGATGTTTTAGAACTACATTTCCCATGATGCTCAACTACACTGCAGAGTGCATGAGCATCATGGGAAATGTAGTTCCAAAACATCTGGGGGTGCCAAGGTTTGCCATCACTGTCCTAGGGTGACAATACTCACTCACTGTACTATGAGAAATGTTCCGAGGACAGTAAGTGTGTTTGGACTACAGAATTCCTCCGCATCTCCTCATCTTTTCAACATGGGGGGGGGGGCAGAGGTTATAGTCCAAAAAGGTGAACTGGCAGAGACGATAACATTGTTTGATATTTCAGCGCAGCATTGTCAACCCAGTACAGGAAGTATTTTGGCAAAATCAACTGGTATTTTTTTGCACTTATCAAATCGATATACTGTAACAAAGGTACTTTCAATGGTATATTTAGGAGACCAAAAGAGAATAACTAAAAAAAACCCAGTTCAATGTTAGGGTTTACATTGGCTTTAAGTAGAGTGGTGCAATTCCACGTAACCCACAAATGAAGAGGATGCCACCTGTGTGACAATCTCTCCTTACTTATGCTAATGTGGGGGATTGCGTTACGCTCCTTAGGGTTAGCAGGAATGACTGTGTAAATATAGAATAATATAGGGGTTTATTTACTAAAGGCAAGCAGGCAGTTCACTTTGCAAGGTAAGTTGCACTTTGCAAGGAAATTTGCTCCAGAGCTCAGTAAACAAGGTGAAGTTTCCCTTTGTAGAGAATTCCCAATCACAGGCAAGGAAGATCAAAGAAAACAACATTTTTGCTTGCACATGATTGGATGAAGGAAGTCAGCAGAGCTTCCCCTCATTTACTAAGCTTTGGAGCAAAGGTCCTTGCAATTACATTTGCAAAGTGCGCGGTCTATTTGCCTTTAGTAAATTAACCCTATGCGTTTATTGGCTGATTTATTTTATTTATTTATTTATTTTTTCTTACATTAGCACACTAGCATAGAGATTGCATTAGAGTTACACATTACTTGGGGTTGTTCTGTAACTCAAATTTCAACAGATTCAACAGAACTAGACTTTAGACACTTGCCTAATAATGTGACATTTGGAAAAGTTATCTATGAGGACATAGAATCAACAAATATATTTGCGAAAGCATGGAGTTTTAGAAAAGCTCAGATGGCTTGGCAAATATTATTTAAAGGTCAGGGCTGCTCTTTGCACTGCAGTTAGAGGTGTCAACAGGTACCATGGTCCCCAGGACAGATGGCCTTTCCGGGTCCCAATAACTCCTTTGCATTCTTTTAGCACTGAAGTTGGAACTCAAGCCATTGCCTATTAGGTTTGGAGAGTTTAAGGAAGAATTATATTGCTGTCTATGTTCCCGTTGAGATTATTGTTTTCTCTACATTCTGTGTAGTAACCAGGACAGTAAGTCAGGAACAATTTCACCATTGGGAACACGGTTCTGAGAAAGATTCTTACCCATCCTGACTTCACACTACCCCCCTCATAACACTAAACCTCGCTGTAACCCCACAACTCTCACATTAATTCTCCCTGTAATCAAATCGCTAGCCCTTCCTGTAACCCCCACACTAATCCTCTCTATTACCCAACCTTTCTCAACCCTTTTAACATGAAGGAAACCCTGAAATAACTTTCTGATCTTAGGGAACCCCTGTTAATGATTACTCTATATACAACTCACGACACAACAGTGCAAACGTCACTGGAAAGGATGCTCCTCTCCATCATATTTGGTCATTTGGAAGAATCCCCCTACTGATAGCTAAAAAAATCTATGCTGTCAGTGGTTACTTATCCAGGAGACAGAAGTTGCTCATTGCTTTAGGAACCCCTAGCAACCTCTGGAGGAACCCTGGTTAAGAAAGGATGCTATAACCCAAATAATAAACTTCCTTATAACCCTAAAACCTCTGTACAATTTCTCCTGCTGTCATTAGAGACAGTTCCACCTACTTTGTCATATGTTGCCACCTGTATAGGAATGGAGGTGAAATCTCCAACATTGACACAGATATCAATAAGAACATTAAAAAAAAATCATTGATGTCCCCCTCAAAACCATTGGGAATCCCCTTCAGGAATACCACTAGTATTTCTTTCTCCTACTCTTGTCATATTTACTTTGTGATCCCGGGGTGTAGATAGGTTTGTCGGTCTGTATGAAGATATATCCGCTTTGATAGGACACCAGAACAACTTTTTCCAAGTTGCAGGGGCCAGAACGCACAATGACGTAGACAAACTGCTTCTTTTCGGGGTCTTTCTCCAGGTTAGTTGATGGAACCTAGGAGGAATTTAAACACAGCTATATGAAGTCAAGAAACATGATAATAAAACTTGATAACACAGATAAGTCTTTGCAAAGACCCATGAGAAGCTCTCCTCCACAGACCAATAAAATAAATCTCAGCGCCGTTCCATGAAGGTGGGAAGAGAGTCTGTGAAAGCTTTAGGTAGCCACTCATTGTCTTCAGAGTGCTTCCTTTCTTCTCTCCTGGCAGCTAAACGGAACAGCGGGGGAGTGGCAGGGAGGTCAGTATATGTACAGTATCTGGTTGGGCAAAGCAACAAATTCACCTAATTGCCCCTGCTGCTCACACTTGCCTTTCATTCACTCCTTGTCTACCCTTTCCCCATTTAGTTTATTGAGTTTATACATTTTTTTTACTCATTTCTTCACATGGTACCAGTGTTAGAAAGCTAAAAAGATAGCACAACAGAAACTGTTTGCTTGCAGAATCTCTCTCTGATTGAATCTCCATATGGATGCTTGTGAACTGGCAGGAAGGGGGGGGGGGGGAGGACTTATTTGACTCAAATGTGTGTCTGTGTGTGTGCTTCTGTCAAGGTTGCCAACCGTCAGTAAATTTACTATTGATCGACCGATATTGTTTTTTTACCACCGATACTGATATTTTGGTCATCGGATATTGGTATTGGCTGATATCTGCCGATATTTTCAGACATTAAAAAAAAAAAGAAAAAAAATGTTTTAATGTCTACACGTAATGTGGTGGAGGGATCTGGGGGTCTTGGGGACCCTGAACTCTTCCTCTGCACTTAAAAGCATTCAAAATGCCAAGTTTGGCTGTTTTGAATGCTGTACATTTTTTTAATTCGGCGCCGCCAGTACCTGGAAGTGATGTCATGTCATGACATTACTTCCGGGCCAAAGAAATGGAGACCCGGTCAGGTAGCGGCGGTGAAGGTAAGATGCCCGGGTCTCCTGGTGGGACAGAAGACCCGGCGAGCCGCGAAAGGTGACGGGAGGGGGGGGACGTCCCCTCCTGCTCCTTGGAATGACAGCCGAGTGGCTTCTCAGCCACATCGGTTGTCATTACAAGACAGCTGACCGTCGGCTATGAACACCGGTACCGGGGTGATGCCTCTAGCTGCAGGCATCACCCCGGTACAAGCACTTTCCCAAAATATCGGCAATATCGGTAAATCAAAAGGCCGATTCCGATATATCAGGCAAAGTGCATGATCTTTTAAAAAAAATAAAATAAATTGCATTTATTATTTTTTACATTACATCCTGTAAAGCATTGCACCCACCATCAACAGATCGGGATGCATTGCCAGGATCCTGCAGACTCTCAGTACATTGAACCTCAAAAAAACCCCCCTAAAATGGGGGGTCGTCTTATACGCCGAGTATAATATCTCCAAGGTACCCTAAGTATAAGTATTACCAGTAGATGTAATCTCAAGACGCTGGCTGTGTGGGAATCCTGTACCGGTATACCGTATGTACCGTAGCTACGGCTACATACAGTATACCGCGCTGAGCCAATCCCAGTGAGCGATGTATTCTATTATTGAATGCAAAGCCTGCTCGGATTGGCAGAGTCAGAGAGGTGGGCTGATGTTATTCCGCCAATCCGAGCAGGCTTTACATTCAATAATAGAATACATCGCTCTCCCTGATTAGCTCAGCGCTGTACACTGTATGTAGCCGAAGCTACGGTACATACGGTATACCGGTACAGGATTCCCATACAGCCAGCGTCTTGAGAGATTACATCTACCGGTAATACTTATACTTATGTTACCTTGGAGATATTATACTCGGCATATAAGACGACCCCCCATTTTTGGGGGATTTTTTTGAGGTTCAAAAGTAGTCTTATACGCCAGAAAATACAGTACATGAAACTGTGAATGAATGAATGACGCGCCCTTGTGGGTGGAGCCCTGCACGGCCGCACTATTTACAAATTGCGACAGCGGGTGCATATGGTATATCCCCTGCCCCTTGTCACAGAGCAGAGAGTGCTTGCAATGGGAAGTGGGAGGATAGGTGTGTGTTACATCTTACACTCTAAATATGAGTGTAACATGCTTCTAAAGTGAGCCTTAAAAAATTGCCTGTTTTCTGTCATTGTCCTTTGTCAAATGAAATATGCCAACCATCACTTAGTTTAGTGCATTTGGATATGGCATATGCAGTTTACTATATAACCAAAAGTATGTGCACACCACAGCATCATATCCGTATGAGTGTGTTGGACAACCCATTTCAAAACCATGGGCATTATTGTGCAGTTGACTCCCTTTTGTGGATGTAACAGCCTCCACATTTCTGGGAGCAAGAGTTTAGAAAGGACCATGGGGGAATTTGTGGACATTTAGCAAAAAAAAAAAAAAAATGCATTTGTGAGGTCAGGTACTAATGATAGACAAGAAGACCTAGCTCTTAATTGGTGGCTCAATTCATTCCCACGGGTGTTCAGTAGGGTTGAGATCAGGACTTCAGACCACTCAAGTTCCTCCACACCAATCTGTTTTTTAAGGAGCTGGCTTTGTACACATGGGTACAGTAATACCGGAACAATAAAAGGCCTTCACCAAACTGTTCCCACAGGGTTGAAAGTGTACATCTGTCTAAAATGTAGTATTAACAATACCCATAACTGGAAACACCAGAAAGCTGTCATTTGGAGGGGTGTCTGTTTAGTATAGTATCATACATATCATATAACTAAGAAAGCACTCACCAATAATTTGGATGTTCCCAGAAAGCCATTAGCACTGTTGACTGAAACCCTACCCTCAGCAATCATGAATTTCTTCTTGGGAAAATCCTGGACCATAATGTTTCCATCCAGTGCAGTGCCATGTCCGTCTACTAAGAAGGTCTCCTCGCTGTCCGCCCGCAACACATTGGAGGTGATCAGAGTACACCTAGTAGAGTAAAAAGAAATGCATGATGTATATCAGCAAGCTTGTTATCTGTACTTAAAGGGCATGCATAGTATTTTTTACTACCTATAAAAACAACTTGATGGAAATAATGTTATCTTTGTGTGTTTGGTGCCAGCACCATTTTTTTAAATTTTCAAGTGAATTTGTTTTTTTTTACAAAAATGCACTTTTGATGGATTCTGTTTTCTAAAAGCAGAGATACTGTGGAATAAAATGGGGGTAGTTTACTTTTTTATGCCACCGGATGTTTGCATTGCAGTTTATCAAATCTATATTTTAATTTTAAAAAATACATTCAAAAATCTTTCCCAATTTTTTGGTAAAATACAATAAAATTAGGTAATGTCAAGTAAATAAATAGCATATATTTGAAGCCTCACATATGCATACGTCAGTGAAATTGGGAAAACTACGGTACCCAAAATTGTCCATAGGTGAAACTTTAAAAGCCTTTAAATTTAGAGTTAATTGTGAATGATGGGCCTACAATTATGGCTTTTACTCCAGCATGCGTTGGAATGCCTATTATGTGTTGTGTAATCATCATTTTTGTTTGTGTGCGCACAAGACACTTGAGTAAAGCCCCGTACACACGTACCGATCGTCAGCCGAACGATCGGCCGTCTTTTGTCCAGGGCTGTCCTGTCTGCTGAAAAGTGCAAAAGACTGCACACGAATTTTGTCGGCCAACAACAGCCGACTGCAGAAGTGATGTCATATGATGGTTAACTTTCCTTGTCTTTTTTCTTTTCTGAGCATGCCCAGTCTTGCAAATCTGCTGTCTGTCGGCCGAAATCTGTACTGACTGGCGAACAATCAGCCGTTCTGTTGTCGGCGTACAAAAATTTTAATGCCTGCAGGACAGATTCTGTTCGGCCGAAAATGCGCTGTCGGCTTTAGTATGTGCAAGGCAGGGGAATTATTAACATTTTTAGATGTTTTTTATTTAACCTTTTTACTTTACTTTTTTAAGCTTTAAAGTAAGGCTGGCCATACAATATACAATTATTCTTGTACAATCTTCCTTTAGATTTACCAAAACCATAAAATGTGAGGTAAAACCTTAACACTTTCCATTTGTATGCAATCAGACCCTTGCACTACATAGCTGAAGGTAAATCCAAAGGAATAGGAAAATTGTATAATGTATGGCCAGCTTAACTTTACTGCTATTACAAAGAGGTGGTCTATTAATACAAAGAGGCTGACAAGCCCCCTACCAGACAGCATAGTGCAAGTGACAAGTCTTTTTGAAGGAGACATCATGGGTCTATTATCACAAAGAATTCCTCAAGAAAAGTTCAAAGCTTTATTCTCGTGGTCACATAGTACACATAAGGCAACAATTTGGAGCCACACAGGGCCCCTTCATCAGGCAACGTTGCCTTATGAGTTCCATGTAACCTTGAGAAAAAAGCTTTGGACCCTTCTTGAGGAAACTTTGGTGTGCTGGTGACATCTCTTCACTTGGATTGTCTACGGTTCCCAGCCTGTGGTCATTGCAGCACCCATTGCTACAGAATAGCCATTTTCAGGGACGTGTGCATCAGGAATATTGCGTATCAGAAAGAGGCTGACAGCCTCTTAGATGATAACATAGTGCAGGCAAAAAGTCCTCTTTAAGGAAACATCAAGGGTCTATTATCACAAACAGGCTGACAGCCCCCTAAGTGATAGCATAGTACAAGAAACAGGTCCTCTTCAAGAAGACATAAGGGGTCTATTAATACAAAGAAGCTGATAAGCCCCCTAGGTGATAGCATAGTACAAGTGACAGGTCCTCTTCAAGGAGACATCAGAGGTCCATTATCACAAAGAGGCTGACAGCCCCCTGGGTGATAGCATAGTAGAGGCAACAGGTCCTCTTCAAGGAGACATCAGAGGTCCATTATCACAAAGAGGCTGACAGCCCCCTGGGTGATAGCATAGTACAGGCAACAGGTCCTCTTCAATGAGACATCAGAGGTCCATTATCACAAAGAGACTGACAGCCCCCTGGGTGATAGCATAGTACAGGCAACAGGTCCTCTTCAAGGAGACATCAGAGGTCCATTATCACAAAGAGGCTGACAGCCCCCTGGGTGATAGCATAGTACAGGCAACAGGTCCTCTTCTAGGAGACATCAGGGGTCTAATAACATAATGATGCTAATAAGCCCCCTAGGTGATAGCATAGTACAGGCAACAGGTCCTCTTCAAGGAGACATCAGGGGTCTAATAATATAATGATGCTGATAAGCCCCCTAGGTGATAGTATAGTACAGGCAACAGGTCCTCTTCAAGGAGAAATCAGGGGTCTAGTAATATAATGATGCAATAAGCCCCCTAGGTGATAGCATAGAGCAGGTTACAGGTCCCGTCAAGGAGACTTTTAGCCCCTTAATGTCACCCCTGCACCATGTGATTAGGTTTAGGAATGATTGGGTGGCATTACAGAAAGCTGGAAGCTTAGCATAAAAATGCAAACAAACTCACGGCTGCTATGGTGGCTGTGAGTTTGTTTGAATGTTGATGATACTGAAGTTTAACCACTTGCCTACTG
This sequence comes from Pelophylax lessonae, assembly GCF_965119305.1. NCBI lineage: Eukaryota > Metazoa > Chordata > Amphibia > Anura > Ranidae > Pelophylax > Pelophylax lessonae. Next base: position 614,488,181 of record NC_138771.1, on the reverse strand, counting down.
GGCACTTTCACCCCCTTCCTGTCCAGGCCAATTTTCAGCTTTCAGTACATACCAATTGTGTGGTTTTGAGACAAATAGAGCTTTCTTTTGGTGGTAATTAAATGCCACTGTGTTTTTTATTTTAGCTAAACTATCGAAAAAAGCCTGTAAATTAAAGAAAAAAAACAGAAAAAAAAAATTAAATTTCTGTTATAAAATTTTGTAAATCAGTTATTTTCCTCCTTCACTAATGTGCTCTGATAGGCAATAATGGGCCCCGATAGCTGGCAATGATAGCCACTAACGGGCAGCACTGATTAGAAGCACTGGTGGGCACTGATTAGCAGCACTGATGGGCACTGATTAGCAGCACTGGTGGGCACTGATTAGCAGCACTAGTGGAGACTGATTGGCAGCACTGGTGGGCACTGATTGGCAGCACTGGTGGGCACTGATAAGCAGCACCAGTGGTCACTGATTGGTAGCACTGGTGGACACTGATTAGCAGCACTGGTGGACACTGATTGGCAGCACTGGTGGGCACTGATTAGCAGCACTGGTGGGCACTGATTACCAGCACTTGTGGACACTGATTGGCAGCACAAGTGGGCACTGTTTTGCAGCACTATTGGGGACTGATTGGCAGCACTAATGGGCACTGATTAGCAGCACTGGTGGGCACTGATTGGCAGCACTGGTGGGCACTTTTGGGGCTGCACTGATAATCAGGACACTGATGGTGTAGATGCCCCGTGTGGATTGCCGCTTATCGGCTCTCCTCTCATCATCACTGTCAGCATGAGGAGAGGATTGACAATAATCGCCAAATCCTGTTTACACTGTGCTCAGCTGTGATTGGACACAGCTAGTTAAAAAAAAAAAAAAAAGCTTCAATGATATGAGTTTGTATAATCTTTTTTTTGGCATGTAAAACATCTCCTGTGTATTTTCTTCATCTTCCTATTTAGCTTAGCTAACTTAAATTTAAATTGTGAGTATAAATGAGCTAATCAATAACAATCTTTGTCTTTAATCCTTCTAAATGCTGATGTTGATGAAAAAAAATACAAAATAATAATAATCCTGCACAAACACAAAATCCTGGCAAGATGTCCCTACTATTTAGCACAATTTCCCAATTCCCGTTACATAACTCCCATGTAAAAAGTTACGCCATGTGACCTTGCACAGGGTCTATTGATCGCTTTCCACAGAATCTGCTTTTTTTTGTACATATGTGGGAGTATTGTCCATGGTTAGGTCCAGCGCCAGCTCTTTGCAATGTCTTTCAACATGACTGGCGGACACCCAGAATGATTTACAGTATACAGGGCTGCTGATAGAAATCACAGGGGCCCCGTACAGCCTACCTGACAGGGCCCCCCTCCTCTAAAAACATCAAATTATATTTTTGCTAAAATGCAATGCCTGCAATGCTATGCTTTGCAGCCATGGCAGAAATGATACCCCCGTTGAACAAGACCCATTCAAGGGAATTGCAGCACAGAGGCAATATCTGCACCTCCACAGTGAGCGATCGATACTGATCGCTCACTGTGTTCATTCAGGGTGGTGTGTTCATGCAGGATAATGAGAAGATGAGTGTGCCCTCAGCAGCTGCCTGGAGAGAGAGGATGGAATACGGTAACACTGAATGGGAAAAGGGCACACAGGGGTCCCAAACAGCAGGGAGAAGAGGGTGTAGATATCAGAACTGATCCTCTGGCAGTGCAGCCGGAGAAAGAAAAGAAAAGTAGAATTCGGCAGCACTGCCCAAGATTCACAAGTGTCAGCAAAAAGAGAGTACTGCTGGCCCTCCTCCTTGGCAGGTGCCTGGGCCCCCCTTTTGAACTGATGAGGCCTGGGCCCAGTACAGGAGGGCTGGCTGTACTGCCTAACAAACAAACAAAGAGCTGGGGGGGCACACCCTGAACATGCATTTCTAAAGCTGGTGCAGCTATGAACCAAGCTACATGCATATTTACAGAGAATAGCGCACACATGCAAAATAAATGACTATTAAATATAAAGGCAAAAAAATGGGGATTTGGTCCCCCCATATGGCCGTATCATGCTCAAGCCCACCACTACGTCAAAGTACCCCATTGTCAGTGGGTCCTACACTATCCATAAAAAGAAGGATGAATCCAACTTCTCAACATTGGAGATACTTACTCCTTACTGGGAGAGATGTGCAACTGCACTATAAGGGACTCCTATATCTACTTGCTACCGGACACTGATAGAGTACAAGTGTGTGTGGGGGGTGGGGTGCTCAACCCCAGAAGTCTGATCAGACCAAATACATAACAAACAAACAAAGAGCTGGGGGGGCACACCCTGAACATGTATTTCTAAAGCTGGTGCAGCTATGAACCAAGCGACATGCATATTTACAGAGAATAGCGCACACATGCAAAAGAAATGACTATCAAATATAAAGGCAATCAATAAATAAAAATGGGGATTTAGTCACACCATATGGCCATATTGTGCTCAAGCCCACCACTACGTCAAAGTACCCCATTGTACTGCCTCATCAGCGGCCCTGACAGTATATCTACATGTCAGAAAGTAAGATCTGTGAAAATCGGGTATAAATTAAATATCAAGAAAAGCCGGCACACAAATGCTTCCTTTTGATTCGATTTATTCCAGCATGACAGCAGTGTACAACATGGTAAAATGCTAACGCGTTTCAGCTGTAGCCTTACTCATGCTATGCTATGAGTAAGGCTATGGCCGAAACACGTTAGAATTTTACCATGTTGTACACTGCTGTCATGCTGGAATAAGCATCAAAAGGAAGCATTTGTGTGCCGGCTTTTCTTGTTACTTGGAAGCAATTGCATGCACTGAGTGCAGCCTGAGCACCGACACTCAGTTCCACATTCATTTCACTATGCGGTAGAACTAGGGTGAGTTTACATCTATAAATTAAATATAACATGTAGCACTTCCCCCATAGGAGTCGCTAGTGTCCCGGATCCCCACTACTGCACAGCCAATCACATGGCATTTCCTTCACACACTCCAACGTAGAAAACAGCCCTTGCTTGTTTTTGATGTTTTATTAGGGGTTGATAACTTGGATAGGGTCGGGAATTATGGGACGCCCAACTTGAAAAATGTCCGAAAAAAATGAACAAAAAGGGACACTTCCTCCCTATAAAGTCCACTTTTCCTTCCCCTGCACAAACTTGGTTTTCCAGTACAGCTCCTGTTGCTTACTCTTGGGGAACTAATAGTCCTTAAGTGTCCTCTGCGTGACTGGACTATTATTCGCTATGAGGTGCTGCGCTAATTTAACTGACAAGTGCACAGTCATGCAACGCTGTATACCTTTATTTCCCCCACAAATAGAGCTTTCTTTTGGTGGTATTAAATACCCTCTGGGTTTTTTTATTTTTTATTATATAAATGAAAAAAGACCAACAATTTTGCAAAAAAAACTATATTTTTTACTTCCTACTATTGTTATTATTATTATACAGAATTTATAGAACGCCAACAGTTTGCGCAGCGCTTTACAATGTTAGAGCAGACAGTAAAGTTCCAATACAATTCAACACAGGAGGAATTAGAGGGCCCTGCTCGTTAGAGCTTACAATCTAAGAGGGAGGGTCAAGGTAACGACAGGGGGGGCGTGGCGACCGCCGAGGAACATGGCCGCATAGACCCTGAGCTCCGCTCCACTCGGGATAATATCGACTGACATCGAGCTCCCTGGTCCCGCTTACGGCATCGCTACACGCCGCCAGACATCCCCCACAACCTGCTGGCCCTGGCTATGCGGAGACGCCGCAACGATCCGCCACAGATAAAGAAGCTGTCTACCTTCTTCCCCCCGATGCAGCGTGGAAGCCGCCAAGATGGCGCCGCGGCCGGGCCTCCGCATCCACCTCCGACCTCTCTGCAGCATCCATCCATGGACGGACCGGGTCGGGAGCAGATGCACCAACCATCACAGGCAAGTTTTATGCCATCATCTTCCTCCCCCTCTTCAGAGCCATCCTCCCCCACCTCCAGGAGCCCGGTTAAATCTAGGCCGCGGTTCGATCCTCCCCTCCAAGAGGCCTACTCACTCCCCATGGACACCATGGTGGCCCCCTCGCCCGATCCCTTTCTAAACTTCACTCCATCGGATCAGCCTTTGTCAGTAACCCTCATGCTGGACATGCTGCGGACCCTGCGCTCATCCATCCAACAGGACATGCACTCCTGCATCAGGGAATGCAAGGCAGATATCTCACATCTGGGGGACAGAGTCAATCAAGTGGAAGATCAAATGGGGGAATTCACCTCTTCCTTTAACTCCCTAGTAGACTCTCACTCCTCTCACCATGATGTCATATCTTCAATGCAAGCCAAGATTGCGGACCTAGAAGACAGGTCTCGCAGAAACAACCTCAAAATCCGCAGAGTCCCTGAATCCATCCTGCCACATCAACTTCCGCACTACGCCAAGGACTTATTTCTTGCTGTCCTCCCATCACTCTCATCTGCGGATCTCACGATCGATTGAATCCATAGGGTTCCCAAGCCCTCCTTCCTACCCGCTGAAACCCCCCGTGATGTACTGATGCGCGTACATTTTTTTCAAGTGAAGGAACACCTTCTGGCAGCTTTCCGCAAGCGCACAGATCTGCCCCCCCAAGCCGCCAATTTGCAAGTGCTCCCGGATCTATCCCAATTCACCCTCCAAAGATGCCGCAATTTATCCTCTTTCACAAAGGCCTTGCGAAACCACCAACTTGTGTATCGTTGGAAATACCCGGCCAAACTAGAGATCACACATGATGGCTCCAAACACTTCATCTCCTCCCTGGAAGAAGGCATCCGCCTACTCAAAACCTGGAATATCCTCCCGGAGGAACAGGTTCACCACGGCAAGTCTGCTCCCTCACTCCCTGTCCACATGCGCCAGGACTGGCACACGGTATCCTATAAGAAGGCCTCCAAACAAAATAAAGGAACCAGGAATGCTCTTCTATTCTCCCCTCCGACTTGATTCCTGAGTGTGCTGCGGGTACTGGATGATGTACCCGTTGCCCCTGCTACAGGCAGTGTTAACTGCTCTGGCCTCCCTGAGGCCGCTCTTTTTACCTTTTTTGTGTTTTTTTGTTGTTTGCTACAGCTCCCTCATTCATGGTCACCATGGCTCCTATCTTTCCCTTCCACCATATCCCCTCCTTCAACCTCTCAGTATCACCCGAGTCTCTATTGACTATCTGTTGTCTCTCTGCTCGGCAATGTGGCCTGCACTGCTGCCCTTCCTTCATCGCCATTGGACTTCTGCCCTCTCCATTTCCGGTTGGACCTTCACCCGATGCCCTACTGTTCCACTGGACTCTGGGTTGCCTGACTATGCCCCCCTCCCTCTGGAGTCGGGGTCTACACCTCCTCTTGATGCCTTGCTATGGGGGTAAAGATTGTTTCAGTTAACGCCCGGGGCCTCAACCACCCGGCGAAGAGAAGGTCCCTCTGGCAAGAAGCCCTCCAACTGAATGCAGATGTCCTCACAGCCCAGGAAACGCACTTTAACGTCCATGCTTCCCCGAAATGTTCCCATCCGGCTTTCCCTCATATCTTCCGCGCCTCTGCCGAGGAGAAAAAGCGGGGTGTCCTTATAGCAATCCGGGATTCTGTTTCATTTACCCTCAAAGACTCAGTACTGGATCCCAATGGTCGGTATCTTATTTTAAAATGTGATGTGAATAATATGCCTCTCACTTTGGTATCTGTTTACGCCCCCAATGTGCGTCAAAAGAAATTCCTCCGCACTTTGTTGAAGAAGGTTTCCCTCTCCAAGTATGGTAATCTGGTTGTGTGTGGCGACCTTAATGCCCCTGTTAACCCAGATCTCGACACATCCTCGTCTCACAGTCGGAGACCCCCTGCTCTGGCGGACCTGCTTGAGTCCGAGGATCTGTTCGACGCCTGGCACTGTCTGAATTCTACAGATAGATCTTATACATACTATTCCTCTAGTCATAATTCCTATTCCCACTTAGACTACTTCCTGGTGGACAAGTTTTTACTCCAAAAAGTTTCCCAGTCTTCCATCCATAGTATCGTGTGGTCAGATCATGCCCCAATATCCCTCCTACTGGAGGACGGCATTTCCTCCTCCCCAGCTAAGGTGTGGAGATGTAATGCCTCCCTCTTTCGGAACCCCACCACCCATGCCACGATCTCCCAACAACTTCAACAGTTCTTTGCTCTTAACTCAGATACCAACCCCTTCACTAACTGGTGCTCTCACAAGGCCTTTATCCGAGGCATACTACTTAAACTGAACTCCCAACTTAGGAAATCCTTCCGCTCCAAGCTAGACTCCCTCCTCAAGGATCTTCGAACCTTAGATCTGGAAAATCAATCCTCCCCCTCCCTTACTTTGGCCGACAAAATTGCCACCCTACGCCACTTTCTTAGAGAGCATTTGACTTCACAACATGACCAGCACATGAGTTCGTTGAAACTTAACTACTATGCCAACAACAATAGAGCAGGCAAGCTCCTTGCAACCTGCCTCAAGGCCCGCAAACGCAAAACCAAGATAACATCTCTTACCCACCTGCACACCAATACTCTTCTTACCAATCCTCAGGCCATAGCTGATGCGTTTGCGGACTACTATTCCTCCCTGTACAACCTAGAATCCTGCCCCTCTACCCCACAACCTACAGATCCTAACATAGCGGACTTCCTCTCCAATTTGAACCTTCCCTCCCTGTCCTCTGCCCAACTGGAATCACTTAACCAACTTATCACAGAGGAGGAGATTTCGAAAGTGGTCCGCTCCTTGCCCCTCGGCAAGTCTCTGGGCCCTGACGGTCTCTCCTCGGAGTACTTTAAATCTTTCCTCCCCACTCTGTCCCCCACCTCCTCCTATCCTTCCAAACTGCAATCAATGGCGGCTCCTTCCCCAAGGAAATGCTGTTGGCTCATGTGGTCACCATCCCTAAACCCGGTAAATCCCCTGACACCCCTTCCAATTTCCGCCCTATATCCCTTCTAAATGTGGATGTAAAAATCTACGCCAAGCTTCTAGCCTTCAGACTTCAAACTGTCCTCCCTTCACTGATCGCCTCGGATCAATCAGGCTTTATGTTAGGCCGACAACCATCAGACGCTACCCGTCGGATGTTAAACCTCATCCACCACGCAGGAGCTAGTCGGACGCCTTCTCTTCTTCTGTCTATAGATGCGAAGAAGGCGTTCGACAGGGTCCATTGGGGCTACCTCAAGGCCACTCTGATCAAATTTGGGTTTCAAGGACCGATCCTTTCTTCGATCCTGGCTCTCTACTCCTGCCCTTTGGCCAAGGTGCTCACGAATGGCATGCTCTCGAAGGTCTTCCCTATCACAAATGGTACCCGCCAGGGATGTCCCTTATCGCCATCCATATTTAATTTGGCCATAGAACCGCTAGCCGAAGCAATCCGCTCCCACCCTCATATCACAGGGTTCAAAGTTAATTCGACGATCCCACACCATCAACCTCTTTGCGGACGACATTATCCTTTCCATCACAAACCCCACTATATCCCTCCCTTTCGCCCATGAACTCCTCCAGAGATTTAGTACTGTCTCCTTCTATATGGTGAACTTTACTAAATCCATGATCCTTGACCTTGGAGTCAGTGCCCCTGCCAAATCGCACCTCGTTACCTCACTCCCCTACCTTTGGACTAGTCAGAGCATACCGTACTTAGGAATTTCCCTTGCCCCATCAATAGCCCAAATGTCCTCCTTAAATCTAACTGCCCTGATGTCCCAGCTCAATAAAGACGTGGCTTCCCTAGCCAAACATGAGATTTCTTGGGTAGGCAGAGTAGCCTCCTTTAAAATGCTCCTGTTACCCAAAATTCTTTACCTCTTCCGCACCCTCCCGATCCCCCTTTCAGCCCTTCAAATCAATAAACTATCCACCTGTATGAGACGCTTCCTGTGGCAGGGGAAGAGGGCCAGATGTGCTACAAAGTATCTTACTCTGCACAGGAGAGCAGGGGGTCTAGGCCTACCGGATATCGGTGATTATTACACGGCCTCTGTTCTTGCCCAAGTGCCACATTGGTTTACGGGATAAGGAGACTCTTGTTGGACCTCTCTAGAGGCCGCCTGCTCTTCCACCCCCAATCTTTCCCTGCTGCTCTTGGCAGACTCCTGGATCCCACTAAACCTCTCCAACCTTCCCCCCGACGAAAACTACCATTCTGGCTTGGAGATCTCTCCTCTCCCACTCCCACCAGAACCCCAACACCACGAAGATTAGACTCCCTCTTCAGACTTTAGAGGTTCTGATTCCCCACCTTTCCCTCAGACATTTCACCGAAGCAGACATACTCTGGGTTGATCAATTATACCAAGGCACACACCTCCTCACATTTGATATGCTATCCCCTAAATACGACCTTCCAGCTAAGGCCCGCTTCTCTTACACTCGCATACTGTCCTTCCTACTCAAACACCCACCACCAACCTTACACGTTGACTTCCAAGCATGGAACCACTTTACTAAACCTAACGCACGCACCAGGGGCATATCCCTTTTCTACTCATTGCTCCACCAGAAGTCCCAGCTACGCAAAACTCCCCAGATGCTCACATGGGAAACCGACTTAGCTAAGGAATTCTCCCTCACCCAATGGTCGCGCTCGTTGGCATGCGCGTACTCCTCCTCCCACTGTATTAACCATTGGGAGACATTTCAGAAGCTGTTGACTAGATGGTATAGGACCCCTCAACTACTCGCCAAATTCTACCCCTCCCTATCTCCGCTTTGCTGGAGAGAGTGTGGACAAAAGGGGACCATCCTTCATCTCTTCTGGTCTTGTAAATCGCTCACCAGCTACTGGAAGCAGATATTTACTATACTCTCCCAAATCACTGGCCTAATTGTTTCTCCTGGGCCCGCTCTAGCTCTACTGCTCCTGGGCATAGACACCTTCCCACTAGCTCTACGCACTTTGATCTCACACGTCCTACTGGCTTCTACCTTGGCTATAGCAAGACACTGGCGCACCCCTCCCCCCCCTAATCCTTCTGAAGTGGTCTCTCAGGTCCAACTAAATTATCACTATGAGAGCCTATTGGCCCTGAGGTCCACCTCCTACACAGCCTTTGAATCCAACTGGGACCCGTGGCGGAAGTGGTATGAGGGTTCGACCTTACGGCCGCTTCCCCCTAAGATTTCTCCACAAGATCCTGGCCTCAGTCCCCTCAAGACTTCACTGCCCTCTACTTCCCAAGCAGAGAACTCCTCCTCCTCCCCTATGTCCCCCTCATCCCCCCTTCCCAACCTTCAGACAGTCAAGTTGGGCTAACTCACCCGATTCCGTCCTCAGTGATACTAATGTTGTCTTACCCCTGTTGATAACTCACTAACTCCCTCACTTGATGATGTCCTGTATGCCATGACCATTTTGCACATGTTTGCAGTTCTATTGTTTGTAATTTCTTCTGCATATCCCTCTTTACCAGAATTGCTCCACGGCTGCGTTCGTGAGTTTTGTTTATTCTGCCTTGTTTTTCTTTTTTGTTTGTGTGAAACTCCAATAAAGAATATTTGAACTAAGAGGGAGGGTCAAGTGATATAAAAGGTAATAACTGTGGGGGTTGAGCTGATGAAGAAAATGAAACTAACGTTTTTAGGTGGGGGCCGGGTTTCTCTGAAGAGAAAAGTTTTCAGGGATCGCCTAAAAGTGGATAAAGTTGGAGATGCAGTGCATCTCGAAAGTATTTACGGTCTTTCACTTTTTCCACATTTTTTTATGCTACAGCCTTATTTCTAAATGGAAAGTTCATTATTGTCCTCATAATTCTACAAACAATTCCCACATAATGACAACCTGAAAGACGTTTGTTTAAAATCTTTGCAATCTTTTTTTTTTTTTTTTTATTAAATTGTATTTATTATTAATTTATTATAAATGTATTTTAATTTATTAATTAATTTATTAAAATGTATTTTATTATTCATTTATTATTTATTTATAAATGTATTAAAAATAAAACACACAAAAAAAAATCACGTTCATAAGTATTCACAGCCTTTGCATTGAGACTCAAAATTGAGCTCAGGTACATCCTCTTTCCACTGATCATCCTTGAGATGTTTCTACAACTTTATTGGAGCCCACCTGTGGTAAATTCAGTTGATTGGACATGATTTGGAAAGGCACACACCTGTCTATATAAGGTCCCACAGTTAACAGTGCATGTCAGAGTGCAAACCAAGCCATGAAATCTAAGGGATTGTCTTTAGACTTCTAAGACAGGATTGTATCGAGGCACAGATCTGGGGAAGGGAGAGAAAAAATCCTGCAGCATTGAAGGTCCCAATGAGCACAGTGGCTTCCATAATCCATAAATGGAAGAAGTTTGGAACCACCAGGACTCCTAGAGCAATCGAGGGGGAAGGGCCTTAGTCAGGGAGGTGACCCAGAACCCAATGATCACTCTGACAGGGCTCCAGCATTTCTCTGTGGAGAGAGGAGAACATTTCAGAAGAACAACCATCTCTGCAGCACTTCACCATTCAGGCCTGTATGGTAGAGTGGCCAGACGGAGTAAAAGGCACATGACAGCCTGCCTGGAGTTTGGCACCTGAAGGACTCTCAGACCATGAAAAACAAAATTCTCTGGTCTGATGAATCAAAGATTGAACTCTTTGGCCCTGATGGCAAGCGTCATGTCTGGAGGAAACCAGGCACCGCTTATCACCTGGCCAATGCCATCGCTACAGTGAAGCATGGTGGTGGCAGCATCATGCTGTGGGGATGTTCTTCAGCGACAGGAACTTGGATACTAGTCAGGATCGAGGTAAAGATGAATGCAGCAATGTACAGAGACATCCTTGATAAAAACTTGCTCCAGAGTGCTTTGGACCTCAGACTGGGGCGAAGGTTCATCTTCCAACAGGGCAACGACCCTAAGCACACAGCCAAGATAACAAAGGAGTGGTTAAGGGACAACTCTGTGAATATCTTTGAGTGGCTCAGACTTGAAAAATAGGTGTATCAAGCTTGCAGCATCATACTCAAAAAGACTTGAGGCTGTAATTGCTGCCAAAAGGGGCTTTAACAAAGTATTGAGCAAAGGCTGTGAATACTTATGTACATGGGATTTTTTTTTCTTTTTTTTTAAATAAATTTGGAAATGTTTCAAACAAATTTGTTTCAGGTTGTCATTATGGGGTATTGTTTGTATAATTTTGAGAAAAATAATGATTTCAATCAATTTTGAAATAAGGCTGTAACATAACAAAATGAGGAAAAAGTAAAGCGCTGTGAATACTTTCTGGATGCACTGTAGCTGGACAGATTAGGGTAGGGAATTTCCAGAGAATGGAAGAGGCTCAGGAGAAGTCCTGGAGGGGAGTATGGGAGGAGGTGATGAGGGAGCTAGAGAGCAAGAGGTCTTGGGAGGAATGAAGAGGACGATTTGGTTGGAGTTTAGAGACTAGGTTAGTGATATAGCTGGGGGCAGAGGTGTGAATGGCTTTGCAAGTAATTGTTAGTATTAGCATGGCAGCCATTGAAAGGATTGGCAGAGAGGTTTAGCAGATGCTGAGCAGTTGGTAAGGTGGATGAGTCTGGCAGCAGCATTCATGATGGACTGAAGGGGGATAGCCCATTTAAATGTAAACCAATGAGGCAGGAGTAGCAGTAGTTGAGGCAAGAGATAACCAGGAAGTGAATCAGGAGCTTAGTGGTTTCTTTGGTTAGGAAGGGATGTTTTTTTTCAGATGTTTTTTTTTTTTTTTTATCCGCGGTGGTGCAAATCCGGAAATGAAAAAAACGATAAGTGAACATAAAAAGGTGCATGTGAACACACACACAAAAAAGTGCACTTAAGGGTGTGCTTTGTTCATTTCCCGAAGGGGTAGGACCTTCCCCCTAATCCCCCGGGGCACAAGGCTCCTGACAGGGACAAAAGGTTTCCAATGGTCTGTTCTTCTAGGTTAGCTGAAACCGATCATCGAATACTTGGTTGAGCGGCTCTCCTGAAGAGAAGCGATGCGACACCCAGACAGATATGTCTGATAGTAAATTAGTGATGCTTGAGGTGACTGATGAAGTGAGCAGGGTGAGTGAGGGGTGGAGAGATAGATTTGGGTCAGGGGCGTAACTACAGGGGTTGCAGGGGTTGCAATCGCTACCGGGCCCCATGCTCCAGGGGGCCCGGTAGCAAACCAGTGGGTTAACTTCTAGGATCTCAAAGGTCACACTTGCGACCGGGCCCTGGCATTTCACCACTGTGGGGAGGCCCCAAGATTGCAGGAAGGGGGCCCACTGCAGAACTTGTGAAAGGATCCTGATGCGGGACCATAATAAAAGGCCATGCAATGAGAGTAAAGAGCCCCAGGATTAGTGGGAAGAGCCCCGGGCTTGAAGGGAAGGGCCCCAGCCAGGGGTCTGGGGGGCCCTTCATGGTTTCTTGCATTGGGGCCCTGAAGGTTCTAGTTACGCCTCTGATTTGGGTGTCGTCAGTGTAGAAATGATATTGAAAGCCATGGGAGGCTATCAGCTGACCCAGGGAGGAGGTGTAGATTGAAAATAGGAGATGTCCGAGAACAGAAGGTTGGAGGACCCCGACGGAGAAAGGAAGGAGGAGTGGAGGAAGTAGATTTGCAACTAACACTAAAGGTGCATAGGTAGGATGAGAATCAGCGAAGAGCATAGTCACAGAGACCAAAGGAGTAAAGTTTTTTGCAGGGCTTTTTTTCTCAGAGAGTAGGTGCAGGAACTCCCCTCTTCTGAGTCGCCCCTTGTCTCCGCCCCTACCCACCCCCAAGCACATCCCTTGGTCCCACATCCTAGCCACCTCCCAGTATGGCCCCTTTTAGAGAACACAGAACCAAGTATCATTCTGTGGTGCTAAGTAATTTGTATTGGACGTGTTAATTATATCAAGAAAAGCAGCAAAATAGATCCCCTGCAGCCAGCAACAATAGACCCCCAGAAATCACCCACACAACAATGCCCCCCCCCACAACAAAATACCATCCCAGTAACAATAGATCCACCCCAACGACAATAGGCCTCCAACATTAGATTTTCCAGCAGCCAGCAACAATAGACCGCTTTCTCAACAGTAGATCCCTCCTAGCAACAACTGACTCCCCAGAAATATAAGATCCCTCCCAGCAACAATAGACCCCCATGCAAAAATAGATCCCCACTAACGACAACAGATCTCTCAGCGGCCATCATCAATAGACCGTCCAGCACACCCCAGCACCCCCTACACTTAAATACATTCAGTGTTGGAGGCGCCTGGAACTGCGTTCCCCCGCGTTCCCCCTGAAAAAAAGCCCTGTTTTTTTGAGGAGGAGGGAGTGGTCATCTGTATCAAAAGCAGCCAAAAGGTCCAGAAGTAGGAGTACAGAATAGTGTAAATTGGTTTTTGCTGTAAGTCATTTGTGAGCTTAAAAGAACAGTTTCTGTAGAATGTTGAGGGTGAAATCCAGACTGAAGGGGAATAGAAAGTTATTATTAATGAGGTGGTCACTCAGTTGGTTGTAGACTAGATGTTGAAGGAGTTTAGAGGAAAAGGGGAGCAAGGAGATAGGGCGTAGATTGTTAAGATTGGTAGGGTCCAAGGAAGGCTTTTTAAGTATAGCGGTGACTACTGCATGTTTTAGAGAGTTGGGAAAGATGCCAGAAGAAAGGGAGAGATGGAAGATGTGGGTTAGAGAGTGTAGAATAGAGTCAGAGGGTGACCACAGTATTTGAGAAGGAACAGACCAGGGGGCAAGTGGTTAGGAGGGCATTAGAAATAAGTTTAGCAACCTTGTCCATTATAAAACATATCCCATAAAAAAATAAGAAAAAAAAATCTATTAATAAATTTTGGCCAAAATATATTCTGCTACCTGTCTTTTGTTAAAAAAAATAAAATAAAATAATAATAGTAATAATACATGTATATTGATTGATTTGCAAATGATGGGATATACTGATTTTTTTTTTTTAATACTAGTAATGGCGGCGGTCAGCGACTTATAACGGGAATGTGATAGTGTGGTGGCCAATCTGACACTAACTGACACTGTGAGGGAACTAACTAACTGCCACTGACATCACCAGTGACATTATTACAGTCATCAGCAGTAAGTGCCGGTTCACACTTGTGCGGTTTGCGAGATCGCATGTAATTCGGAGCGCACTGCTCCTTCATTACATGCAGCAAACTCGCACATGAGGCTTTTTTTGAGCTGTATCAAAATCAGTGGTTCACACTTGTGCGATCCGATTCTGTGCGAACTTGCAGATCGCAACTGGGTGTGTCGTTAACTTTTAATTGACACCCCCTGCGTATCGCATATGGCAGTGTGAACTGCCAGATGTGCGGATGCGATGCGGGAACACGCTGCATATTCGCAGCGTTCCCGCATCGCACAAGTGTGAACCGAGCCTAAAGCTACATGGGGCGGTCATTAAATGGTTAAAAAGATACTTTGAGTTATTCTTTCAGTGTTTACTTTAAAGTAAACTTATTCTTTATACAAAATACATTGCTTTGTGAAACTCTCAGCATTGGCAAAGTCTCAGCATTGGCCCGGCCGTCAAAAGTAATCCTCGTAATGTGCATACTACTTGTAAAAATGTCATTTTCTATTTATTTTCTATGATCCTCAGCTCCATCTGGTGGCCAAAATGCTGTATTTTTCAGAAATTCTACAATCTAGGAGAATACTGCATTATGGCCACATAATGGAACTGACAAACACAGGAAATAAATGGAAAATGACTTTTCACACAAATTCGGCACATTACAGGTATTATTTGCCATTATTTAAATGCTGAGACATTCACACAGCCAATTTTTTTTAGAAATAAACCTCAAAGTGTCAGTAAACACAGTAAAGTTGCCATTTATTATAACTACACATGAATGCTACATTTTTCACATGTGTTTTTTATGCAGGTTATGTCTCAATATGCCTAAAATACTTTAGGTGATTAGAGATGAGCTTGGAGTTCACACCAAACTTTTGGCTGTAGGGCGTTTAACCTCTTCCCGCCACTGCCTCCCAGCCCTTTCCATAGACTGAAATGCCAGGAGGTGGAGGCGAGCACTCCGATCATGTGACCCCTGTGATTGGCTGTCACTGTGGTCACATGATTTGAAAGCTCCCAATCGCAAATATGCATCAGGAGGTCTCCATGACAGTTTATAAACTATATAGACACATATAAGCACTGTTCAGCGTTAAAGTCCACCCACCGAAAGGGCGCATATACACTATATTGTCAAAAGTATTGGGATGCCTGCCTTTACACGCACATGAACTCTAATGGCATCTCAGTCTTAGTCCGTAGGGTTCAATATTGAGTTGGCCCACCCTTTGCAGCTATAACAGCTTCAACTCTTCTGGGAAGACTGTCCACAAGGTTTAGGAGTGTGTCTATGGGAATGTTTGACCATTCTTCTAGAAGCGCATTTGTGAGGTCAGGCACTGATGTTGGATGAGAAGGCCTGGCTCGCAGTCTCCGCTCGAATTCATCCATTCAATTCATTTATTTAGAAGTGTGTCTATGCAGCAGCCTCCCCACCACCCTCTAATACTTACCTGAGCCCCATCTCTCACCAGCAATGTCCACGAGTCCCTCGGCCACCCGGAACTCTCCCTCCTGATTGGCTTAGACACAGCCGCGGTGTCATTGGCTCCTGCAGCTGTCAATCAAAGTCAGTTAGCCAATCAGGAGAGAGAGGGGGCGGGAGGCCGAATGGCAGCTCAATGTCTGAATGGACACACGGAGCTGCAAGTCGGCTCAGGTGCCCCCATAGCAAGCTGCTTACTGTGAGGGCACACGATAGGAGGGAGGGGCCAGGAGCAGCATTGAGGGACCCGAGAAGAGGAGGATCTGGGCTGCATTGTGCAAAACTAACTGCATAGAGGAGGTAAGTATAACATTTGTTATTTTTTATTTTCATTTTTTAAATCACTTTAAGGCATCAGCATACAAAGACATTTTGGACAATTTCATGCTTCCACCTTTGTTGGAAAAGTTTGGGGATGGCCCCTTCCTGTTCCAACATGACTGCGCGCCAGTGCTCAACGCAAGGTCCATAAAGACATGGATGAGCAAGTCGGGTGGGGGAACTTGACTGACCTGCACACAGTCCTGACCTCAAACCAAACACCTTTGGGATGAATTTGAGTATAGACTGCGAGCCAGGCCTTCTCATCCAACTTCAGTGCCTGACCTCACAAATGCGCTTCTGGAAGAATAGTCAAACATTCCCATAGACACACTCCTAAACCTTGTGGACAGCCTTCCTAGAAGAGTTGAAGCCGTTCAGGGTGGCCCAACTCAATATTGAACACTACGAACTAAGACTGGGATGCCTTTAAAATTTATGTGTGTTGCAAAGGCAGGCGTCCCAATACTTTTGACAATATAGTGTATGCGCATAGCTGTCAGGAAGAGGTTAACAACTGACTTAAACGATTGTGCAATGCGCTCAAAACTCTCATTAATGCTAGAGGTGCGTTAGTGTGCATTAAAGTCTGCTTTAAAATTCAATGCCTGTGTTAGACCCCGTTCACACTGGTGGTGCGATTTGTCACGTGATTTGTAACTGTCAAAGTCGCACCCCATTGTCAGCAATGGAACCGTTCAATTAGCTGCAACTCATGTCGCAGCAACTTTGAAAAAGGTTCCTGCACTACTTTTTTCTATTTCATTGGGACTTGCATAGACTTCTGTTGTATGAAGTTGCAAGCCACAATGAAATCGCACTGACGAGTGGCTTCAAAATCGCTCTGAAGTAGCATGATTTCACAGCCACATGGGTGGGGTGCTTAAAGAGCCCCTACAGCAGAAATGTCTGTCTCTGAGATCAATAACTGCCTGTGAAGTCCTAACCTTGTCTGATTAAAAGTAGTAATACAAAACCATAATAGTAATAATACAAAACCATAAGAGCCCATTCACACAGGGGCGACACAACTTGCCGGGGCGACCTGTGAATACCATTGAAGTCAATGCAAGTCGCCTCCAGGTCGCCCCAAAGTAGTACAGGACCCTTTTTCTAAGTCGGAGCGACTTGTGTCTCTCCTATTAGAACGGGTCCTGTGCTAATCAATGGCGAGCGACGCACCGCGACTTGTCAGGCGACCAAGTCGCCTGACAAGTCGCGCTAGTGTGAATGGGGACTTATAGTAAGAATAAAAATCAATCAGAGGCATTGCAACATTTAATCCATTTTCTGGTGTTGAAAATGACAAAATATCTGAATTTTATGTTATGGTCATCATATTACATACCTTGAACCATCAAGGATAAGTGCCGGTTCACATTGGTGGGATGCGGGAACCTGCGAATCCACTGCGGGTTCCCGCATCGCACCCGACTAGCAGGCAGTACACTGCCGTATGCGAACTGCTGGGAGTGTCAATACAAAGTTAACGACAACCCCAGATCAGTTAGCATTTTGCAGTGCGAACTGTCAGTTCGGACAGGAATCGGATAGCATAGGTGTGAACACCCATGCGATCCGATTCTGGTGCGGACCAAAAAAAGGGTCCTGTGCGACTTTGGTCCAAATGCGATGTAAATTCTGTCAAACAATCTGTATGGCTGAATTCACATCGCACAGACATCGCATGTGATTTGAATAGCAGTGCGGTGCGAATAACATGCAATGTCTACATTGTTATAGTCTGAACTGGCACTAAGTGCCGGTTCACATTATTGCGGCTGCGGAGATCGCATGTAATTCGGAGCGCACTGCTCCGTCATTACATGCGATCTCATGTGCGGATGTGAATTCAGCCATACACTTTGTATGGCTGAATTCGCACCGTATCCGCACCAAACACGCACAGGACCCTTTTTTTCAGCCGCATCAGGATCGGATCGCACAGTGGTTCACACTTGTGCGATCCGATTCTGTGCGAACTGTCAGGTGGCACTGCGATATGCGATCAAACTGGGGGTGTCATTAACAATTAATTGACACCCCCTGCGTATCGCATATGGAAGTGTGAACTGCCAGATGTGCGGATGCGATGCGGGAACACGCTGCATATTCGCAGCCTTCCCGCATCGCACAAGTGTGAAGCGAGCCTAAAAGCTGAATCCATGCAGGTTTATAAGACAAGCAGACAGTTCTCCAAAATAAACTCAACATGGACAAATAACATTATACAGTCACACAAAGGAAAGTGAAAAAAAAAAACACTGTCCACACAGGATACATTTATATTAGTCTTTTACAACACCATGTGGTCTGTTTATTATATTATATCTATTAGTTCTTAGTGAACCCATAGTAAAATCAATTCATCAATGGGACAGTGGGAAGAATGCCCCTTACATTGGTGGTCAGTGGGAAGAATGCCCCTTACATTGGTGGTCAGTGGGAAGAATACTCCTTACATTGGTGGTCAGTGGTAAGAATGCCCCTTACATTGGTGGTCAGTGGTAAGAATGCCCCTTACATTGGTGGTCAGTGGGAAGAATGTCCATTACATTGGTGGTCAGTGGTAAGAATGCCCCTTACATTGGTGGTCAGTGGTAAGAATGCCCCTTACATTGGTGGTCAGTGGGAAGAATGCCCCTTACATTGGTGGTCAGTGGGAGGAATGCCCCTTACATTGGTAGTCAGTGGGAAGAATGTTCCTTACATTGGTAGTCAGTGGGAAGAATGCTCCTTACATTGGTGGTGAGTGGGAAGAATGATCCCTTACATTGGTAGTCAGTGGGAAGAATGCCCCTTACATTGGTGGTCAGTGGGAAGAATGCCCCTTACATTGGTGGTCAGTGGTAAGAATGCCCCTTACATTGGTGGTCAGTGGGAAGAATGCCCCTTACATTGGTGGTCAGTGGGAGGAATGCCCCTTACATTGGTAGTCAGTGGGAAGAATGATCCCTTACATTGGTAGTCAGTGGGAAGAATGCCCCTTACATTGGTGGTCAGTGGGAAGAATGCCCCTTACATTGGTGGTCAGTGGTAAGAATGCCCCTTACATTGGTGGTCAGTGGGAGGAATGCCCCTTACATTGGTAGTCAGTGGGAAGAATGATCCCTTACATTGGTAGTCAGTGGGAAGAATGCCCCTTACATTGGTGGTCAGTGGGAAGAATCCCCCTTACATTGGTAGTCAGTGGGAAAAATGCCCCTTACATTGGTGGTCAGTGGGAAGAATCCCCCTTACATTGGTAGTCAGTGGGAAGAATGCCCCTTACATTGGTGGTCAGTGGTAAGAATGCCCCTTACATTGGTGGTCAGTGGTAAGAATGCCCCTTACATTGGTGGTCAGTGGGAGGAATGCCCCTTACATTGGTAGTCAGTGGGAAGAATGATCCCTTACATTGGTAGTCAGTGGGAAGAATGCCCCTTACATTGGTAGTCAGTGGGAAGAATGATCCCTTACATTGGTAGTCAGTGGTAAGAATGCCCCTTACATTGGTGGTCAGTGGTAAGAATGCCCCTTACATTGGTGGTCAGTGGGAGGAATGCCCCTTACATTGGTAGTCAGTGGGAAGAATGATCCCTTACATTGGTAGTCAGTGGGAAGAATGCCCCTTACATTGGTAGTCAGTGGGAAGAATGATCCCTTACATTGGTAGTCAGTGGGAAGAATGCCCCTTACATTGGTGGTTAGTGGGAGGATTGCCCCTTACATTGATGGCCAATGCAAAGAATGTCCCTTACATTGTTGGTCAGTAATTAGATTGCCCCTTACATTGATGGCCAATGCAAAGAATGTCCCTTACATTGTTGGTCAGTGGAAAGAATGCCCCTTACATTGGTAGTCGGAGGGAAGAATGCCCCTACATTGGGGGTCAGAGAGTGGGAAGAATCCCCCCTTACATTGGGGGTCAGAGAGTGGGAAGAATCCCCCTTACATTGATGGTCAGTGGGAAGAATGCCCCTTACATTGGTGATCAGTGGAAAGAATTGACCTTACATCGGTGGTCAGTGGAAAGAATGCCCCTTACATTGGTAAGGAGGATAGCACTCCACTGCCTTTTGATTCAGGTATTCAAGCAGGTTAGAATATCTCCCTAGGCAAAAACTATCTCAGTCAACCACTAAGAAGCTAGTTATTGCCCTCTAGCCTCAGAAGTGTCCCAATAACAACAAGCTATTCCCAAAATCTAGTCAATCCATCAAAGGCAATCCTACAGATAAAGCAATGATCTGCCAACATTTTAGGTATGGGATCAGTACATAAACATGCTTTACTACAAAAGCTAAGCCTATCCACAACTTTCATCTACAATTTAGGTCATACTCACGATTGTGCATAGGTGGACCCGGCCAGGAGACCCAGCAATAGGAGACACAAAGCTCTGAACCCCATGATGCCACTGGGGGTATGAGAAGCCTCTGTGAGGAGGGTTTTTTAAAGGGACACTGGAGGAGGGCTGGAGCCCTGTCTAAATAATTCCTTTTAATCAGTAACCGGGAAGACATTTAGAGATTAGGTGACAAAATATGCAAACAAAAGCCTGCTTGACAAATGCAAGAATGTTTATCACATTGCCGGGAAATTACGCTAAGCCAATACACATAAAAGAGAATTGCACAACAATAGAACAGCAGGGGCACTGAACCCAAAGCCTGGAGAACAGTGATGGTATGCAGACAGGAAAAGTATTCTCCTCTCTGTATTGAAGGCTCATTCACATTATGAACCTTTATTAATATAAAGCAATTATACAGCAGTGAAACTGACATTCACTGAAACTAATCTTCCTGTTGCATGTATTTTAATTAACAGTGAATGTTTCACCACCAGTAAATGTTTGGTGAAAGTCACATTACCTGCTTTATAAATAAACCCCTATGAGTCATTTAAAAAAAAATGTATTAGGTATTCATATAGCGTCAACAATTTATGTAGCACTTTAAATACATTACAGTCACATCAGTCCCTGTCCTTAACCACTTAAGCCCCGGAAGATTTTTCCCCCTTCCTGTCCAGGCCCTATTTTGCGATTCGGCACTGCGTGACTTTAACGGACAATTTCGCAGGCGTGCGATGCTGTACCCAAATGAAATTGACGTCCTTTTTTTCCCACAAACAGAGCTTTCTTTTGGTGGTATTTGATCACCTGTGCGATTTTTTGATCATGCGCTATAAACAAAAAAAGAGCGACAATTTTGCAAAAATAACAATATTTTTCAAATTTTTTTTATATGAAATTCCCCCAAAAAAATATAAAAAAAAAATATATGTAAAAATCAACATTTTAGGCCAATTTGTTTTTTGCTACGTATGTTTGGTAAAAAAAATAGCAATAAGCGTATTTTGATTGGTTTGCGCAAAAGTTATTGCGTTTACTAACTAAGGGAAACATTTTTGTCATTTTTATTGTTTTTTTTTTTAACGAGTAATGGCGGCAATCTGCGATTTTTTTTACGGGACTGCGACATTGCGGCAGACAGATCAAGTCGTGCGGCAGTTGGCAAGTGGTTAATCACCTGCTGCCCAGGCCAATTCCGACATTTCTCTCTTTCTCTCATACATGTTAAAATCAGCATATTTTTGCTAGAAAATTACTTGGAGCCCCCAAACACATTTTTAAATTGCATTATTATCAATGCATATAAAAATATTACATTTATGCAATACTACAATACTTTATACCAATACTGTTAACCCTGTTAAACACATGTAGCGTAGCGCTACCTTGGGAGCTGCTGGTTACAGGTTCCCCTGGGTTACCCTTAGCAACAACATGACAGTTCAGCATTCTCAAAGTGCTTTGGCTCAGTCAGGAAGCAGTCTAGGAGTTTTGGTTTTTGTGGTTTTATTGAGAAGTAGGAGAAGGGAATGAGTGGGATACTCCAACTTGAATAAACTATGCACAGTTTGCTGGGATGACTAGATATTGCTGAGTGCGGCAAGGCCGCTGCTTCACCTTGTCACTAAAGGTGAAGAAGTAATTAATGAACTGCTTTAAATAAGCTGTACTGCAGAACACTCTTCAGGGCCGTTCCTGGTACCCCCTTTTTTCCTATTCTTCAGTGTTTTCTACATGGCACCCCTTTTACTGTAACACTCTCTGTGTGAGCTAGCTCCTTGATCCCCTGACTTCACTGGAGGGGTCCCTTCCTGGGCAGACCCTTAGGCAAATCTCCTGGTACTCATGGATACTGTTTTTCCTGAGAGACTCTGCCAGCAGCTCCACTGTCAGCTCTACTGGATCTTCTGCAGCTCAGCTTCACACCTGGTTCACTAGGCCGGCCACTTAAAACCACCTTCCTCACACACTGCAGGAGGAGAGACCGCCGTCAGCGCCTCCTTCTGGGATTCTGCTTCCCGCCAAAGTTGCCCTGTCACATGTCCCCTCCATATATATGGTCAATTCCAGGATGCATTGCAGGAATGCCCTCCCACTGGGACTGCCATAAAACCTGATGTGTTATTGGCTAGGTTTCCTCCACTGTCCAACAAGCTCCCTCATTGAATGCAGTGGGGACACTCCCTCAGACCCAGTGAATCACACCTGGAGACATGCAACAGGCAACCTAACAGATCAGGCTCCCCTGATAAGCAGAAGGAGCAAATAGATGCGTTTTCCTAGCACCTACCTAGGAGGGTGCTACACACAGACATCACCATCTATATATATTTTCAAGTACCATATCCAACATTCTCCAGACCTTTTGTCAATCTAGTTACTTCATTCCATGGTTTCCATATCTTTTCAAATTGACCCACACATCCCCACCTTACGTAAGCTGACCTTTCTCCTTATTATCATGTTATTGATCCCTCTTAACCACTCTGCATGAGTTGGAGGCAAAGGAGACAGCCATTTCTGGGCAATTCATTTTCTGGCTTGGTAGAAGAAACATCTCAATATTGCTAGTTTTTTTAAAGAGAGGGCTACTTGGTATTCCATACAACCCAGTACAATTAATTTGGGTTCTATGAGCAAATCTACTTTAAATACTAAGCTTTTTGTGTCAGCCACCTCCTTCCAGATCAGTGTTTCTCAACTGGGGTTGCATGGCGATCTACCCATCAATCCCAGACAGCTGACGGGTAGATTGAGTCTAAGCCAACATCTAGAGTAGCGTGGGAAGTTGCTGTAATAAGACCTCTCATAGCGTGATTCTTCCCGCTGGCCCCTCCTTTCCTCGTACTATGTTGTGTGCCATGTACGCTGCTATGTGCCCTGTATCATGTTGTGTACCCTGCTGTGTGCCCTGTACCCTATTTGTGCCCTGTACCCTGCTATGTGCCCTGCTGTGCCTTGTACCATGTTGTGTACCCTGTTGTGTGTGCCATGTACCATGCTGTATGCCCTGTACCATATTGTGTACCCTGTACCCTGCTATGTGCCCTGCTGTACTTTGAACCATATTGTGTACCCTGCTCTGTGCCCTGTACCATGCTCTGTGCCCTGCACCGCCTTGTACCATGTTTTGTGCCCTGTACCCTGCTATGTGCCCCTGTTGTGCCTCGCACCATATTGTGTGTCCTGTACCCTGTTATGTGTCCTACTGTGCCCTGCAGCATGAAGTGTGCCCTGTACCATGTTGTGTGCCCTGTACAGTATTGTGTGCCCTGTACCCTGCTATGTGCCCTGGTGTGCCTTGTACCATGTTGTGTACCCTGCTGTGTGCCCTGTACAATGCTGTGTGCCCTGTACCCTGCTATGTGCCCTGCACCATGTTGTTGGCCCTCCTGTGTTCCCTGTATAATGTCGTGCACCCTGTTTCATGCTGTGTGCCCTGTATGATATTGTGTTCCCTGTACCATGTTGTGTGTTTACCCTGCACCATGTTGTGTGCCCTGCACCCTGCTATTTGCCCTGAACCATATTGTGTGCCCTGATTCATACTGTGTGCTAGGTAACCTGCTATCTGCCCTGTACCATGCTGTGTGCCCCATGCCCTGCAGTGTGCCCTGTACCATGCTGTGTGCCTCAGGATATGCCCTGCTATGTGCATCCTGTTATGCTGTTTACTCCATGGTGTGCCCCATGTTCTAATTTGTGCCCCATGTTCTGCTGTGTGTGTCCTATGCCTTGCTGCGTACCCCATGATGTGCCCCATGTTCTGCTATGTGTTCTATTCCCTGCTGTGTGCCCTGTGTTGTGCCCAATATTCTGCTGTGTGCCCCATAATGTGCCCTTCTGTGCTCTGCTGTGTCCCCCCGTAATGTGCGATGGTGTGTCCCCACTGTATTGTATCCTGACCTCCTGTGCTCTGTCCTATTGCCCTTTACACTGCTTATCTGTGCAGAAGAAAAACAGCACAAATTTCACATAAAATAGGTAAGTTATATTATTTATTTCTATTATTTAATGCTATTTCTTAAAATAATTGTTGTTATATCACAGCTCGCCAATCACACCAGTGTCCCGTGAGCTGTAGATCTGAACTCTAT
Source organism: Pelophylax lessonae (assembly GCF_965119305.1). NCBI lineage: Eukaryota > Metazoa > Chordata > Amphibia > Anura > Ranidae > Pelophylax > Pelophylax lessonae. The sequence goes on along the minus strand of NC_138771.1, from coordinate 614,463,830 downwards.
TTTAGGGGTTCCCCGAGATCTCAAACCTTTTTCCAGGGGTTCCTTGATGGTAAAAAGGTTGAGAAACACTGATCTATACAGTTTGGGACATCTCCAGAACATGTGAATGAGAATCCCAACAGGGTATCCACACCTAGGGCATGTTGGTTCTGGCCGTCTCCCAAACAAAAATAGTTTCCTTCGTGTGTAATATGTCCTATGTATTATAAAAATATGCGTCAGTTTTTGGGATAAAGATGTTAGCTCTACTGATTTTATAATACAATCCCACTGATCATCCATTAATCTTTCTACGTCTTCTTCCCATTTTAACCTATGTGGAAGGTATAGTTCTTTTTCTAATGCAGCTAAATATATGTTGGTGTACCATTTTGATTTTAACCCTTTGGAAGAGGTTGCACACACCAAGGTTTTTAGGAGAGGGGCTTCACTCAATTCCAGCATTAAACTGTTAATGAATGTCTTATCTGCAAGTACTAAAACCAGAACTCATCCCTTAATTCCTGAAAGGTTTTCATAATCCTGGGGCTATATAACTGTGACAACCTCACCACTCTCTTTTGTTTCCAGATGTTAAAATTCTCCAGCCTCTCCAACTCTGGTAAATTTTTATTGTTACAAATAGGTGTGTATTATGTCAACTTTGAATATCGAATTAGGGAATGTATCGTCTGCCTTTCAATGATAAGTGAATTGTAGGGCAGTCAACATTCATCTTCAAAGATCTTACTTCTAGTGCTTCCATCAATGTGGAGTGTGGTGTATAGGATAGCAATGCCCGTGTACTATAACATACAGTGCCCCTTCCCATGCATGATGTATAAAATTTGAGACATCTGCCATCCTTAAACTTTGTACTCCGACGATGGGGCTTTGGCCCACACTTTTTGACCTGGACATCCTCCTACAGACTATCTTAAGTATGCAGGATATAAGTCGAACCCTTTCCCGGTACAACGAGGGGCGAGGCAGGGATATCTCCTGTCCCTGCTTCTTTTTGCCCTAGCCATCCAACCCTTGGCCCAACTAATTTGCTCTAATCCGGACCTAAAATGCATTGAACTTGGAGATAACCACCATAAGCTCTGTCTGTTCGCAGATAACATCCTGCTCCTCTTATCCTCACCATTGATCTCCTCCCCCAATGCTATTAAGAGCTTAGATCAATTTGTAGGAATCTTGGGCTTAGTGGTGAATCCATAGAAATTGAAAGAACTCAATATATCCTTGTCTCAACTGACATTAACTCAAGTTCAACAGGCACTGCCATTTTCCTGGGGTCACCCCACTACATCCCCTACCTGGGAATCAACCTATCCGCAGACCCCACAGCAATATACTTTACTGACTACCCAACGATGCTGACTTATTTAACAAATTCTATGTCCTCCTGGTCCGTTCTGCCCTTGGCATGGATGGGCCCCATTACTGTCACCAAAATGGCGATATTGCCGAAAATACTTAATTTTTTCCGCGTTTTACAGATCCCGGTCCGGTCTCATCTTTTACAGATCTTGCAGTGATGTGTGCTCAACTACGTTTGGGGCAGTACTAGACCTTGTGTCACAAGAAACATCCCATTCCTCCTTAAATCCAAAGGTGGCCTATGGCTTCCTAATTTCACCAAATACTATCAGGCTGCACATTTGGCTCAATTACCCAAATATCAAGCGAGACAAGAAACACCATTGTGGGTAGCAATAGAGTCGGTGGACTGTGACCACCTTACCGTAGCCAATCTATTATGGCTACACCCAGGCGACCGCAGGTCATTATGCATTCCGTTCACCTGCCACTTCTTAGCCATCTAGGATTGGCTCAAAAGTAGGTTTGGCTTCCATTCCCCCCACAACCCACTTCTGTCATATCCTCGTAATCCAGCCTTTTATCCTGCTTGGACTTCTCCCTCTTCATTCCATACGTGGTACTCTGCCATCCTGATCTGGGCACACAGGTTTACTGCTCCTGATGCATTTAAATAATTCCCGTTCCTCTGTGAATCTTATGACCTCCCAAATATGAAACTTTTCTGAAACCTCTGAATTAATTATTTTATTTACCCTCTGTCTCCGAAGAAATGCATCTCAAACCACTATGACAGGTTTTGAGCGCACATGCAAGAAGGACCCTCATGTCAGTGGTTTAATCTCTGCTTTCTGCATTTAGCTGTTAGACCTACCACCCCACACTTCCCTTCAGTATGCAGCTAAGTAGGAGAGAGATCTGGGTCTTCAGTTGGATGCCAAAGACTGATAAGACATTTGGGATGCTACCAAGTTGACTTCCCAGAATATAGCAGTGCTAGAGACAAACTACAAGGTTCTCATGCATTGGTACTTGGTCCCTGCCCGGATCACTAAATATCTTCCCAAATATCCCCCAATTGCTTTCATGGCTGTCTAGTCACAGGCACTCATCATCACCTCTAGTGGACATGCCCACTGGCCTAAATATTTTGGGCTGCAATTTTCCGTATACTGTCTACACTGTTTAATAGTCCTCTGGACCAAAACCTGCCACGGGCAGCCTTACTCAACAAGAAACTGCTGGAATTGACACACCCACAATTTAAACTTCTCCTGCAGGTGACAACCATGGCAAAGCAAACCATCGCTAAGGCCTGGAGGGCTCCTTATCTTACTTAATACAAAAATGAAAAATAGGATCACCAAAGCCATGATTCATACCTAAGTAGAAGCTGTTTTCCTGGACAAGGTAAAAAAATATGAATGCTGGGAAAACCATGGGTGGATCACTATCTCCTCTCTGACTTTGATGAAACAATACTGTCCTCTTATTCTCTCCTCAAGCATGTTTTTAGAGATCCTTTGCTGAGGACCCCCCCCTTTTTTTCTAATCTTTCTCTTTTCCTTCCTCTACTTTTTGGTCCCCCCTTTCTTCTTCATCCCTGTCTTCCCCCTCCCCCCCTCTTCTTTTTCTCAGTCTTCCCTCTCCTTTTCTTGACTGATTAACCTATTTTACCCACGGTCTCTTCAGTATAGGGGTAGTCTGCCTGAACGACATTACTGGTTGGGATGTCAACCACCTGACAATGGGTGAAACCACTTTTTACCCAAGGTAGCCTACCCAGCTACCTTGCATTGTTATTCCCTATGCCCTTAGTTATTCATACCACTTGTTACCTACTTCTCCTTGAATATTTACTGTGGGTTTAGCTGTCATGAGGGGATGGCTTTCCTGTTTTCCCTCCAGCCCTGCATGATCTAGTTGGACATTTGAGGTTTATCGCATTTCTTTATATGTAAATTAATAGCAGTTATTAAACATTTAATGTCATTGTTTTCAATGCGTTACCTAACACACTGTAATGGGCTACGTCCCAGTTTAACCTGCCTAGCGGTATCCCCGAGACTGACTCGGGGTGGATTTTCCATGCTGTTATCAGTATCCCAGAGTCACGCTCGGGGTGGATGTGCAGAGCGCGCAGCAGTGTCTTACCTTCTCCTGGCGATCCAGCGATGATCTCCCATTGCTATGATCGCCAGCCGAGATCCCCGCCGCTCGTCCGACCTCCGTCGGTGTGATGACTTCCTAGTTCCGTTCCCTGCAGCAGCAATACTGCATGGGAGCGGAACTAGGGAAGGAAATTCAAACATTAAACGTTGCACAAAACACAAACACACACATAACATTTATATTATATTATATATACAGGTCCCTCTCAAAAAATTAGCATATTGTGATAAAGTTCATTATTTTCTGATTCGATTTTTATATATTTTAGATTCATTATACACAACTAAAGTAGTGCACGCCTTTTATTGTTTTAATATTGATGATTTTGGCATACAGCTCATGAAAAAACAAAATTCCTATCTCAAAAAATTAGCATATTTCATCCGACCAATAAAAAAAAAGTGTTTTTAATACAAAAAAAGTCAACCTTCAAATAATTATGTTCAGTTATGCACTCAATACTTGGTCGGGAATCCTTTTGCAGAAATGACTGCTTCAATGCGGCGTGGCATGGAGACAATCAGCCTGTGGCACTGCTGAGGTGTTATGGAGGCCCAGGATGCTTCGATAGCGGCCTTGAGCTTATCCAGAGTGTTGGGTCTTGCGTCTCTCAACTTTCTCTTCACAACATCCCACAGATTCTCTATGGGGTTCAGGTCAGGAGAGTTGGCAGGCCAATTGAGCACAGTAATATCATGGTCAGTAAACCATTTACCAGTGGTTTTGGCACTGTGAGCAGGTGCCAGGTCGTGCTGAAAAATGAATTCTTCATCTCCATAAAGCTTTTCAGCAGATGGAAGCATGAAGTGCTCCAAAATCTCCTGATAGCTAGCTGCATTGACCCTGCCCTTGATAAAACACAGTGGACCAACACCAGCAGCTGACATGGCACCCCAGACCATCACTGACTATGGGTACTTGACACTGGACTTAAGGCATTTTGGCATTTCCCTCTCCCCAGTCTTCCTCCAGACTCTGGCACCTTGATTTCCGAAATGACATGCAAAATTTGCTTTCAATCCGAAAAAAGTACTTTGGACCACTGAGCAACAGTCCAGTGCTGCTTCTCTGTAGCCCAGGTCAGGCGCTTCTGCCGCTGCTTCTGGTTCAAAAGTGGCTTGACCTGGGGAATGCAGGACCTGTAGCCCATTTCCTGCACACGCCTGTACACGGTGGCTCTAGATGTTTCTACTCCAGACTCAGTCCACTGCTTCCCAGATCCCCCAAGGTCTGGAATCGGTCCTTCTCCACAATCTTCCTCAGGGTCCGGTCACCTCTTCTCGTTGTGCAGCGTTTTCTGCCACACTTTTTCCTTCCCACAGACTTCCCACTGAGGTGCCTTGATACAGCACTCTGGGAACAGCCTATTCGTTCAGAAATTTCTTTCTGTGTCTTACCCTCTTGCTTGAGGGTGTCAATGATGGCCTTCTGGACAGCAGTCAGGTCGGCAGTCTTACCCATGATTGCGGTTTTGAGTAATGAACCAGGCTGGGAGTTTTTAAAAGCCTCTGGAATCTTTTGCAGGTTTTTAGAGTTAATTAGTTGATTCAGATGATTAGGTTAATAGCTCGTTTAGAGAACCTTTTCATGATATGCTAATTTTTTGAGATAGGAATTTTGGTTTTTCATGAGCTGTATGCCAAAATCATCAATATTAAAACAATAAAAGGCTTGCACTACTTCAGTTGTGTGTAATGAATGTAAAATATATGAAAGTCTAATGTTTATCAGTACATTACAGAAAATAATGAACTTTATCACAATATGCTAATTTTTTGAGAGGGACCTGTATATATATATATATATATATATATGTATATATGTATATATATATACACACACACACACACACACACACACACATACATATATATACGCATTAATTATAATCTAATCAATAATATAATTTTATTATATAATATAATATATATATATATATATATATATATATATATATATATATATACACAGTGGGTACGGAAAGTATTCAGACCCCCTTAAATTTTTCACTCTTTGTTACTGACTGTTCTTGAATGGCCCAGCCAGAGCCCTGACTTAAACCCAATTGAGCATCTCTGGAGAGACCTAAAAATGGCTGTCCACCAACGTTTACCATCCAACCTGACAGAACTGGAGAGGATCTGCAAGGAGGAATGGCAGAGGATCCCCAAATCCAGGTGTGAAAGACTTGTTGCATCTTAACCCAAAAAGACTCCTGGCTGTATTAGATCAAAAGGGGGCTTCTACTAAATACTGAGCAAAGGGTCTGAATACTTAGGACCATGTGATATTTCAGTTTTTCTTTTTTAATAAATCTGCAACAATGTCAACAATTCTGTGTTTTTCTGTCAGTATGGGGTGCTATGTGTACATTCATGAGGAAGAAGAATGAACTTAAATGATTTTAGCAAATGGCTGCAATATAACAAAGAGTGAAAAATTTAAGGGGGTCTGAATACTTTCCGTACCCACTGTATATATATATATATATATATATATATATATATATATATATATATATATATATATATATATATATATATATATATATATATATATATATATATATATATATATATATATATATATATATATATATATATTATATTATATAATAAAATTATATTAATGATTAGATTATAATTCATGCGTTTGTGTTTCAAATTTATCACATCTGGGATGTCTACTAGAGTCTTGTTTTGGTCAGGTTTAAGTCAGTAATTACTAAGAATTGTAGGCCTATAATACATAACGCCAAATTTCCATGAAAAAAATTGTACCGCTTTTGGTACAGAATTCCTGACATAATCATACCGCCAGGGAGGTTAATTGGTGCACTGTTATGCACGTTGATTTACCCCCACCTTCATTGGGGTTATTCTGCAAGAATTTCTACTTTTTGTATGTTACTCTTTTTCTGCATTAGTAAAATGTTTGAACAGAAAATTTGGGGCATCCACACCATGATTAAGTTACAGCGTCCCACCACTGACAAGGGAAGATGACACCATGTCTTACATTTTTCTTTTAAAGCCTCTAAAAAAGGAGATACATTGTTTGCAATGTGTGATTTGGGGTTTGCTGTTACGCTTATACCTAAATATCTAAAGTTTTCCACCACCCACAAGTGCCTAGCACTATCATGTAGTTACCCTTCTAATGGGTCCAATGGAAGTAAAGTAGATTTCTCCCAGTTCATAGATAGACCAGAAAACGAGCCACATTTATTAATAATGTCCATTACTGTAGTCAATGAACAACTCGTTTCTCAAAAGAATAAAAGTAGAGTTGAGCGGACACCTGGATGTCCGTGTTCGGCGGGTTCGGCTAAACTTGAAAAAAAAGTCCAGGTCCGTGTCCCGGACTTTTTCCGAACTTTACCCGGACACCGAACCCCATTGAAGTCAATGAAGACCCGAACTTTCAGGCACTAAAATGGCTCTAAAACACCAATGGAAAGGGCTAGAGTGCTGCAAATGGCAGCAAAACGTAGTTAAGAGCATGGCGAGTGCTCTGCAAACAAATATGGATAGGGAAATAACTTAAAACAACAAAAAAAAAGCAGAAAAATAAAACAATGTTCTTCATCTGTGAAGGACGAGGCCCATATGGAGTAGGAGGGAGGTTGAGGTGGTGGTGGATGTGGCGGTGTCATAGGCGTGCGCACAGAGTGTGCCGGGTGTGCCTGGGCACACCCTAATCACCTAGGGCACATTAGCATTATCGCTCTGTTTACCAGTGAGGAGATGGGAAAGATCTCCCTCGGACCTGCTCTGCCATAAGAGAAGTGCCACACACTTCTATTTCACTTTGCCAGCAGGGAGAGTAATGTATCGGGGCCATGTACATGTAGGCAAACACATGCATGTGTATTTAAACTTTGGGGTGCACACCCTAATGCAATAGGCTGCGCACACCTATGGGCGGTGTAGGTGGAAGCGGCGGTGGAGGAGGACGAGGTAGCCAACACTGCTTTTTTTTCAGTCATTTTAAATGAGGGTACACCCCAAAAGAGTGAGAAAGAGCAAAAATAGAACAATGGCTGGGTAAGGTCGGTATCCATCTCTATTCTGCACAAGGTACGGAAAAGTACCGTGGGATCCATGCCTGGTTCATTTTAATGAACGTGAGCTTGTCCACATTGTCTCTGGACAGGCGGCTGCGCTTGTCTGTGATAACGCCCCCAGCCGTGCTAAATACACGTTCAGATAATACACTGGCTGCAGGGCACGCCAGCACCTCCAAGGCGTAAAGGGCAAGCTCAGGCCATGTGCCCAACTTGGAGACCCAGAAGTTGAAGGGGGCAGACCCGTCATTCAGTACGTCTAGGCGTGTGCACACATACTGCTTCACCATGTTGGTGAAATGCTGCCTCCTGCTAAGACGTTCCATATGAGCTGCTGGTGCTGCTGTTTGTTGTGGCGTGCTGACAAAGCTTTTCCACATTTCGGCCATGCTAACCCTGCCTTCTGAGGTGCTGGCGGTGCCCTGGTTGCGTTGGCGACCTCTTCCTCCTCCTCCTCCTCTGCCTTGTGCTTCCACTGTGGCCCCACTGTCAGGTGGGAATGCCAGCAGCATCACGTCTACCAGCGTGCGCTTGTACTCGCGCATCTTGCGATCGCGCTCCAGTGAGTGAATTAAGGACGGCACGTTGTCCTTGTAATGGGGATCCAGCAGCGTGGCCACCCAGTAATCAGCACAAGTTAGAATGTGGGCAACTCGGCGGTCGTTGTGGAGACACTGCAGCATGTAATCGCTCATGTGTGCCAGGCTGCCCAGAGGCAACGAAAGGCTGTCCTCTGTGGGAGGTGTATCGTCTGTGTCCTCTGTATCCCCCCAGCCACGCACCAGTGATGGCCATGAGCTGGCCTGGGTGCCACCCTGCTGTGATCATGGTTCCATCTCCTCCTCCATCTCCTCCTCCTCATCCTCCTCATCCTCCAGAACTGTGCCCCTGCTGGACAATTGTGTCCCTGGCGTTTGTGTGTGCAGGAACCCACCCTCGGAGCCCCTTGCGAATGACTGCCCTGAAAGCCTTGGAAATGTTACCTCTTCATCCTCCTCCTCCTCCTCCTCCTCATCCTGTGCCACATCCTCTTCCATCATCGCCCAAATTGTTTTTTCAAGGAGGCATAGAAGTGGGATAGTTAAGCTGACAACGGCGTCATCGGCACTGGCCATGTTGGTGGAGTACTCAAAATAGCGCAACAAGGCACAAAGGTCTCGCATGGAGGCCCAGTTATTGGTGGTGAAGTGGTGCTGTTCCGCAGAGCGACTCACGCGTGCGTGCTGCAGCTGAAACTCCACTATGGCCTGCTGCTGCTCGCACAGTCTTTCCAGCATGTGCAAGGTGGAGTTCCACCTTGTGGGCACGTCACATATGAGGCGGTAAGCGGGAAGGCCGAAGTTACCCTGCAGCGCTGACAGGCGAGCAGCAGCAGGGTGAGAACGCCGAAAGTGCGCACAGACGGCCCGCACTTTCTGCAGCAGCTCTGACATATCGGGGTAATTTTTAAAGAACCTCTGCACCACCAAATTCAGCACATGCGCCAGGCAAGGGATGTGCATCAAACCGGCTAGGCCCAGAGCTGCTATGAGATTTCGCCCGTTATCGCACACCACCAGGCCGGGCTTGAGGCTCGCTGGCAGCAACCACTCATTTGTCTGCTGTTCCATGCTCCTCCACAACTCCTGCGCGGTGTGTGGTTTTTCCCCCAAAACAGGCAAGTTTTAAAACTGCCTGCTGTCGTTTACCCCTGGCCGTGCTGAAGTTGGTAGAAAGAAAGTGGTTGTTGGGCGCTTCTGACCAAAACAAGAGGAGGATGGAGTCCACCGCTGTAAGAGGGGCGCAGGGGATGTCTCCAAATTCTTGATATGAACTGTCCGGGATGGCTGGGTACAAGGCAGCACTGGCAGGAATAACTCCGAAAAATCCGCTGGCAGAAGTGAGAAGAGAAACAGGCGCCACTGTAATGAGCCAAAAGTATTTATTGCACAAAATTACATAGTGACTTACACTGTAGTAAACTCCAGTCCATGTAGCAGCATCCCCAGCCGCACGATCCGGCCGTCCACCGGCCCGGAAGTGACGTCACAGGAAGCTGGTCCGAGGAACTGGTTACACCGGAAGCCGCAGTGGAACGCAGGCTACCGGAAATGACGCAACGCGTTTCAGAGCATGCGCACTCGGCTCCTTCCTTCGCTTGGGCCTTCCATGTACTCATCTTGAGAAATAAGTGGTTGGGCATTGCTGCACTCAATTTCTTCCACTTCTGGGGCAGGGCTAGGTGGATGGCCCTGGGAAACCCTGCTTACAGAGTCCTCAAAAAGAAGAAGACTTGGGGCTCAGACTGCTTGCCTGATTTGCAAGGGGGTGAGGCGAAAGACGGTTGGACATTGGCTGCAGGTGCCAACTCTGATCTTTCTGCAGTAGACTGGGTGGGAGACAATGTGAAGGAACTGGAGGCACTGTCAGCAACCCAATCTACTATCGCCTGTACTTCTTCTGGCCTCATCACTTCTAGAGGCACATGATGCCCTACCAAATACTGCTGCAGGTTCTGTCGCCTACTCACACTTGAGGAAGGTGTTTCACTTGTGCGTGTAGCTGGCACAGATCGACCACGTCCTCTCCTTGCAACAGGAGCTCTACCAGCAGCACCACGACCCAGGCCACGGCTCCTATTTGACGGTCTCCTAAAATTTCTGTAATTTATGATCTTGCCCTAGAAAGGTGTTTATTGAATAGCGGAACAAAACAACGACAGTATCGCACGGGATAGCGGAATAGAAAAAAGGATAAAAAACGGTGTATCTCAAACGTACAAACACAGACTAGGCCCCGATTAAAATTTTTTGTACCCTAAAGGGAGGATGAGGAAGAGGAGTAGGTGGAGTTCGGAACAGGAGGCAAACTGAAGCGCCCTGCAATCCTTGGCGGTGGAAGGAGATGGGCCAAACAAATTTAAAAGGTGTATCTCACACGTACCGATACAGACTATGCCGTAATTTAATTTTTTACACTCCAAAAGGGTGTATATTGAATAGCGGAATAGGAAAAATTTTATAATACGGTGTATCTCACACGTACAAACACAGACTAGGCCCCGATTACAATTTTTTGTACCCTAAAGGCAGGATGAGGAAGAGGAGTAGGAGGAGTTGGGAACAGGAGGCAAACTGAAGCGCCCTGCAATCCTCGGCGGTGGAAGGAGATGCGCCAAACAAATTTAAAAAGGTGTATCTCACATGTACCGATACAGACTATGCCGTAATTTAATTTTTTACACTCAAACATGGTGTATATTGAATAGCGGAATAGGAAAAATTTTACAAAACGGTGGTGTATCTCACACGTACAAACACAAACTAGGCCCCGATTACTATTTTTTGTACCCCCAAAGGCAGGATGAGGAGTAGGAGGAGTTCGGAACAGGCAGGAGGCACACTGAAGCACCCTGCAATCCTCGGCGGTATGAGATGCGCCCCAAAAATTGGAAAGGTGTATCTCACACGTACCGACACAGACTATCCCGCAATTTAATTGTTTTTACCCCAAAGGTGTAGATTGAATAGCGGAATAGAAAATATGATATCAAAAGGTGTATGTATCTCATACGTACCGACACAGACTATCCCGCAATTTAATTGTTTTTACCCCAAAGGTGTAGATTAAATAGCGGAATAGAAAATATTATCAAAAGGTGTATGTATCTCACACGTACAGAACCAGACTAGGCCCCGATTACTATTTTTTGTACCCCCAAAGGCAGGATGAGGAGTAGGAGGAGTTCGGAACAGGCAGGAGGCACACTGAAGCACCCTGAAATCCTCGGCGGTATGAGATGCACCCCAAAAATTGGAAAGGTGTATTTCACACGTACCGATACAGACTATCCCGAAATTTAGTTGTTTTTACCCCAAAGGTGTAGATTGAATAGCGGAATAGAAAATATGATATCAAAAGGTGTATGTATCTCACACGTACCGACACAGACTATCCCGCAATTTAATTGTTATTACCCCAAAGGTGTAGATTAAATAGCGGAATAGAAAATATGATATCAAAAGGTGTATGTATCTCACACGTAGAGACCCAGACTAGGCCCAAATTACTATTTTTTGTACCCCCAAAGGCAGGATGAGGAGTAGGAGGAGTTCAGAACAGGCAGGAGGCACACTGAAGCACCCTGCAATCCTCGGCGGTATGAGATGCGCCCCAAAAATTGGAAAGGTGTATCTCACACGTACCGACACAGACTATCCCGCAATTTAATTGTTTTTACCCTAAAGGTGTAGATTGAATAGCGGAATAGAAAATATGATATCAAAAGGTGTATGTATCTCACACGTAGAGACCCAGACTAGGCCCAAATTACTATTTTTTTGTACCCCCAAAGGCAGGATGAGGAGTAGTAGGAGTTCGGAACAGGCAGGAGGCACACTGAAGCACCCTCAAATCCTCGGCAGTATGAGATGCGCCCCAAAAATTGGAAAGGTGTATCTCACACGTACCGATACAGACTATCCCGCAATTTAATTGTTTTTACCCCAAAGGTGTAGATTAAATAGCGGAATAGAAAATATGATATCAAAAGGTGTATGTATCTCACACGTACAGAACCAGACTAGGCCCCGATTACTATTTTTTGTACCCCCAAAGGCAGGATGAGGAGTAGGAGGAGTTCGGAACAGGCAGGAGGCACACTGAAGCACCCTGCAATCCTCGGCGGTATGAGATGCGCCCCAAAAATTGGAAAGGTGTATCTCACACGTACCGACACAGACTATCCCGCAATTTAATTGTTTTTTTCCAAAGGTGTAGATTGAATAGCGGAATAGAAAATATGATATCAAAAGGTGTATGTATCTCACACGTACCGACACAGACTATCCCGCAATTTAATTGTTTTTACCCCAAAGGTGTAGATTAAATAGCGGAATAGAAAATATGATATCAAAAGGTGTATGTATCTCACACGTACCGACACAGACTATCCCGCAATTTAATTGTTTTTACCCCAAAGGTGTAGATTAAATAGCGGAATAGAAAATATGATATCAAAAGGTGTATGTATCTCACACGTACCGACACAGACTATCCCGCAATTTAATTGTTTTTACTCCAAAGGTGTAGATTGAATAGCGGAATAGAAAATATGATTTCAAAAGGTGTATGTATCTCACACGTACCGACACAGACTATCCCGCAATTTAATTGTTTTTACCCCAAAGGTGTAGATTAAATAGCAGAATAGAAAATATTATCAAAAGGTGTATGTATCTCACACGTACAGAACCAGACTTGGCCCCGATTACTATTTTTGTACCCCCAAAGGCAGGATGAGGAGTAGGAGGAGTTCGGAACAGGCAGGAGGCACACTGAAGCACCCTGCAATCCTCGGCGGTATGAGATGCGCCCCAAAAATTGGAAAGGTGTATCTCACACGTACCGACACAGACTATCCCGCAATTTAATTGTTTTTACCCCAAAGGTGTAGATTGAATAGCGGAATAGAAAATATGATATCAAAAGGTGTATGTATCTCACACGTACCGACACAGACTATCCCGCAATTTAATTGTTTTTACCCCAAAGGTGTAGATCAAATAGCGGAATAGAAAATATTATCAAAAGGTGTATGTATCTCACACGTACAGAACCAGACTAGGCCCCGATTACTATTTTTTGTACCCCCAAAGGCAGGATGAGGAGTAGGAGGAGTTCGGAACAGGCAGGAGGCACACTGAAGCACCCTGCAATCCTTGGCGGTATGAGATGCGCCCCAAAAAATTGGAAAGGTGTATTTCACACGTACCGATACAGACTATCCCGAAATTTAATTATTTTTACCCCAAAGGTGTAGATTGAATAGCGGAATAAAAAATATGATATCAAAAGGTGTATGTATCTCACACGTACCGACACAGACTATCCCGCAATTTAATTGTTTTTACCCTAAAGGTGTAGATTAAATAGCGGAATAGAAAATATGATATCAAAAGGTGTATGTATCTCACACGTACAGAACCAGACTAGGCCCCTATTACTATTTTTTGTACCCCCAAAGGTAGGATGAGGAGTAGGAGGAGTTCGGAACAGGCAGGAGGCACACTGAAGCACCCTGCATTCCTCGGCAGTATGAGATGCGCCCCAAAAATTGGAAAGGTGTATCTCACATGTACCGACACAGACCATCCCGCAATTTAATTATTTTTACTCCAAAGGTGTAGATTGAATAGCGAAATAGAAAATATGATATCAAAAGGTGTATGTATCTCACACGTACCGACACAGACTATCCCGCAATTTAATTGTTTTTACCCCAAAGGTGTAGATTAAATAGCGGAATAGAAAATATGATATCAAAAGGTGTATGTATCTCACACGTAGAGACCCAGACTAGGCCCAAATTACTATTTTTTGTACCCCCAAAGGCAGGACGAGGAGTAGAAGGAGTTCGGAACAGGCAGGAGGCACACTGAAGCACCCTGCAATCCTCGGCGGTATGAGATGCGCCCCAAAAATTGGAAAGGTGTATCTCACACGTACTGACACAGACTATCCCGCAATTTAATTGTTTTTACCCTAAAGGTGTAGATTGAATAGCGGAATAGAAAATATGATATCAAAAGGTATATGTATCTCACACATAGAGACCCAGACTAGGCCCAAATTACTATTTTTTTGTACCCCCAAAGGCAGGATGAGGAGTAGTAGGAGTTCGGAACAGGCAGGAGGCACACTGAAGCACCCTCAAATCCTCGGCAGTATGAGATGCGCCCCAAAAATTGGAAAGGTGTATCTCACACGTACCGATACAGACTATCCCGCAATTTAATTGTTTTTACCCCAAAGGTGTAGATTAAATAGCGGAATAGAAAATATGATATCAAAAGGTGTATGTATCTCACACGTACAGAACCAGACTAGGCCCCGATTACTATTTTTTGTACCCCCAAAGGCAGGATGAGGAGTAGGAGGAGTTCGGAACAGGCAGGAGGCACACTGAAGCACCCTGCAATCCTCGGCGGTATGAGATGCGCCCCAAAAATTGGAAAGGTGTATCTCACACGTACCGACACAGACTATCCCTCAATTTAATTGTTTTTACTCCAAAGGTGTAGATTGAATATCGGAATAGAAAATATGATATCAAAAGGTGTATGTATCTCACACGTACCGACACAGACTATCCCGCAATTTAATTGTTTTTACCCCAAAGGTGTAGATTAAATAGCGGAATAGAAAATATGATATCAAAAGGTGTATGTATCTCACACGTACCGACACAGACTATCCCGCAATTTAATTGTTTTTACCCCAAAGGTGTAGATTAAATAGCGGAATAGAAAATATGATATCAAAAGGTGTATGTATCTCACACGTACAGACCCAGACTAGGCCCAAATTACAATTTTTTTTGTACCCCCAAAGGCAGGATGAGGAGTAGGAGGAGTTCGGAACAGGCAGGAGGCACACTGAAGCACCCTGCAATCCTCGGCGGTATGAGATGCGCCCCAAAAATTGGAAAGGTATATCTCACACGTACCGATACAGACTATCCCGCAATTTAATTGTTTTTACCCCAACAGTGTAGATTGAATAGCGGAATAGAAAATATGATATCAAAAGGTGTATGTATCTCACACGTACAGACCCAGACTAGGCCCAAATTACTATTTTTTTGTACCCCCAAAGGCAGGATGAGGAGTAGGAGGAGTTCGGAACAGGCAGGAGGCACACTGAAGCACCCTGCAATCCTCGGCGGTATGAGATGCGCCCCAAAAATTGGAAAGGTGTATCTCACACGTACCGATACAGACTATCCTGCAATTTAATTGTTTTTACCCCAAGGGTGTAGATTGAATAGCGGAATAGAAAATATGATATAGAATTGGTGATTTTTCAATAGCACATGTGAACAGCAGTGTCTTATATAAGTCAGCTCTGCTGCAGGCTATGGAGGGAAAAAAAAAAGAAAATTCCCCTTTTAAGTTTGTAATTTTTAACTAGATTAGTACAGACTATGCCACAATTAAATTTTTTTAACCCAAGGGTGTATATTGAATAGTGGAAGAGAAAAAAGTGTATAACTTTTGAAATCACTCAATAATAGCCCATGTGAACACAGCAGTGTATTATCACAGTTAGCACGGCAGCACTGAAGGAAAAACGCTGCACACAACTGACTGATAAAAAATACTTTTTTCTCCCTCCTCCTCAGCGGGCAAAAAGATTGTGTTCACACCACCCCACACACAGCAAAATCTATGTGGACCACTGACCCTGCCTATCTCCAGACTCTCCCTAAAAGGATCGATAATATCGGTTACTGCCGGCACTGCAAACCCCCCCCCCCCCCCACACAGCAAAATCGATTGTAGAACACTGACCCTGCCTATCTCCAGCCTCTCCCTAAAAGGATCGATAAGATCGGTCACTGCCGGCACTGCAAACCCCCCCCCCCCACACAGCAAAATCGATTGTAGAAAACTGACCCTGCCTATCTCCAGCCTCTCCCTAAAATGCCCTAATATCTCGCCCTGCCTGCAGCACTCCGACCTGTCCCTCAATTCTTTTCAGACACAATATGATTTTTGCCTGTCTGTCCCTAATCGGCAGCCAGCACGTATGATGTGTGCTCTGTCCCTGTACTACAGCAGAAAGACGCAGCGGCGCTCGGTCTCGAACTTATAAAGACTTGGTCAATCACAGCTACTAATACATTTGTAGGCATGGCTGGGATGGCTTAAGGCACACCAGTTAAACGCTTGTTGATTGGCTGTTGAAAGCCCGCCATTAAAAGCGCGCCAATACATACAAACCCGGAAATAAAATGACCGAACACGGATTTTTACCCGAACATACAGTAAAGTTTTCGGGTCCGTGTTCGGGTAACAAAAATCCAATTATTCGGTACGAACACGAATAATACAGTCCGTGTTCGCTCAACACTAAATAAAAGGATATCATCTGCATTAGGCAAAATTTTTTCCTCGTCTACTCCTCTACAAAAGCCCCTTATTTTTCTTTCTGTCCTGATGGCTATGGCCAGTGGTTCTATGGACAGTGTGAAATGCAGGGGTGACCAAGGGCACCCCTGCCTTGTCCTCAGGCCAAAGAAAAATAACCCGTTATTAATTCTCACCCTTGCTTTAGGGGCATTATAAAGCAATCTCACCAACCTCGTAATTACAGGACCAAATTTAAACTCATACATAGTCTGCCACAGATAATTCCAATTGTCAAGATCTGAAGTTGCAAGCGAGGATGAATTTGCACAGACATACCATCAAGGAACATGAAGAAGATAGTTTCTGCACACCAGTGGGACATAATTTCTCACAACCGGACCACACTATAGAAGACCTCAATGTTTTAGTTAAAGGGAATTTTCGGAACTGTCCAGGAAAGGAAAACTTTTGAATTAAAAATTATACTTCTATTTGACACAAAAAATAACGGCTTTAATTTAGATATGGATTTCCTTACTCATTATTTTACAGTTTTACAACCCCCTCTGTGACTATCACCCACCCCCCCAGTCTATAGCTCTCCCTCTGTCTTATCTCACTAACTATGCTAGTTTTATTACCATTGCCAGGCACCTTTGTTTATATTGTTTGTTTTTCTCTCTTTTTTTTCCTTTGACTGAGTGATTGTTTTTTTTTTTTTTTACCATTCTGCTAAAATGTTTGTGAATCAGTAATGCTTGGACCTTGATGAAGGGGACATACCCCAAAAGCTTGTCCTGAAAAATTGTATGTTAGTGCAAATAAAAAAAAGTATCACGGACAGAACTCAATTGGCAGTGTCAAGATAAAGAATAGCTTTGTCTTGAACCCCTCTCCTCCATTGGTACCTGTAGATTTAAAGAGACTCTTCTAACATTTAGGGCCGGTTCACACTTGTGCGATGCGGGAAGGCTGCGAATTCGCAGCCTGTTCCCGCATCGCATCCGCACAAGAGGCATTTCACACTGCCATATGCGATACGCAGGGGGTGTCAATTAAATGTTAACGACACCCCCAGTTTGATCGCATATCGCAGTGCAATCTGACAGTTCGCACAGGATCGGATCGCACAAGTGTGAACCACTGTGCGATCCAATCCTGATGCGGCTGAAAAAAAGGGTCCTGTGCGTCTTTTGTGCGGGTGCAGTGCGAATTTCAGCCATACAAAGTGTATGGCTGAATTCGCATCCGCACAGGAGATCGCATGTAATGGAGGCGCAGTGCGCTCCGAATTACATGCGATCAGCGCACCCGCAGTAGTGTGAACCGGCACTTAGGGGTGTTGACCTACCAGGGATAAACCTGGATTGATCTGGATGGATCAACATATCTATTATCCTGCTCAATCAATGTGTCCTATACTCTTTCCATCCTCATACCAATGCTGCTTCATAAATATGCTTTTATTTTCAGCTTTTACTGTTCTCATCTGCTGCATCTCAGTCAACCTAGTTAGGTTTCTTTGGTATAGATCTTCTACAGTGGGGTTTGAAAGTTTGGGCACCCTAGGTAAAAAATTTTATTAATGTGCATAAAGAAGCCAAGGAAAGATGGAAAAATCTCCAAAAGGCATCAAATTACAGATTAGACATTCGTATAATATGTAAAAAAAAAGTTAGATTTTATTTCCATCATTTACACTTTCAAAATAATAGAAAACAAAAAAAAATGACGTCTGCAAAAGTTTGGGCACCCTGCAGAGTTAATATCTTGTACTGGCCCCTTTGGCAAGTATCACAGCTTGTAAAAGCTTTTTGTAGCAAGCCAAGAGTCACAATCTCCTGACTTCAATATCATTGAAAATCTATGGATAGACCTTAAAAGAGCAGTGCGTGACAGACAGCCCAGAAATCTCAAAGAACTGGAAGACTTTTGTAAGGAAGAATGGGCAAAGATACCTCAAACAAGAATTGAAAGACTCTTGGCTGGCTACAAAAAGCTTTTAAAAGCTGTGATACTTGCCAAAGGGGGCAGTACAAGATATTAACTCTGCAGGGTGCCCAAACTTTTGCAGACACCATTTTTTGTTTTCTGTAATTTTGAAAGTGTCAATGATGGAAATAAAATGTAACTTTTGTTGACATATTATAAGAATGTCTAATCTGTAATTTGATGCCATTTGGAGATTTTTCCATCTTTCCTTGGCTTCTTTATGCACATTAATACAAATTTTTACCTGGGGTGCCCAAACTTTCGATCCCCACTGTATATACAGCTTTTCAGCCTCAGTCACCCCCTTCATAACTGACAGTTCCCAATCCTTAGTTGATTTAATTTTTGAGACGTGTTGGATTATAAACCCCCTAAGATAGGTCTTAAGTGAATCCCACACTATTCCCATGTTGATGCTCTATTAATCTCTAGAAATTCACCAGTGGCATCCATCATGTGCTCCTCTGTCACTATCAACTGCAGCCAACTAGGGTTTACCTTCCATTCACTTTGTTGTTGATTCCCTCCCACTCCTATTGTCAGCACCAGGGGAGGATGATCCAACAGTCCCCTAGCCATATATCTTACATCCTTTATTAAGAGTAAAATATATTCATTCCCCAATGCTAGATCTATTCAGGAAAGTGTGGAGTAACTACCAGAGTGGCATGAGAAAGTTTGCTCTTCTGGGTGATGTTCCCACAAGAAATCCCTCATCCCTGACTCTTTAAGTACTTTATATAGTGAAGTGTATCCCTCCTGTCCATCTCTTATCCCCAAGGGGAATTTATTCACCTGCATGTTCATCACCATGTTAAAATCTCCTACAGCTATGACTGGAACTCTCGGCTTGTCAGCTATAAACTCTAGGGCATGTCTAATTACCTCCTTTTTAAAAGGGGGGATATACACATTGATCAGTATACATGGTATACAAAGAAAATGGCCTCTGCCCCCACCTATAACTGGCCTTTAAAGCAAAGAACACATGGAAGGGCAACGCACATGAGACAAATACAGATAAAAATTTCCCAGTTTAATTTGCTAACCAGTTTGCTTACCAACCAAATTAACCTAACAGTTTGCGTCAAAACAGGGGTTTAGTTAGCACACATTTGCAAACGCATGTGTAAGCTGCAGGGCCACTCCACGACACCCTGTATTACCTGCAGTCCTAACTCTTGTAAATTTATGAGAGTCTCCACAGTGGAAGCACATGCAAGCTAATGGCTTGATAGGGGGCAGGTAAGCCTGGAGGTAGCCCAACCCTCCTAAAAGTACTTGGGAGCACAATAGACGCCCAGCCAATAGCACAACAGCAAAGGCATCCAGTGTGTCCACTCACCAGTATACATGAACAACAAAGAAAATGGCCTCTGCCCCCACCTATAACTGGCCTTCATAGCAAAGAACACATGGAAGGGCAACGCACATGGGACAAATACAGATAAAAATTTCCCAGTTCAATTTGCTAACCAGTTTGCTTACCAACCAAATTAACCTGTCTAACAGTTTGCGTCAAAACAGGAGTTTAGTTAGCACTTTCATTCAGCATCCAAATTCTTGGACAGGGGCTATCTTAACAGCGACCTTGAGGAAACTATTAGAGAGGTTGGCCAAATGGACAGGGTTGCTATGCTGAAAGGGAAGAAGAGCTCAATGGTGGATACTAAAGATTCTAGAGAATTTAACTTTTCATTCGTCCCTACTTATTCACATCAATATTATGACATCAAAAAAATTATGATGTCATAATTTCCTAGGGCCCGTTCTTCCGGATACTCCGCAGGTCATTTATAGAAGAGTGGCTCCCTTAAGATTACATATAGCACCAAATGTGCTAGATGCCCCTAATAGGGTCTCGTTTTTCAGAAACTTAAGGGATTTTTTCCTTGCTGTAAATGTGCAGTTTGCCTCTTGAAAAAGCTACAAAGACAGAAAATAGAGCATTTTTCATCAGCTATTCACCATAAAAAATATGATATACATACCCTAATCACATGTACCTAACCTAATGTTGTTTATTTTCTTATTTAATTTGTCCCTGCGGTTTACAATATGTAGGCTGCACTACTAGAGCCTTTAATGTAAGAATTAAGCATGTGGCAAATATAGCTGAAAAATACAATGTATCCCGGCATTACCTGGAATGCCATGGGAAAGATCCCACAGGCACCTCATTTATTGCCATTGATCGGTTTACACCGCATTGGAGAGGCAGCCATGTTAAAAGAGAGATCTCAAAGATGGAAACCAGATGGATTTATGAGATCAAATCTTATACTCCCTTTGGCTTGACTATAGATTGGGACGTGAACTGTTTCATTAATAATAGCTAATATCCTTCTTCCCTACAGCCTGTTCCAATTTTTTCACTCCATCAGTCTATACATATTTTTTTCCCACTCGTTCTTTGGGTTATATATATTTTTTTTTATTCCATATGGTCCCTATATTGTGAGTACAAGATAGCACTATTATCATCTAGTGTCTGCTTGTATATTTCTGTACCATCTGGGAAGTATTTTCTTTTATCTTTTATGTTATTTATTATTATTGTCTGCTTTTTTAATGATTTTATACTCTGGGCCCATCCTATCTCTGAATAGCATCGGGATTGTGTCCAGAGGATGAATAAAAATATTTTTTTAATACATTTGTTATTGTAGAGAGATCAATTGATTTTATGTATTGGCCATGAGAACACAGGATTCGTTCTGCTGTGTTGTGAATGATGGTCATATCATCAGCTGTTGACTGCTTCCTGCCTGTGAGTCGCAGCAGATGGATGTTTGTGTTCCAGAGAATTCATTTCCGGCCTACGTCACTTCCTTCTGATTTATTTAGGCGTACCAGCGTCATCTCGTCCATGCCTCTGACGATATCCAATAGGATGAAACATTTAAGGCTGGACTTGATGCTGGTACGCTTCTATACCGCGGCGGCCACAATTTTACTAATGCCTTTTTGCTCTACTCGTTTGTAAGTGTTTAGGTGCTGAATGAAATTGTCCAAAAATGACGGATCACCATCCCATAGGAGGAGGATGTCATCAATCTATCTGCCCCAGAAGACTAATTCAGGCCTTCTGTCAGAGTAGATGACATCCTCCTCCCACTTGGCCATAAAGAGGTTAGCCATATTGGGGGCAAATTTAGCCCCCATGGCTACACCTCTATTCTGGACATAATAAGAATCTCCGAACCAGAAGTAATTATGGGACATGGCAAAGGTAAGTAATTTCAGCACAAGACCCCTTTGAGAAGCTATGAGGCTATCATCTTTTTGTAAAAAAGACTCCACTGCTTCAAAACCATCCTGATGTGAAATGATCGTATACAACGAAGTCACATCAGCAGTAGCCAACAGATATCCCTCTCCCCACTCGATGTTACCCAGGCAATTAATAACATCTGTGGAGTCTTTAAGAAAGGAGGGAGTATGAGTGACCAAGGGCTGTAAAAAGCCATCAATATATTTTCCAATTCTGGAAGTGACAGAATCTATTCCACTAATAAGCGGCCTACCAGGTGGTTTAGCCAAATTTTTATGAAGTTTAGAGAGGTAAAAGATCACAGCACTCTAGGTGCTGCAGGCATCAGATATGCTTTCTCTTTTTTATTCAATAACCCCTCCTCAAACCCTCTATTAATAATGCCAGTAAGCTCTTTTTTATACCTGGCTATGTGATTGTTGGGAAGAGAAACATAAGTGGAAGAGTCTTGAAGGATCCTGTTAATTTCCTTCAAATATGTTGCTTTCTCTAGAATGACAATCCCCCACCCTTGTAAGCAGGGCGGACTATAATATCAGTTCTATTTTTCAAAGATTCTAATCCTTAAAAAAATAAGGCTGTTTCTGCCTTTAACAATTCTCACTTTTTCTATATCCTTCAAAACTAGGTCTCGAAATACTGAGATGGGTGGAGCCACATTCCCAGGAGGATTGAAAAGTGAGGCGTTAGATAAACCCGAGTATCTAATCCTTTTTCGCGGGCGATCACTTACCCTTGGAGGTTTAGACAGAAAATATATTTAATATTAATTTTTCTGATAAATTTCTGCACGTCCATAAATGCACCGAACTTACTTAAAGGTTTTTCTGGTGCAAATTTAAGGCCACAATTAAGAACAGATTTCTCTTTCTCACTGAGTTCACTATTACTCAGATTGAATATACCAGACCCGTTCGGCTGTATCAAGGTATCAGGCAAAGAGTAGAAGGGGCGGGAATTGAGCCTAGAGACAAGCATTCTATGGGGTTTGTTAGAAAACTCATAGAATTCCTGTTTCGCCCAAAGCAAAGATTTAGAAGTGGCAGATGAAGTGAGGGATTTCAGTTGGTCACGCAGGCCAGTAACCAAATGGAGACGAGTCACTGTGGGGGAGGCCAAAAGGCATCATTCAGGAATTTTCAACTTGTCCAGTAAGCCCACTTTCTGAGCAGCCATGTTCTTCTTCTGGCGTGAGCCAAAGGATATACATTGACCCCTGAAAAAAGCCTTGTGGGTCTCCCACAGGGTGGATTCTGCCTCCACAGAACCTACATTCAATTAAAAAAATTCAGACAGGGCCTGTGAGAGGGCATCTTTAGTAATCAGTTGGTTTAACAGGGACTCATTCAATTGCCAATGGCGCTTCCTAGGGAAAGCCCCTGAGAGAGATAAATCCAGAGAGAGTGGAGCGTGATCGGACCAGGTAATTGGACCTAGGCCAGATGACACTACATTAGTCAAAAGAGGTGCAGAGACAAAGAAATAATCGAATATGAAAAACATCTTGTGTGATGAGGAGTAAAAAGAGAATTGTTTACCAGTTTGGTGTTTAATCCTCCAAACATCAAGTAAGCGATGGGTCCGTATCCGTCTCCGGAAGGAGGCAGATAGGGACTGTGTTGGGGGGGATCTGGTGTGGAACAAGGATTTCCTGTCTCTCGAGGGGAAGTAAACCACATTAAAATCACCTCCTATAATAGTGAATGGGTGAGGGGATTTCTCCAAAAGCCCAAAGGCGTCCGAGAGAAACCCTATCTGCCCAGTGTTGGGAACATTGGGAACATGAACATTCATAAGAACAAAGTGGATAGACAAGTATTCACATTCTAAAATTATATAACGCCCTTGTGGATCAAGGCGAGATGACTTAATCCGAAGAGGGCAGGTGCGCCTAATGAGGACTGCCACCCCTTTTTCCGGATGAGTCTGAAGCCACAAATGAATGAGGAAAGTAGCGGAAGGCAAATTTGAAAGAGCCACCAGAGCGGAAGTGAGTCTCCTGGATCAGGATCACGTCGGCTCCGGACGCCTTAAACTGCTTGAGAGCTGTCCAACGTTTCTTAATGGAGTTCAGTCCTTTAACATTGTAGGATAAAAGTTTTAAAGCCATAGGTATGAGAAAACATAAGGCACTTGGATCCTAGAAGAGATAGGGGGCGTCCCCAGGTCAAACAAAAATTGAGGGTGTAAATGGAAAAAAAAAGGTCATACAAGAAAAAACAAGGAAAAAGAAAAGTGTCTTGTAGAGGTCAAAAGCAGAACAAACATAAGGCACCAAAGGCCTAAATGGCAAGGGAAAAAAGTATCAAACAATGAAAAACCAGAGGGGTAAAAAAACCTTGGGAACCCATGGACTGTGCCACGTGGTGCTTGTGGAAACAAGGTTGCACCACCAGACAGGGAGAGAGTAGTCACGGCATCTCTCTCCTACCCAACAGTTAGTGCAAAAGAACAAAACATTAATAAACAATACCACCTCCGGAGTGGGCCGAGGGAGCCGCCACCAGTCCAGCAGCAATCAAAATGGGAATCAGATGGTAAACACGGCGAGAGTGTAGGGCCTAAGGATCTCAGGGAGCAGAGTTGAACAGAGTCAGATGG
Organism: Pelophylax lessonae; assembly: GCF_965119305.1. Taxonomy (NCBI): domain Eukaryota; kingdom Metazoa; phylum Chordata; class Amphibia; order Anura; family Ranidae; genus Pelophylax; species Pelophylax lessonae. Next base: position 614,439,529 of record NC_138771.1, on the reverse strand, counting down.
GGTATTTGCTCAGACGGGAACGCTGTGGTGTGGAATAGGACTTCTTTGAGGGTCTGCAAACAGGGGTCCAGATTCTGGAAGGTGCTGCTGGAGCTCGAGGCGTAGAAGGCGGCGGGAGGACCTAGTCAGTTGGAAGTGGTGGGAGGCCCAAGTTTTTGAGAAAGGCGTCACATTCATGAAGATCCCGTAGGGAGTGTTGCACTCCATCCTTCATAACACTCAGGCAGAAGGGAAAACCCCAGTAGTACGGGACTTCATGAGATTAGAGATGGGTGGTGATGGGGCGTAAGAAGTGCCTTTTTGCCAGTGTGATAGGGGATAAATCACTGAAAATGTGAATCTTGTCCCCTTTATATTCAATGTGAGGTCAGTTACGGGTAGCCAGGGAGAGAGCTTCCTTGCTATCGTAATAGTGAAAGGGAATCACTACGTCTCTGGGCCTGGCCCCCGCAGGGGGTTTGGGGGCCAGTGACCTGTGGGCACGATCCAACTGCCAGTCTATGTCCACAATATCAGGTGCAAGATACTTAAAGAGGCCCAGGAGGTAGGGTTGGATCTTGTTATCAGGCACATTTTCTGATATCCCTCTGATGCGCAGATATTGGTGTCTCTTCCTATTTTCCAGGTCTTCCTGGTCGATTTGTAACTGGAAAACTGACTGTTTCAGAGAAGAGTTTTCCTCTTCATGGGCTTGTACCTATTGGATCATATTATCAAATTCAGTTTCCAGGGTTGACGTACATTCCCCAATCTCGTCAATTTCACCCCTCAATTCCTGGGATAGCTTCCCGGCTTCCTGGGCTATATTGCATGTTAGCTGGAGTAATAAAGTTTGCAGTTTTTCGTCCAGGAGTTATGGAGTTAAAAGGGACTGAGTAGAGAGTCCCCTAATATTGGAGGTGGCTGCCAGTGAAAAGTGAAGGGCCGTAGGAATGGTGTCCCGATCGTGCAGATCTCCCTGAGAAATCGAGGCCAAGGATGCGGGCCTAGTCAGGAAACGCTCCATAGCTGCAGGAGGCTGCGGGACAGATGGAGGCCGTGGGTATGGTTTCTGATAGCCAATTTTCACCAATCAGCTTCTAGGTTTTATTGTCAAAGCTTAACTGAACAAGCTGAAGTTAGAAGCTGATTAAATATTATGCATAGCTGCACCAGATTTTGTCTGCATCAGTTTTAGTAAATCCCCCTCATTGTCTTCTTGCATTTCAAATGACTGGAAAAACATCCTCTGTTCTGGAAATAGCTTAACCTCCCTGGTGGTATGATTATGTCAGGAATTACATACCAAAAGCGGTACAATTGTTTTCATGGAAATTTGGCGTTATGTATTATAGGCCTACAATTCTTAGTAATTACTGACTTAAACCTGACCAAAACAAGAGTCTAGTAGACATCCCAGATGTGATAAATTTGAAACACAAATGCGTGAATTATAATCGAATCAATAATATTATTTTATTATTTAATATATAATATATATATAATAAAATTATATTATTGATTAGATTATAATTCATGCATTATATATTATATATAGATATATGTGTGTGTATATATATATATATATATATAAATACATATACACACACACACATATATATATATATATATATATATATATATATATATATATATATATATACACATATATATATATATATATATATATATACATATATATATATACCGGTATATATATATATATATATATATATATATATATATGCATATATATATATATATATATATATATATATATATATATACATATATATATATACATACATATACATATATATATACATATATACATATATATATATATATATATATATATATATATATATATATAATATAAAATGTGTTTTGTGTTTTGTGCAACGTTTTTTTTTTTTTTTGAATTTCCCTCCCTAGTGATCACACCGACGGTGGACGGTGGAGCGGCGGGACTCTCGGCTGGCGATCTCAGCAATGAGAGATCATCGCTGGATCGCCAGGATAAGGTAAGAGAACACTGCTGCGCTCTCTGCAATCCACCCCGAGCGTGACTCAGGGTTACCGATCCTGCAATGAAAAATCCACCCCGAGTAACGCTCGGGATTACCGCCTAGGTAGTTAAGTAAAATTGGGTTTGCATCAACTTCTGCATCTTATTGAAGAGTTAAGTTGCTTGTGGATGGCGTCAAGTCTGCAGGTGACCACAATGTCCAGATAGACTGAGGTTGATTTACTAAAACTGGAGAGTGCAAAATCTGGATCAGCTCTGTATAGAAACTAATCACCTTCTAGGTTTTTTTTCAAAGCTTAATTGAACAAGCTGAAGGTAGAAGCTGAATGGCTACCATGTACTGTACACCTGAACCGGATTTTGCACTCTCCAGTTTTAGTAAATCAACCCCACTGGGTCCAGGGAACGTATTGCCAATGCATAAAGCAGCATTTGAAACAGAACAACATTCAGTATCAGACATTAAGGCTGGGTTCACACTTAGTGCAGAGCGGCTCACAGCAGGGGTTCGGTGCATGCCTGTTCTCCATTTCAGGGATGAATCAGGCCCAAATTTTTGCCTGAATTTGAACCTGAAACTGAGCCAAAGACGCACAGGACCCCTGTGTAATCCGCTCCGCAACCGCCACAGAGATGTGTGAACCGGCTCCACTGAGAGCCGGGCATACTCTCCTGTCATGAGAATTGGATGCAGGGAAACCTAGGTCACACTAGTGTAAGTAAAAAGCAACACCTAAAAAAGGAGGTACTCCCCGCGCCTAGGAGTTGTGCTTAGTTTTAAAATGATAAAAATATAAATACTGTGATAAACTAGTAGTTTTTAACTATAATTAATTAGCAGCAGCCGTAGTAAAAAAGTGGATATGAAAAAAATAGTCCTGATAGGGGCTATCTACAGCGCTTGCTAAAATGTGCAAATTGTGTAAAATTGTGTATAAAAATTTATATATTCTTAATATTCCTAGGACTAAAATAAATCATTTAAGTTTTGTGCAAATATTGTGCAAACAACAATCATAATACTTCCAAAAATATATATGTAGTTAATGAGAGTTCATCTTTGTGATATAAATATCTAAAATATATAAAGTGCAATAAAGTCCAAAATTCAGTTGTTTCCTATTTTTTCAAGGATAGTGAAAAAGTGCTCAACAATAAAATTCCAATGGTGATATATAAAGTGCAGGTGCTGAATTCCTTCTTCCGAGTGTGATTTAGAAGATGGGTGACTTACCGAATGTCGTGGGTCTCATATACCCTACGATACTGAGACCAATCAAGCATGTCTGTAGGTCCCCTTTAAATGTCTCCTGGCTGTGCTGTTGGTGGTTTCCTCCTCACCGCTCCATAGGACAGCGTATGGTGTTGTTATAAAAGGGAAGATAAAAAGGCTCCAGATAGTGTAATAACATTTTTAAAAGGGGTTTATTCCATAAGAATAGGACAAAGTTTCCAAAAATCAAATAAGCACCGTTTGACAAAGATTGGTAAAGATCGTTTTACAGGTTTCCGCGACTCTATGGTATAAACCTTGCAGAGTGGCGAGCGGAGGTGAATCCGGCTTGCGTTCCAATGCACGTCACGTTGTGCGTTCCACGCTCTGACGCGTTTCGTCACATCCGGTGTAACACTAGTGTAAACCCAGCCTTATAAAACTGAAGGCCTGGTGATGTGACATTCATTAAACTGCTCATTATGAATTACCGGTAGGTGCAAATAGAAGGCCTATAACAGCCACAAATGGAACATGCCAAGTGCTGTCAGCTCAGTTGCCATACACCTTCACACATTGATTATATTTGTAACTCTTCTATGTTTATAGGTGCTACATACTTTCCTGTCTTTGCTCCAAGCTGCCTATCCTCTGAGAAGCTTGGAAGTCTAAATTGTTCAATGATTCTGTTGGCGTCAAGACCCTGATGATTACTGCTAGCTCTAGAGATATTGAAACATTTGACTTTATGTTTACTTTAACACTGCACTGGAATTGCACCTTTTGACTCTGGGGGTATATAAAGGTCTGCCTGGTAAACCCGTCACAAATTTGGGAAATGAAAAATGAGCAGTTGCCTAAAAAATGCATAAGAAGAAATTTCCTGCGAAAAACCACACTGCAAAATGATAACTCCGGAGATATAAGCAGCTAAAATTGTGAACAAAACTTGTCATTATACATAATTGACAAGCATAGGTCCACCCGCTCCTGACTTCTAAATCTTTTTTTGTTTGATGAGGCATTGCATCACAAAGACAAGCAGAGAGGCTGGAGGCTGTAAAACATTTACAAGAAAAGTAGACATTTGAATTTAAGTGAACTCTGCTAATACATTTATTGATGTGGTCAGTTTGGATTGCCCAGGTTGTGACTTTAAGTGCTGTGCTAACAGGGAAAGGTTGGAGGCATGAAGCACGGGATTGTAGGAATGTCTTGGCTGTGGGGGTTGGACTGGACTTTTGGTATAGATTGTGTCTGTAGTTGGTAGTGTCATATGGAACCTGCTTTTTTTTTTTTTAAGAATAAAGTATTATTAATCTTAAAATATAAAGTACAGACATAGAAAAGACTACATCATGTCAATTACAAAAAAAAAAAAAAAACATTCCCGCTGTGAAGAACAGAAAGCAAAATCACTCCACGTTGTAGTCAAACTGTATAAAAAGGAAATAACTTTAATATACATGCCCTGCGTATCTGACCTACAAAATTTATCTGGGACCCGTTGGGGGTGGGCATAGTATATTCTGGTTTCTAGAATCTCATGTTAAGAGCTTTGCAGGGGTCTCCATGTGGGCCTTGGAATGCAGTGAGTTGCCAAGATTGGGGCATTGGGATGTGCTGCTTTCCTAAAAGGAGGAAATCACCATTGTGGCTGGATATATAGAGCCTTCTTTTAAATTTAGGTTGCCCAACACATGAAGAGGCCAATGTGGTCATTGGTCCATTAGCAAAGTGACATATGGTAGATGGTTGAAGAGTTAGGCAGGGCTACCCATGAAGTAAACTGCCCAGGTTAATTTCCTAGTAGATTGCCCCGTAGCCAGGCACACAATCACAGTCACTCTTTGCCTCCAAAAACCAGTCTAGGGTTGTTCTTTTTGTTGTTTTTATTTTTGAAGTAACTGGGATAGGGTTGAGGGAATTGAGTGGGATACTCCAAAAATGGGAACTATGTACAGGTTAAAGACAGTAAACTTATTTCCTGAAAGCTAAAGCATATGTCATTGCAATAGCAAACTGTGGATTTGGCTTTGTAATAGAATCAGATAAAAGCAGGCTTCTTTCTTTAGAGCAACCAGAGCAGAGTCCCTTCACAAAGAACTACTGTAGATAAACTAAGCCATTTAAGACACCTGCAGCAAGCCCTCCAGGATGGACTTTCCCTCTGCAGGCAAAGACCCAGCAGCTCTGTGTCTCAGAGTATTTATACAGACTCCCAGCAGCCTTCAGGGCCATCCTCCTTGAGATTGGACAGGGCTGTATAAATATTAATTCTGCTATTTGCATTGTTTCACACCTATGTTCCAGAGAGTTCTCCAGTAATCACATGGAATCATATTTGTTGGGTGTGTGCCAAGGTCTCACCTTGCCCTCCTGTTGGCAGCCATCTTGGACATGTGCAGACTGCTACCTCTTATAAACTCTGATTGCATCATCACTTGCCTGATGCTGGGTGTCGCACAGGGTTGATGCTGCACACCTGACTATATCAAATACCTGATGGGTTGCAGTCCTTGCCCTGGCATTTATGCTCCAAGGTGCATCACAGCTAGCAGTCTTCTGTTCTCCGTATTCCTCTGTGGATGACCAGGCTTGGCTGACGACTCTCCTGGCTCTCAACCCTGCATCCGCAGATGACCCAGCATCGGTAGACTACCCACTTCTGGACTCGACCCAGGCTTGGATGATTACCCCTTTCTGGACCTGACCCTGGCTTGAAAGGGCGTCCTTTCAAAAGGCGGACACTCGCTTCCAGAGTGCGCACCGCCATTACACAGCTATGAAGTGATACAAGGTAAGACTACAACAGGATGGGAACTCACCACCACGACTTATGTTAGCAATACTTGACTATTTTAAACTACCTCCTTTCCTTATATCAGTTTCTCTCTTTGCTCCTTCCGATATTTGGTATTTGGGAGTCACTTCACCTAGTCCACTCTTGTGAACACCTGGTACCGACCGGTATGAGTGCTCTGTATGCCTTTCATTACATTTGGGGAACATTTTGGTTGAGACGATTGGTACTTATTATCTTTTAATTACCACACTAGCATAATTGGATTGATCCCAACGCAGTACAGAGCACCCATAGACATAAGCTCCAAGGAGCTTTTCTACTGTCCACACACTTTCACAACCTTTGTATGCATTTCTCCTTCTCAAATTCTATGGAGAACTGTGCTCTCTCTTTCCCAGCAACCTGTCTGACAATGAGGGGTTATCTGGGATGAAACTTCGCGTTTTCTTCTTTCACTTTTTCTACCTTATTCTCACACGTCTCGTGGTGGTGGTAGGATCCATACCCACCAATATGATCCTTTGGGGCCTCACCAATTTTTCCATCCTTTTGTTACACACAGGAACTCCCCTCCAGATGGAGATACGCATCTTTTGATCAGACTACTATATTCCCTTTTTAGGGATCCAACTTTGGATACTTGTTCATACTGTATGTATACAATTTTGAATATCCATTGACATCTATTATAGGCCTTGATACAATTTGTGGGTTACACTAACATCTACCAATATCTCACTTACAGACGCCCTGCAGTGTGGGCTGTTCTTTCTGGGATCCTCGTGGGAGTCCTTGGTGGGATGACTGCATCTCCCTCGCTCCATATCTTTAAGTTTGGTCTGCCATTAAACACTTAAACTGTTACAAAAACCGTTTTAAGGCAAGATACAGACCTGGAGAAACTGATATTTGGCAACTCTTTCTGATAACAGGAGCCATAGGTCCTTTCCTGGCTTCGTTTTTATGTTTTGTGGCCCTCTCTTTCACGTCACATTTAGGATGTGTCCTCAAGGTATGTACAAACTTAGACACAAATGCAATATGTGAAATTTTGATAACCCTATATGGGTGCAACAGACATCTTGTATAAAAATGGATGTAAATGTCTCTACATGCAATACTACTCTACTGTGTTTTTTCTAATGACTGCAATATGTTTTACATCTTTAGTCTGAGATTCTTTCCTGTTGGACCACTGAGAAAGGTTACCAACCGAAACGCGTCTGGTCCCTTCCTTTCAAGAAATCCCAGCCATTCTTATCTGTGATGTATCACTTGGCCACTTGTTTTTAATCACTATTTGTTTGTAACCTATGTATACAGTTATTTTCACTTGTTTTTCATTCTCACAATGTAATTCATATTATCTATTGTACAAATAAAATTTGAAGAAATCTACTCTAGCTCTGGTCTTTGCCATTTAAAGTCCCACCCCTAGGGGATCTCTTTGCTATAATTTATACCAAGGGATGCTGGCAATCTCCAGGGTAACCACCCTATCCGAATTCTTCATTCCTTCTTTACCAAGCTTGACCTAAGGGCTGTGTATAACCTCGTTAGGATCAAGGAGGGAAATGAGTAGAAGGCCACGTTTAATACCAGAAACGGTCATTATGAATCTCTGGTTATGCCCTTTGGCTTGTGCAATGCGCCCGCTGTCTTCCAGGAGTTCATCAATGATGTCTTTCATGATATGTTGCAGCAATACGTGGTAGTCTATTTGGACAATATCTTTATTTACTCGGACTCCATTGAATCACACTACCCGAATGTCAGATGGGTGCTACAATTGTTATGTGAGAATGGGCTTTTCTGTAAGCTTGAGAAGTGTGAATTCCACCTGTCTCAGGTTGCCTTCTTGGGCTACATCATTTCTGCTGAAGAGTTCTCCATGGACCCTCAGAAGATTTCGGCTGTTCTACAATGGCCTAGCCCCAGTGGTCTCCATTCCATTCAGAGTTTCCTTGGGTTTGCCAACTACTATCGTAAATTTATCAGGAACTTTTCCTCTTTGGCTAAACCTATCTATGATCTGACCAAGAGTGGCAGCGTTTCCCTCCATTGAACGCTTGCTGCCATCCAAGCTTTCGAGGCCCTCTAGTCTGCTTTCGCTTCGGCTCTTATTCTGTTTCATCCCAATCCTGGTTTTCCTTTTGTCCTAGGGGTGGATGCATCTGAGATGGGAGTAGGCGCCCTCCTGTCTCAGCATCGGACACCTGATGGACCCTTACTTCCTTGTGGGTTCTACTCCAAAAAGCTGTCTCTAGCTGAATGCGATTATGAGATTGGATACAAAGAGGTCTTGGCCATTACCCTGGCACTTGATCGAAGGTTCTGTGGTTCCAGTTCTCATTCTCACTGATCATAAGAATCTGACGTATATCTCTCTGGGGCCAAGAGGCTCACAACCCCCTCAGACGAGATGGGCCTTATTCTTGTCTCATTTTCACTATGTGGTCTCCTATTAGCCCAGCTCCAAGAATGTTAAGGCTGATGCCTTGTCTTGCCAGTATTCTGAGTTGTCCATGGAGGACTCCGTGTCAACACTGCTCATACCTTCAGATCATATCCTGGCTGCCATCTGCACCAACTTAACCTCTCCTTTTGGGGACCAGATCTCGGCTGCTCAACCTGATGCTCCCACAGAGAGTCCTGCTGGCAAATGTTTTGTACCTGAGGGGTTACGCATCAGACTCCTGCACATGTACCACAATTACAAGGCTGCCGGTCATCCTGGTAAGAACCAGATGTCCTGAGCTATTTCCCATCAGTTCTGGTGGCCGTCTCTCCGCACTGAAGTTGCTGGGTATGTGGCTGCTTGTTTGGTCTGTGCCCAAAACAAATCTCTGCGGCACCTTACCTTGGGCCTACTGCATCCCATTCCCAATGGGGAGTGTCCCTGGTCCCACCTGGCCATGGATTTTTTTGTGGAACTTCCCGCATCTCAAGGTTACCCAGTTATCCTCATCGTTGTGTTCTGTTTAAGAGACTGCTTACCACTCAGGAGCTTGCCTCTGTGTTTGCCAGGGAGGTCTTCCATTTAAATGGGTTGCCTAAGGAGATTGTCTCGGACCGTGGGTGCCAGTTTGTCTCTAGGTTCTGGTGTCCCTTTTGCTCCCAGTTGGCCTACCATCCGCAGTCCAATGGTGCCGCTGAGCGTTCCAACTAAGCTCTGGAGCATTTTACCCCGCTGTTATATCTCTGACTATCAGGACAATTGGGTTGATCTGCTACCATGGTCAGAGTTTACCATGAACTCTCCATCAACTTGTCTTCCGAAATGTCTCCATTCATGGCCAATTTAGGGTTCCAACCCACTGTGTTGCCCAAGTTATTCTCGCCACAGGACATCCCAGCTGTGGTGGATCATCTTCGTGCCCTTCGTTCCTCTTGGGTGCAGATTCAAGAGTCTTTACCGGTCTCTGCACAGTGTCAGAAGCTCCAGGAAGACCGGAGATACTGACTTTGCCCACTCAAACTGGCACTCCATTTTGTTGGTCCTTTTTGCATCCTCCATAAGGTGAACTCGGTGGCCTTTGCCCTTGGTATTCCCCCTAGTCTCCAATGTCTTTCACGTGTCACTTTTGAATCCACCGGTTTGCAATCACTATGTTTCCTCACTTCCTCGCTCTCGTCCCATTCCTGTGGGCAATCATGAGGAGTATGAGATTAGCAACATCTTGGATTCTCATCTCTTCCGAGGTCAGGTTAAATACCTGGTGCACTGGAATTGTTATGGTCCTGAGGAGCGCTCCTGGGTTTCCTCCGCTGATGTTCATGCTCCTGCCCTTCTCCGTGCTTTCCATGTTCACTTTCCTCAGAAATTGCAGGGGAGGGTACTGTCAAGGTCTTACCTTGCCTGCCTGTTGGCAGCCATCTTGGACATGTGCAGACTGCTGCCTTATAAACTCTGATTACATTATCACTTGCCTGCTGCTGGGTGTCGCACAGTGAAGATGCTGCACACCTGACTATATCAATCACCTGATGGGTTGCACTCCTTGCCCTTGTGTTTGTGCTCCAAGGTGCGTCACTGCTAGCAGTCTTCTGTTCTCCATGTTCCTCCGTGTATGACCAGGCTTGGCTGACGACTCTCCTGGCTCTCGACCCCGCATCGGCAGACGACCTGGATGACTACCCTCTTCTGGACTAGACCGCAGCTTGTTCCTGATCTCACTCATCACTCTTGCTGTGCGTTTATTAGTGTTTGCTCCAATAAACTGCTTTATTTTACCTGCATCTCCGTGTGGTCTGGTTTTCTGGCACCCTGACAGGGTGACAAAACAAATATATACAATTCTTATCCTAACTAATCCCTATTGTTATCTAAGAATACACACAAGTGTTTATAGTTGCAGGTTATTACTGCTGCCAAAGTTCAACAGTCTTCATCTAGAAGAAAGCAGAGTTAGGCCTTATATGCATTACATCGAATGCCTTCTGAGGCCCCCTGATCATTTTCTGACCAATAAAGTCTCATATCATCTCTTCATTTATATAAGACCATGGAATCAGTAAGCCAAAAAGGGCATCACTTGAAGCTGTAAGTTTTGAATAGCAGAAACTTTACCCAAGGTCTCTGGTTGAGTGAAAAACATATCTAATCTAGATAGAGTTTTGTAGGAGTCAGAATAGCAGGAAAATTCTTTATGATCACGGTGCATCCAGCGCTAAACTTCCACTCACCCATAGCCCTCTGCCCAATCCCGTAAAAAATGGTGGTTGAGATACAGGAGCCGCCCAATCTATCAAGGGTTGGTGACATAAAGTTATCAAAGTCCTCGGCAATAAAGATGACCCCTTTAACTATCTGGAGCAATTTGCTGATGCAATTTAACATTCAGTTAAGATCAAAAGGAGGGGGCATATTAATATTCAACAATGTATAATATGCATCAAGGTATTTTAGGATTACAATAAAATAACAACCATAGGGATCAGTAACCACCTTTTCAATCTGCATCGACAGTGCCCTAGTGATCAGAATTGAGACTCTCCAAGAATACATAGAATAGTTGGCATGGAAGGCATGAGAGATATTGGGAAGTTTTAAGGCCATAACCCACGAGGCGGTAAGGTGCATCTCCCGAAGAAATATTATCTGTGATTTAAAGTGGTTTTAAACCTCAATCATGAAATCTGAACGTACATATCTGTAGTGTTTACTTGTCTATCTCCAAAGTGTAATTTCTCTCTAGTGCTTAGTTCCTCTGTTATCAGCACGAGTCACTTCTAAGAATTTTTCCTGACACATGAGCTCAGCACACAGCTTGTCTATTTGGAACACAGCTCTGCAACTTTCCTTCATTCCTGTGCCATGTGTGGAGGGGGTTGTCTCCCTTTCCTCCAATCAGCTCTTACACAGTTTACAAGAGCTCTAACTGCAGCTCTCCACCCCCTTCTATATGCTACTGACAGATGCAGAAGGGTTTTATCACAATTCTGCATGTTTGAACAGATGTAAGGAAGAGAAGACTGCAGATAAACAAGTAAAGTAAGTAAATTAAAACTTATGTAGGAGAATTAGTTTAAAGTGATTGGAAAAAAACAAAAAAAAAAAAAAAATATGTTATATTTACCTTCTCTGTGCAATTGGTTTTGCACAGTGCAGCCTGGATCCTCCTCTTCCCGGGTCCCACTTCTGCTATCCTTGCACCTCCCCCTGTTGAGTGCCCCCACAGTAAGCAGCTCAGGCCCCACCCCCTCACTCTCCTGATTGGCTGCCTAACTTTGATTAACAGCTGCAGGAGCAAATGGCGCCATGGCTGTGTCTCAGCCAATCAGGAGGGAGAGTCCCGAACGGCCAAGGGACTTGTGGACATCACTGGGGAGAGAGGGGGCTCAGGTAAATATTATTGGGTTCTGGGGGGGGGGGGCTGCTACACACAGAAGGCCTTTTATTTCAATGCATAAAAAAAAACTTCTGACTTTACAACCACTTTAATGTCTGTGTATCATCTGTGGTTATTCACTTCACTAAGTATATGAGAGTGTTTATAACCACTTTAACCCCTTTCATTTGGTCAAATACCAGGGACCTCTTGATTTTGGAATTAAGTCCCCATGACATTCCAAGACAATTTGCTAAGAGACATAATGACCTAAATACACAAAATGACATGGTCATGTGCAGACCAAATATATCAATACAAGGGCTCCTGAAGGCTCTGAAGAAGAAGGAGTATCCTTTGAATCCATGCCTTCTGATTCAGTACTTTGCTGCCTGGCTATTAAAAACATTCAGCTTGAGCCCTGGTTTTGTTCCTGTCCACTGACTGAGTGCTACCTTGATTTTGCCTCTGTGTCTTACCTGGTGGTTCACAGTTGTCTGTGACTCACACCCAACAGATGGACTGCAACATCAGCCCTCATGCTACTTTGTGTCCTCAGTTCTCCTGTCCCCATTACCAGGGGTGTTAATCAAGAAGCTCTGTCTTTAGCTCAATCTCCACAAAGCATGTGATATACCTTCAGATGTCAGTTGTTCATTCATTAACAATTATAAGAAAAAATGTTCTACAAAACTGTGAATTTGCATTTGGTGCATGTTCAGGCGCTGAAGGAGGGGAAAGCTCTGGAGCATAGATCAATACTCATCAGCTAGGAAGTATATTGGTCCAAGAAAGAGGTTGTCATGGAAGAATGGAACAAAGGTGCAAATTTAACAAGAGCCTGATTGTAGAGCACAATTTAGAGTGATACTGGAATATTTACCTTCCAACAGTTGAAGGACTTTCAAAGGTTAAGCTTACTTAAGTGTTTAAAGAATATCAAGAACAAAATTTTGAAGCCTTTGCACTATATTGTCAATAAGCTGTGTTGTGTATTTAGCATTTTAGAGGTAAGAGCAAAAAGGATCTAAAGTTTCACAACATGCTGTTTTTTAGTTATCTGTCCCAAAAAAAGGTTGTCAGTCCCCTATCTAGCTTGCACAGTTGAGGTTTTTTTTCTAGATTTTTGGGGACCTGCATAACACATGCTTTTGGATATCAAATAATATGTGAGGTACTGCTAACCTGTTAGGCTAGGTTCACATTTATGCATTTTTTTGTGTTTTTGCAGAAACGTAGAAATGCAGGGCAATCTTTTTAACTTGTTTTTCCTATGGGTCCCCTTCACATTTATGCAGCTTTCCGCAGAGTGTTTTTTTTTTAAGAGAAGCAGGCACTTTTTTACATGCAGGACAGCAGGTAAAAGAACCCCTGACCTTAATCCACCACAAATGAAAATTTAAGACAACAAATCTCCAATGGTAAGAACAAAAAAGAGCAGAGGGTTGATTGCCCAAAAGGCTAGCAATTAGAATTAAAGCACTGTTTCCTAATTTACCCTAATCATTCCCTATATACATTTTACATTACATAGTTACATAGTAGGTGAGGTTGAATAAAGACAATAGTCCATCCAGTTCAACCTGTGTAGGTGTGTGTGGCAGTAATCATCTCACATAGACCTTAATGTCCTGATCCTTGAGATGTAAGTCTAAGAGTCTTTTGAAAGCCACCATACTTCCCGCAGAAACCACCTCTTGTGGTAGAGAATTCCACAATCTTGTAGCCCTAACAGTAAAGAACCCCCCTCGTTGCCTGAGGTTAAAGCGCTTCTCCTCTAATCACATTGTATGTCCTCGAGTCCTCATGCAATCCCTTCGAATGAACAGCTTTTTTTCTAAGCTGAGATCCCCATTAAGATATTTATAAATTGCTATCATGTCCCCCCTCAGACGTCTCTTCTCCAGGGAGAATAAATCGAGCGAATGCAGACGCTCTTCATAGTTAAGGTCCTCCAATCCCCTAATCAGTTTAGTTGCCCTTCTCTGGACTCTCTCCAGCTCCAACACATCCCTCCTGAGGACTGGCGACCAGAACTGGACAGAATATTCCAGATGCGGTCGGACCAGAGTTTTATAAAGTGGAAGGATTATAGTCTTTTCTCTGGAATACATCCCTTTCTTTATGCATGCTAATAATCTGCTGGCCTTGGCAGCTGCTGCTTGACATTGCATGCTGTTGCCTAACCTATCATCAACCAAGACTCCCAGATCCTTCTCCATTTTTGATTCCCCCAAGGGTTCCCCTCCTAACGTGTATTGTGTTTTTATGTTTTTAGTCCCCAAGTGCAAAACCTTACACTTCTCCACATTAAACCTCATTTGCCATGTCGTTGCCCACTCCGTTATTTTGTCCAGGTCATTCTGTAGGATATCTGCTTCATGCTGTGCAGTTATTGCCCTGGCCAATTTTGTGTCATCTGCAAAAACTGATAACGAACTACTGATCCCGTCCTCAATGTTGTTTATGAATAAATTGAACAAGGTTGGTCCCAGGACTGAGCCCTGGGGCACCCCGCTTACTTCCTCAGACCAGTCTGAGTATGCACTGTTTATTACCACCCTTTGGACACGGCCTTTTAGCCAGTTCCGTATCCAGGAGCAAACCCTGCTCTCGATACCTGCAGACCTTATTTTATATGCAGTCAGTAATCCCTATTTTTTCCGTATATCAGCTTCTAGTACACTAACACAGACATAATGCCTGCCCTATAGCCTCCCTTTTATAGTGATGGAACTTGCTCATTCAAAAGGCTCTTTGTTGGCTCTTCCAAGCCTGCTGGCCATATTTCAAAAGCCATGCAGTGTGTATTATGATTATTAAAAAAAAAAAACAAGGCAAATATGCACAAACATTTACCAGGACCGCAACTCCTAATTATGTAGGATTCACTTTAAACCAATGTAAGTAGCAAACCTGGACCTCATCCATACTAATGACAAGTAGGAACATGTTAAGTGTTAGAAGTATTTTTATTTACCTGGCAACATTTCAACAGAATCAAAAAGGGACTGTCTGCCAAACAGGAAGCAGATATATTTACTCCAAGGAGAAACGTGCTGACATGAACAAAGTCTTAATTTTAAAGTTCCAGGCCACATACAGATTTGCCAGTAAACAGAAAAAAAAGGAAGTACAGCTTCCACTAAAAATGCCAAGAGAAAATTAAATGAGAATTTATACAATTCCTTTGGTCAGATAGCCCGCCTAGGAGTAAAACAGAAATATTTTCTATGCCTAAAGGTTCTGAAGGTATGGGACTTCCAGACCCAGTTCTATATTATCAAGCTTCACATTTGTCCTGTTTATTGGATTGGTGCAACCATTCTAAGGAGAAAAGCTGGGTATCCTTTGAGCAATCTAATCTGCACATTAGGCTTAAGGCCCTCCCGTGGCTTGGTAATTCATGCTTGACTTCAGTGAAGGACCACCCCATTCTGGGAGTCACCTATAAAATTTACCAGTTTCTAAGAACTAAGGCGATACAATTTTCACCACCATCATTTATGGTGCCAGTGATTGGAAATCCAGACTTTCCACCAGGACTGTCTGATCCAAAATTTCAGCGTCTTATTGGAATAGACACGTTTAGACTGAGATTTTAGGGATTTGAACGGCTGGAAACCCTTTTCTGATATTCAATCTATGCTTTCACCTCCCCTTCCTCTGTGGCAAGTAATCTAAATAAGGCACTATCTATCTTAGTTGCCTCTTTTTCTAAAGTTTCATAATTCACCTACATTGTTTGAGCAATGGTGCATAGCAGGCCAAAGGATATGAGGGGACCTTTTTAGGGCATATACTGCATTAGTTAGTAATTACATAGAATGTTTCTGAACAGCGATATCACATGTTGGAGATGTGGAGAAGATAGGGTAACACTTTTCCATATCTTCTGGACTTGTTCTCGAATATGTTCTTATTTCCAAGATGTTTGTGCTCTAATCAAAGACCTTACCTTCCTTTCTTTAGATCAGAATCCAGCAGCCTGCCTGCTACATTTTAGCTCTTTCAAAGAAAGATATCGACAATCGGTGGTGAGACATTTGCTCAATTGCATACCAGCGCAGTGGAAATCTACCTCTCCTCCTACGCTGGTTCACTGTAGATGATATAAGGTATATGGAGGAACTCACTGCATCAATGAATAGACAGGAAGCTCTATTCCATAAACCATGGACTCAATGAAAAAATTCAAGCTCTCAAGGTATCAGACTCTCTTTCATTGAAATAGCGGTGCGCAACATTTTTTTTTCTCAGTTTCTCTCCTTCCTCTCTTCCTCCTTCTCCTTTCCTCTTCTACTTCTTTAGGTCTATTTAGAAGTATAGAATAAAACCTAATGGGACTCTGCAATGCAACCAAGCAGAGTAAGTTTATTGGTCATTTTCTTTTCTTCTCTTTTTAGGTCACGAACCAAGCAGATCAATAATCTATATGGATATACTTTCCTCCCCCTGCTATGTTTAAAATTTGCAGGCATCTCTATGACATTTAAGATATACTATGAGGGGGCTCTTTTATTTTTTTTCTATCAGATGTAGGATTTTGTAGGTCATAAAAGTATAAGATATTTGTAATTTCTTTTTTTTTTTTTATGGAAGGGTCGCTTTAAATAAAGAAAATAAAAAAAAAAATGCCAAGAGACCTAACCTGGCCATATACGGGTTGAATTTTGGCCTGTGCAGCAGGAGCCAGCCGAGATTCGAACCATGAACCATGTATGTGCAGGCTGAATGTACCCAAGTAGATAGATTGATCAACTTGAGTACGACCAGCCCGTATGATTTTATATGTGATTATTGCTAGCTTCGATTATAGGAACTAGCAGTAGTGATGGACAAACATCGGCTGTGGCGGTTCGCAAACGTCAGCCGAGAATTTTCTCAAATGTCCGCGAACCGCAAGTTCGCGGCGGGCACCATTCACTTTAATGGGAGGCGAACTTTAAAAACCTTTAGGTCATATTTTCAGCCACAAAAGACTTACAAGCTGTGCACAAATAGTCCCACCACATGGACAATGTCATAACATAAGGAAATTGCAATTGGAAAAGTTGCCCAAAATTTTTATTTATTTTTTTTAACAGCAAAAAATGGACTTCCGCTTCCGGCGCTTATGTGACCAGCAGCACGGAACGGCGGCTCCGGCTAACCTGCATATCATAGCCTCCCGACAGTCCACTCGAGCCATTTGACCCGGCGATCCTCCCTTTCGCTCCTCGGGTAACGGTAAACATGGACAAATTTGTCCACCACGGACCTCTGCAGCCCGCTACAACCCCTAAGGGCGCTTCGGTTCCACAACCCTCACATGAGGCAGACATGGCGGATGCGGCTCCTCCTTCCGCCGCCAATACACAGGGCCAGTTCTCCCCTGCATTCCCTGACACACAAGTCGCCTCTCTTGCACAGGCTGTGGCCGCCCTGCTGTCACCCACCATAACTGAAGCGGTGGACAAAGCCATCGCACAGTGCATAGTGCAGCTAAGAAAGGAGCTGGGAGAACACTCACACAGACTGTCAGAGCTGGAGCATAGGATGTCTGACTTAGAGGATGAGGTGCAAAGCTCGTTCTCTATGGATCAACAGGCCAGACAAACCCAGAGGTACTTACTAGATAAGCTGGATGACCTAGAAAACCGCTCTAGGAGAAATAATCTTAGGATTATAGGACTTCCAGAAACCTATGGGGCTGACACTCTGACTGACTTTACGATGTCTCGCCTCCCCTCAGCCCTGGGGATCACATCGCCATGCATGGTAGAACGTGTGCATCGCCTGGGGGCACCGTCCAATGACAGGCGCTCTCCTCGCCCTGTAATAGTCCGGTACCTGAACTACATGGACAGGCAGAACATTCTCAAATCCTTCCGTAACTCCAAATCCCTGCAGGTTGACGGCCACAAACTGCTTGTTTTTGCCGATTACTCGCAGGAAGTGTCGAGATGTAGAAAGGCGTTTCAGCCCATTTGTCAAGCCCTGTATCACAAGGCCATAAAATCTACTTTAGCCTACCCGGCCACTCTTCGCCTTACAGACGCCTCAGGAGATCAAAAGTCCTTTTCACATCCGGATGATGTCTCTCTTTTTCTTCACACCCACTACAATATCTCTCTGGATCCCTTGCCCAATCCGTCACCTACCCGCCCCTAGGGTGCGAGGGAACAAAGGAGCCCCAGGAAAGACCCTGCCAAAAAGCAACGAGTATCAGGCCCTACCTCGCGCTCCAGATATCGCTGATATGTCTTAACTGTCCTTTGATCGGGTTGTCTGGTTGGTGGCTACCGCCACGCAGTAACAGTTCTCTGTGCTCCTACTTCCCTCTAGCGCCATACTAGCTTGGTGTTTGACCAGTTCCTGAGCTATTGAACGAGAGTGTTTTTCTTTTTTTGATTTTTTTTATGCCTTATAAGTTAACTGTTGCCCTGTGATCTGTTTATTGTTTTCTTATTGATTGTTTTCGAGGGCCTCCGCTGATTTGCTCCACATGCATGCATGCTTATACTTTTATGATTTTACTTTTACAGGAGAAATGTTTGATTTTCCTTGGTCGCGGCCTTGCCCTGCTTGGACATCTGTTACTCCCTCCCTTTCTCTAGGGGATGTGTCCTGCTCCGCTGGGCGAATGAGTATACTTTACGATCTGCTGTGTGGACGACAGACTCCAACTAACGGTAACGCTGTTCCCTATGTATGACTGTGTTACATGTGGAAAAAAGTGAAGTTGAGGCTTCAATTGCTGTATACCCTTTTTCCCCCTTCCTGGTCCCCGGTTGGGCCTTGTCACCCTTGCTGCTCCCTCTGTCTCTCCCTAGGCGCCCCAACATTGTTGCTAGATTTTCTACTGCTTGTTTGTTTCTTGCTATGACTACAGACTACTAATAGGATACTACTATGGCTGATATATCTGCTTTTGTGTCCCCTCCAGATCCTACTACCCACATGAAAATTGTCACATGGAACGTTAGAGGCCTCCGGTCTCCTAACAAGCGCATGGCTGTCCTCAGACACTTGAGGCGGCTGAAGGCAGACATTGCCATCCTCCAGGAGCGTCACCTGGCTGAACGGGATTTTTTCCGCATGCAAAAGTTGTGGGTGGGACAAGTTTTTGGCACTCCCGCTGTTAAAGGTAAGGCGGGTGTTATGGCTTTAATCCATAAACGGTTACCCAGTGACCTGCTGTCCTTGAGTCTCGATGAGGAGGGTCGCATAGCGGTTTTTCACTTTAAAACTCTAAATCGGGACTGGGTGATAGCAGGTGTCTATACTCCCAACTTGCCCTCGAAAATATTTTTTCAACAACTCACAACTGGCCGATTATATCCATCTCCCTCTCTTGGTGGCGGGCGATTTTAATCATCTCATGCACCCGGAGGAAGACAGATCCTCGGGCAGAGTCCACTCGGATGTCCACACGGTTCACACCTTCCAACTGCTTCTTACCTTTACTGAAAGTACTTGCCTCACTGATGTGTGGCGTCAACTGCACCCTGATGTACGGGAATACTCCTTTTTCTCGCACCCCCACAATACCCTCACTAGGATAGATTACATTTTTTCTAATGATAAGATGCTCCCCATCACAGCTCATCCCACAATACATGACATCACTATCTCCGATCACGCTCCTGTTTCCATAGACCTCACCCACCTATCTGCCCCCTCTTCAAAGGGGACCTGGCGTTTCCCTTCCTTACTTGCTAAGGACCCTGGGGTTCGCTCGCTCGTCAAGGACACATGGGCTGACTTTCTCGACCATAACGCCTCTCCTGACTGCTCCCCTACGCTACTCTGGGAGGCGGGGAAGGCGGTCCTGAGGGGACGACCTATATCTTACGCCTCAGCCTACAAGAAAAAGGTAGCCAGTGCATCCCTGTGGGCTGCACAGGCTGCCTTGAATCGCACCAATACTCCCGCCAATCGGGAGAAATGGCGCGTGGCTAAAGCTAATTTTGACGAGTGGGCGGAGACCAGAGAATCCTTGTACAGATCCCACCAAGTCTGGCAATTTCACACCTATGGCAATAAATCTGGTAAATTACTGGCTTCTCTATGTAAAACCTCTCATCCTCCAACACATATCACGGCCCTCAAAGACCCCCAAGGGAAACTATTTGAAGACCCTCAGCTTATTGTTGCCCTATTTGAGCAATTCTACCAGTCCCTGTACAGTCCTGATCAGATTGACACTGCGGCGGTCGCATCGTTCTTATCTTCAGTCCCGCTTCCTGTGATTTCTCCAGACCATCTATCCCTTCTCAATGCCCCCATCTCCCTGGATGAAGTGTCCGGTGTTATCAAAATGTTAGCGTCAGGGAAATCACCTGGACCGGACGGGTTCAGCCCCGAATTTTATAAATTGGCCTTGGAGTCGGTGACCCCTACACTGCTAGAGGTTTTTAATCATATTCTGTCGGGACACCCTTACTTGCCTATGGGCTTCCAAGCCCATATCAAACTTATACCGAAGAAGGGCAAAGACCCCACCGATCCAGGCTCGTACCGGCCTATCTCGCTACTTAATGTAGATTCCAAGCTATTGTCTAAAATCATGGCGAATAGGTTGGCATCTATCCTACCTTCACTCATACACCCAGCCCAAGCAGGTTTTACCCAGGGCAGATCTGCCGCCTCCAACATTAGAAAGGTTCTCGTCGCGATGGAAGTCTCCAAATCAGATCCATCCGCTGACGCTGCAATTGTCACGCTCGACGCCGAAAAGGCATTTGATAACATCAGCTTTCAGTGGTTGGATCTGGTTCTCAACAAACTCGGGCTGACGGGCCCCTTCCTACATTTGATCGGCGCCATGTACACTTCCCCTTCTGCGCAGGTTGTCTCGGCGGGCAACATCTCTCGCCCTTTTCGGTTGTACAAGGAGACGAGGCAAGGCTGCCCCCTCTCCCCCCTTTTGTTTAATTTGGCGATCGAGCCGCTTTCTCGGTTTTTGCTACACCATCCTGACCTCAGGGGCATTCGAGTGGGGTCGCAGGAACTACGTCTAGCCCTATTTGCCGACGACATTTTGATTTTCACCTCTGACCCCCGACATGACCTCCCGATTATTTCGAAAAGTGAAATCTTGCCACTTAACTCTACACATAGGCCCTCCTGGGCCGACTTTTCTCCCTTAAAAGTCACGGGTACGCATATTACCTACCTGGGGATCAAAATAAGTCGCCACCCATCTTCATTGTACCGCCTCAACTTTGCCCCGGTGATAGATAAAATGATAGCGGAACTACACAATTGGGCTAATCTCCCCTTATCACTGTTTGGTAGGTGTCACCTGTACAAGTTGTCTAGCTTCCCGAAACGACTCTACCCTTTGCAGACTATCCCTCTTCTTCTCAAACACACGGACATCAAAAGGCTTGACAAAGCCCTGAACACTTTTCTTTGGAAAGGCCGACGTCCCCGCATTGTTATGCATAAGTTACACCTCTCTAAACGTGCTGGGGGTATTGATCTTCCAAATACTAGATTATACAACATTGCTTGTCTTTTGCGTGGGTGTTTGGACTGGATTGACGCCAAATCGAGATATACCAATTTTGCTTTAGAGGCCCAAATGGCCTCCCCTCATAATTTAGTCGCCTTGCTGCACAGGGTCCTCCCTCCCTCTCTGAGGAACAATATCCTTATCAGAGACACAGTTCTTGCTTGGAGGGAGGTGAGGAAACGGATGGGGGTCCCTCAGAACCTCTCTCGCTCAATGCCCATCCGAGATCACCCTCTGTTTCCACAGGCACAGCAATTTGCAGCCTTCCAGACATGGTCGGGATTGGGCGTTACACTGTTTTCCCAACTATTTGATAATGTTACGAGGAAGCCACTTCCTATTGACGATATTTCTCGCAAATATGGTATTCCCTCTGCTCATCACTTGTACCTTAGTCAATATGTGGGTTTTGTGAACTCTCTCTGCAACACTCCAACTCAAAGCTTCAGGGGATCCACTTTGGACACTTGGATATTACAAGGCAGACACAAAATTTCGCATCTATAAAAGCCACTGCTAGAGGACCTTCATGCCAGTGTCTCACAGTCGGTAGCCGGTCCCTGGAATAAAATTTTTAACTCGGACCTAGCAAACGACCTTATTCTGTCAGGCTACCGTACCACCTGTCGCCATATAGCCAACGCCTTCTGGAGAGAACAGCAATTTAAAATTCTCCATAGAGCTTACATTCCTCACCTCAGGTGGTCCCAAGATCCACAGCACCACCACTGTACCCTCTGCAAGACTTCTCATCCTTCTCTTCTCCACAAGCTATGGCTGTGCCCTCCTATATCTACCTTCTGGGACCGTCTCCTTCGCCACATCTACCGTACAATGGGCCTGCTCTTCAGACATTTGGACTCCTTAAAATCCTCGCTATCACGACAGCAGGGTCTTCTTTTCTCCCAAAACCAACGATGGCTTGCCACCTGCCTCATGGTCGCCCGTAGAGTGATACTCAGACATTGGGTGGATACATCTCCCCCCACAACAGCGGAACTGCTGTCTGATCTTCTTGCTTTGCGCAACACAGAATCCCTGGGCCTGGCAGTGTCTCCGCACCTTAATCCCAAGTCCTTCCATCTCAAATGGAGGAACTCTGCTGTTTTACTGGATAACACCCATGCGCCACCAGAGTGAGCTTTTGCTTTGACCTTTAGCCTCTCCATACCCAAGTATTCCTCCTGATACGCTACCACGATAAGTATCCTACGGACATGAATAGTTATGTATACTTTGACTCAGCAGGATCACCTGTTGAATTTATTGAAAAGCAAAAAAAAGCCCTGAGGAGTGGGACTTTAAACGGCAAGAACCAGGACTTGAGTATGAAATGTATAAGTTTATTACAAAATTTACAAAAAATTAATTGACAAAGACAAGAAAAACATGTATCATAAAAACATGGTCATAAATACGTCTTGGAACCGAGAGAGTCTGAGATGTCTGGACCGGACTAGACGCGTTTCGGTCAGATTGCCTTTCTCGATAGTCCAGGAAACACCAGAGCTCAGTCTGGAAGCATGAAAGGTAACAATCAATATAATAAACATGGTAAACGTAAAGTTAGATTTCAATATGTTTTACAATGAAGTAATTAGTACATGTAATAACAGATTTACACAGTGTTTGTTGTATTTAGATGTAGAGAGGAACAAAAATACCTCTATAGCTACATACCAGATATGCAGAACCTCTGTAGATTGCAGGACGGAAGACCAAGTGGATGGATCTTAACGGGTTATGAAAAAACCTTCAGGTATCTTTGACCGCAAGTGATAGGTGCCAAGTTGGCTGGGTCTATGTAAATAGACCTGAAATGGTATATATGTAAGGGCTTCAAAAGGGAAGTTATATGGTTATAAACCAGGTTAAAGTATAGATAGATAATAACTTCACAAGTAACAGTGTGTAACGCTCCTGCGTTTTTATATGGTGTGGATTTTCAGCTGCAGAAATATGCTGAGATACCATTCCCAACCTCAATGACTCATCATGTGTGGAAGGTCTTATTTCAGCCAGTAAATACACACAATTAGCAAGCTGGTTCTTAGAGTGACTTTATGCATGTGGTAACACAATGATGAAGGTTGAGGGATAGGTTGAGTGGAGGTGGTAGGTGATAGACACTTGAAGGTGAGACAGTAGCAGATGGATGCAGGAAGGTTTAGCAATGTTGTATGATAGCAGATGATAGAATAGCAGGTGGACATACAAAAGAGATCAACCCAGTGCAGAAAAGTAGAAGTAGTCTCAAGAGCTAGCAATCTAGTTTATGCAGATGTGATAAACAGTCTCTACTATGCAGAGCTAGATAGTGTAAGCTTAGTATAAGTTTATAGAGAATTCCCCTGCGGGGTACTTAGCACTATTAGCGATACAGCCGAAGGGTGGTTCAGGAGAGGCGGATGATCCAGTAGCAGGATACAGGGATCAGCGCAGCGAGGTTCCGTCAGCGAAGTAAGCTTGCAAGCATGGAAGCTTCAAGCAAGGTTAGCATCCAGATAAGGGTGTTTGAACGAACACATGTGAGTGAGAACCTTGGTCCGGAACATGGGGTTTTAGTAGCGACACATGGAAAATGGGATGGATTTTTAGGTCCATTGGCAATGTAAGCTGCACTGCAGCTTTTCCAATAAGTTTCTTAATTGGGAAAGGTCCCAAGAACAGAGGTCCAAGCTTTTTGCTAGGGATCTTCAGTCTCAAGTTTTTTGTTGAGAGCCAAACGAGGTCCCCGATAGTATACTGTGGAGAAGGTCTTCTACGAAGATCATAGTACTTCTTTTGTTGACTGTGAGCGTGTGCAATGGTAGTATTTAGTAAACCCAGAGAATCCTTTATTTGGGAAAGATAGTCTGAGGCTACTGGGTTATTTGAAGGAAGGATGCGTGGAGGGAGAATAGAGGGATGGAACCTATAGTTCAAGTAGAACGGACTCTGCTTGGTTTTACTGTGAGTTGCGTTGTTGTAGGCAAATTCTGCCAGGGGGAGAAGATCCAACCAATCATCCTGTTGGTAAGAAGTGTAACAACGTAAATACTGCTCGATGCATTGGTTGACTCTTTCAGTCTGTCCGTTGGTCTGCGGATGGTAAGGAGAAGTGAGCTTCCGCTCAATCCGTAGTATGTGACATAGTTCTTGCCAGAATTTAGAAATAAATTGGGATCCACGGTCAGACAAAAGAGTTTTTGGGATACCATGTAATCTGAAGACATGTTTCATCAGGAGTTCTGCCGTTTGTTTGGACGAAGGTAGTCTGCGAATAGCAATGAAATGTGCCATCTTTGTCAGATGGTCCACTGACACCAAGATGGTATTAAATCCTTTGGAAGGAGGCAATTCTACGATGAAGTCCAATGACAGAACCTCCCATGGAGTTTGGGGTATTGGTAGACTGCATAGTAGACCGGATGGTCTCGTAGTGTCAATTTTGGACCTGGCACAGACATTGCATGAAGAGACGAATTTTTGTATAGATGTTTTCATGTCAGGCCACCAGAATTGCAGAGAAATCAAATTGAAAGTCTTTGTCATACCCATATGTCCTGCCATAGGCACATCATGCGATAATTCCAAGATCTTGGTGCGTAGGGTAGGTGGTATGTAAAGTTTGTCGTTGTAGTAGAGGAAGCCTTCTGCATCGGTAGTTAGTTGTGGTGGGGGTGAATCCAACCTTATACCATGCAGAACCTCTTCCTTCAAGGAACGGACAACTCCAATAATGCGTTTGTGAGGTATTATAGGAACGGAAGGAATTTCAAAGTAGTTTTCTTCAGTTAGTCGTGATAGTGCATCCGCCTTTTTGTTCTTATCTGCAGGTGTGTAGGTCACTAGGAAGTTAAACCTTAGAAAGAATAGTGACCATCGTACCTGTCGATGCGAGAGAGTTTTGCTAGTCTGAAGATATTGGAGGTTTTTATGGTCCGTGTATATAATTATTGGTAATTGGGTGCCTTCGAGTAAATGTCGCCAATTCTCCAGAGCCAATTTTATAGCAAGCAGTTCCTTCTCACCCACGGGGTAATTTATCTCGGGACTGCTCAGGGATTTAGAAAAAAAGGCGACTGGATGAAGTGGTGAAGTGGGGGTAGGTCGTTGGGAGAGTATTGCTCCTACTGCCAGGTTTGACGCATCTACCTCCAGAATGTATTGGAGGGATGGGTCTGGATGGCGTAATATGGGAGCGGAAGTAAACCTTGTCTTTAACAAGTGGAAAGCCTTATTTGCTTCTTCTGACCATTTAAATGGTATTTTTATGCTAGTGAGCTGTGTGAGGGGTCTCACAATAGCAGAAAAGTTTTTTATGAACTTCCTGTAGAAATTTGAAAATCCCAGGAATCGCTGTAGCGCCTTGCGTGTGGTTGGTGTAGGCCAATCCTGAATGCAGGATATTTTACTCATGTCCATCTCGATTCCTGTTTTGGATATGATGTAGCCTAGAAAGAGTACCTCATCTTTATGGAACAAGCATTTCTTCAGCTTCACATAAAGATTATGTGCAAGCAATCTCGATAATACAAGTCTTACATGTCTTATGTGTTCAGACAGGGTCCGTGAATATATAAGTATATCGTCCAGATATACCACAACACAGACATCTAGTAAGTCTTTAAAAATATCGTTTATAAATCGTTGGAAAACTGCAGGGGCATTGCATAGGCCGAATGGCATCACAAGATATTCGAACAATCCGTATCTAGTTCTGAACGCAGTCTTCCACTCGTGTCCATCACGGATTCGAATGAGATTGTATGCTCCTTTCAGGTCTAATTTTGAAAAATAGGTAGCTCCACGCACCTGCTCAATGAGTTCAGGGATAAGCGGTAGAGGATAGCGATCTTTTATTGTGATAGCATTCAATTTCCTGTAGTCGATGATAGGTCTGAGACTTGAATCTTTATTGCGAACAAAAAAGAGTCCTGCTGCTGTGGAAGAAGTGGAAGGTCTAATAAAACCTTTTTCCAAGTTCTCATCCAAATAGGTTTTGAGATGGGCAAGTTCATCCTGTGAAAGAGGATAAACATGACCGAACGGCAATTTGCTATTTGGGAGTAGATCAATGCTACAATCATAGTCTCGATGAGGAGGTAATGCTTGAGCATTTTTCTCAAGAAAAACCTCAGAAAGATCCTGATAACATAGTGGTGCAATCTCATCTGTCACCACAGACAGAATCTTCCCGGAAAACGGGAGGTTACACGTTTCCTCGCAATAACAAGAAGGGAAGGTCAAGGACCGTTTCTTCCAATCTATGGTTGGTTGGTGTGTGTGCAACCAGGGAAGTCCCAACACAATGGGAAAGTGGGGTGATGGTATTAAATCGAAGGTAGAAGTCTCCCTATGAGACTCGTTAATAGTGACTAGAAGTGCTTGTGTCTGATCGGTGATCGGACCAGAGGATAACGGAACACCGGTAATAAGACTTACTGAGACAGGTTTGAGTTTAGAAATAATAGGAATTTTATTTAAAGCAGCAAAACATATATCCATATAATTTCCACAAGATCCTGTGTCAATCATGGCCTTCGTAGTAATCCTGTTCTGGTCCCACTGTAATGTCAAAAAAACAGAAATGTAGGGGTTAGTGAATGAAGTTGTCAATCCTCCTAGAGAGACATGTGAACACTCACCCTTCTTTTTGTTGACTAGGGGACAGACGTTTATCTTGTGATCCGGGGATGCACAGTACAAGCAGAGATTTTCATTTCTTCTTTTGGCTTTTTCCATAGTTGATAGCGGTGGGCGTATGGTTCCTACCTCCATAGGAACGGCCAGACTCCGAGAGGAAACGGATAATGGCATTCCCATCTTTTCAGCCTTTCTTTCTCGTAGTCTTCTATCTATGGTAATACTGAGTTGTATTAATGCATCCAGGGTTTTTGGCAGATCCGCTCGGGCGAGCTCGTCCTTAACGGCTTCTGATAGGCCAAGCCTAAATTGGGTTTTCAGAGATGCATCATTCCATTCTGAATCAAGGGTCCATCTCTTGAACTCTGCGACAAAGTCTTCCACAGGCCTCCTTCCTTGTTTCAAGGATCTTAACTGAAGATCAGCAGTACTCTGCCTATTGGGGTCATCATATAGGCTAGTGAGCTCTGCCAGGAACAAGGCATAGGAGTTGAGAAGCTGGTCGTTTTTCTCAAAAAGAGAATCTGCCCAGGCTCGAGGATCGCTTGATAGGTAAGAAATAATAGTACAAACCTTAATGTGATCAGTAAGGTAGGTACGTGGTTTTAGCAAAAAAAGTAACTCACATGCGTTTTTAAATTCGCGAAATTTTTTGCGATCGCCTGTAAATACCAAAGGGGGATTTATCTTGGGTTCAGGGGACTGAGCAGAGGTAAGTTGTGTCAGTCTAATTACCTGCTGCGACAGAGCCTGATTGTCTTCTTTTAATTCAGCAAGTGCGTGTATTAACGCAGATACTTGCTGTTTTAATTGTGTCACCTGAGTGGTTATTTCTGGAACTATTTCTGCTGAATCCATTTTTAGGTTCGTTCAATCTGTAACGCTCCTGCGTTTTTATATGGTGTGGATTTTCAGCTGCAGAAATAGTTCCACGTCAGTTGTCATGTAAGAGATATGCTGAGATACCATTCCCAACCTCAATGACTCATCATGTGTGGAAGGTCTTATTTCAGCCAGTAAATACACACAATTAGCAAGCTGGTTCTTAGAGTGACTTTATGCATGTGGTAACACAATGATGAAGGTTGAGGGATAGGTTGAGTGGAGGTGGTAGGTGATAGACACTTGAAGGTGAGACAGTAGCAGATGGATGCAGGAAGGTTTAGCAATGTTGTATGATAGCAGATGATAGAATAGCAGGTGGACATACAAAAGAGATCAACCCAGTGCAGAAAAGTAGCAGTAGTCTCAAGAGCTAGCAATCTAGTTTATGCAGATGTGATAAACAGTCTCTACTATGCAGAGCTAGTGTCAGGGTTCGGACTGGTAGCAGGAGCGGTGCAGGGAGTGGATCCGCTGTGTCAGTGAGGGATTGGCGTGGACCGTACCGGAGGATCGGTTCTAAGTAGTTACTGGTTTTCACCAGAGCCGGGATGGGCTTGCTGCGGCGGTAACTACCAGGTTGTGTCCTCTGTTAGCGGCTCAACCTCACCGACTGCTGATATAGGTGTAGTACAAAAGGGACAGGCAGAGGCATAGTCAGACGTAGCAAAGGTCAGGGCAGGCAGCACAGGTTCAGAGGCGATAGTCGTTAGCAAAGGGTTCGGCAACAGGCAAAGGATTACACAAATAACGCTTTCACTAAGGCAACAAGGCAACAAAGATCCGACAATGGCTGGAAGGGGCAGGTCACTTATATAGGAAACAGGAAACAGGAAACAGGTCACAGGAAACAGGTCACAGGAAACAGGTCACAGGAAACAGGAAACAGGTCACAGGTCACAGGAAACAGGAAACAGGTCACAGGAAGGGAGGTTTGGACCAGGCACCAATTACTGGTGCACAGGCCCCTTAAATTTCAAACGACCTGCGGGCGCGCGCCCTATGGTGCAGGGGCGCGCGCTCCGGGAACCATGTGAGCGGGGAGCGGAGGAGGGAGCCGGAGCGGGCACAGGTGAGTGGATCTGGAATGAACGCTGCGAGCGCTCCGGTCCAGAAGCAGGGACCAGAGCGCTCAGTGTTACAGTACCCCCCCTTTGGTCTCCCCCTCTTTTTGGTACCCAGAAACCTGAGGATGAGGTTACGGTCCAAGATATTCTCCTCTGGCTCCCAGGATCTCTCTTCAGGACCGCAGCCCTCCCAGTCCACCAAAAAATATCTTCTCCCCCTGACCAATTTAGAGGCCAATATCTCCTGAATGGAGAAGACATCCGAGGTACCGGATACAGGCGTGGGAGGAAGATTCTTGGGGGAAAAGCGATTAAAGACCGCAGGCTTGAGGAGGGAGACATGAAAACAGTTGGGAATTTTAAGGGAGGGAGGGAGATGGAGTTGGTAACACACAGGATTGATCCTCTTCTTGACCTTGTAGGGTCCCAAATAACGAGGACCAAGCTTGTAACTAGGAACCCTGAAGCGGACGTACTTGGAGGAGAGCCAAACTCTGTCCCCAGGAACCAGGACAGGAGGAGACCGACGTTTCTTG
The DNA here is from genome assembly GCF_965119305.1 of Pelophylax lessonae. Classification (NCBI taxonomy): domain Eukaryota; kingdom Metazoa; phylum Chordata; class Amphibia; order Anura; family Ranidae; genus Pelophylax; species Pelophylax lessonae. The sequence goes on along the minus strand of NC_138771.1, from coordinate 614,410,056 downwards.
TCCGCTTGGATTTTCATGCGGGATGAGGCCTGTAAGAGGGACAGGCGCGTCTCACGCCAGATGGCAGAAAAGTCTTGCACCAGGTCATCCACTGCAGGTACACCGGAGGAGGAGGATAACGGCAGAGGGGGCAGAGGATGACGACCGTAAACCACAAAGAAGGGAGACTTGTTGGTGGCGGAAGAGTCTTTGTGGTTATAGAAGAACTCCGCCCACGGGAGGAGGTCGACCCAATCGTCTTGACGGGAGGAAACGAAGTGGCGAAGGTAGTCGCCCAAGATTTGATTGACCCGCTCTACTTGTCCGTTGGTTTGGGGGATGGTATGAAGAAGAGAAATCCAGCTTGATTTTAAGCCGTCCACAGAGAGCCCTCCAGAACTTGGACACAAACTGGACTCCTCTATCGGAGACAATATGTGAAGGCAGGCCGTGTAACCGGAAGATGTGTCGGAGGAAATGCTTGGCCAACTGAGGTGCGGATGGTAAGGCTGGCAACGGGATGAAGTGCGCCATCTTCGAGAAGCGATCTACGACGACCCAAATTATCGTTTTCCCGTGAGATGGTGGTAGGTCCGTAACAAAGTCCATCGCGATATTGGACCAAGGGGTCTCTGGTATGGGAAGTGGCTGCAGAAAGCCGGCGGGTCTTTGGCGAGGGGTTTTGTCTCTGGCACATACAGAGCAGGACTGTACAAATTCAGAGATGTCCTTCTCCAAGGATGGCCACCAATATCTCCTGGAGATAAGTTGTAGAGTCTTTCGGACGCCAGGATGTCCTGCGAGAAGAGAAGAATGTCCCCACTTAAGAACCTTTAGGCGAAGACGGGCAGAAACATAGGTCTTTCCGGGAGGGAGGTTACGCAAGTCTATAGGTGCCACGGTGACCAGACATTCCGGGGGCACAATGTGCTGTGGCTTGACTTCCTCTCCTGTGACATCAGACGAACAAGAGAGGGCATCGGCCCTGAGGTTCTTGCTCGCTGGATGAAAGTGGATCCGATAGTTAAATCTGGCAAAAAATAGAGACCAGCGAGCTTGGCGGGGATTTAGTCTCTGAGCAGACTGGAGGTAAGATAAATTTTTATGATCCGTGTAGATGTGTACGGGATGTACCGATCCTTCCAGTAAATGCCGCCACTCTTCCAAGGCCAGCTTGATGGCGAGTAATTCTCTATCCCCAATAGAATAATTTCTTTCAGCGGGAGAGAAAGTCTTAGAGAAAAACCCGCAAGTAACCGACTTGCCTCTCGTAGTCTTTTGCATGAGCAAAGCACCAGCACCAACAGAGGAAGCGTCTACTTCCAGGTAGAACGGCTTAGTAGGATCCGGTCTGGACAGAACTGGGGCGGTGGCAAAGGTAGACTTAAGAGCGCTGAAGGCCTTCTCGGCCTGGGGCGGCCAAGATTTCGGGTTAGCCCCCTTCTTGGTTAGGGCTACAATTGGTGCCACAAGGGTGGAGTAATGCGGGATGAACTGTCTATAATAGTTTGCGAATCCGAGGAATCGCTGGATGGCCTTAAGGCCAGAGGGACGAGGCCAGTCCAGGGTGGCAGACAGTTTGGCAGGATCCATTTGTAGTCCCTTGGCAGAAATGATGTAGCCCAGGAAGGGAAGGCTGGTACGGTCGAACAAACACTTTTCAAATTTAGCGTAGAGACGGTTCTTTCTGAGACGGGAGAGTACTAAGCGGACATGAGCACGGTGTTGATCCAAGTTAGTAGAGAAGATGAGGATGTCATCCAAATAGACCACGACACAGGTATAGAGCAGGTCTCGGAAAATGTCATTAACAAACTCCTGGAAGACCGCTGGAGCGTTACAGAGCCCGAAAGGCATGACTAAGTACTCAAAATGCCCGTCTCGGGTGTTAAAAGCCGTCTTCCACTCGTCACCCTCTCGGATGCGAATAAGGTTATAGGCCCCTCTGAGATCCAACTTGGTGAAGTACTTGGCGCCTTGTAACCGGTCAAAGAGTTCCGTAATCAGGGGAAGAGGGTAACGGTTCTTTACAGTAATGCTGTTGAGACCCCGAAAGTCTATGCAAGGCCTAAGGGTACCGTCCTTCTTCGCAACAAAGAAGAATCCTGCTCCGGCAGGAGAAGAGGATTTCCTGATAAACCCTCTCTGCAGGTTCTCCTGGATATACTCTGACATGGCTAGAGTCTCTGGAGGGGAGAGAGGATAGATTCTTCCCCTAGGCGGCGTAGTGCCAGGTTGCAAGTCAATGGGGCAGTCATATGGCCTATGTGGAGGCAACACCTCCGCCTGTTTCTTGCAAAAAACATCTGGAAAATCCGCATATGGTTCAGGCAGACCGGGAGGAGGAGAAATAACAGGTGCAGACTTGACTCGTACCGACTTGAGACATCTGCCGAAACAAGCCGAACCCCAGCTTCGAACCTCTCCGGAGGTCCAATCCAGAACGGGACAATGGCGCTGGAGCCAGGGCAGACCCAAGAGGAGTTCTGAGGTGCAATGGGGTAACACAAAAAACTCCAATCGCTCAGAATGCAGGACTTCGATGTCCATCTGGAGGGGTTCTGTACGTAACTGCACCATACCGTCGAGTCTCTCTCCATTAACTGTGGAGATGAAGATGGGCTTCAGTAAACGAACCACAGGGATGTGGAACTTGTTCACCAGCGAGGCGTCGATGAAGTTACCGGCTGAACCGGAATCCAGAAAGGCAGAGGCAGCAAAGGAGATCTTGGCGGACACGGAAATCCGCACGGGTACCGTAATGCGTGGAGAGGAGGTATTCACACCTAGCAACGCCTCTCCCACGTTGACTAGGTGCGAGCGTTTCCCTGACGCGGTGGACGGAGAGGACAGTCCTTTAGAAAGTGCTCAGTACTGGCACAGTACAAACAGAGGTTCTCGTCTCTACGGCGGTTCCTTTCTTGCGTGGTCAGGCGAGACCGATCCACCTGCATGGCTTCCTCGGCGGGAGACCCAGAAGAGGGTTGCGGTGGAGGCTGGAAGATAGGCGCCAGACGAGGAAAGCGCCTGGGACGAGCACTTCCCTTTTCCTGTAGCAGTTCCTCTCGTCGTTCAGCAAAACGCAGGTCAATCCTGGTGGCCAAATGGATGAGGTCACTCAGGTTGGTAGGGACTTCTCGTGCGGCCAGGACGTCCTTTATGGCGCTGGACAAGCCTTTCTTAAAGGTAGCACAGAGAGCCTCGTTATTCCAGGAGAGTTCCGAAGCCAGGGTGCGGAAACGGATAGCATAGTCTCCGACAGAGGAACTCCCCTGGGACAAGTCTCTGCTGAGGCAGCCCGGGCTGGCTCCTCAAAAACACTCCGGAATTCCACAAAGAAACTCTGGACACTGGCAGTGGCAGGATCGTTGCGGTCCCAAAGTGGTGTAGCCCAGGCCAGGGCCTTCCCCGAAAGCAGGCTAACGACAAATGCCACCTTGGCTCGCTCCGAGGGGAACTGGTCAGCCGACATCTCCAGGTGAAGGGAGCATTGGGATAAGAATCCGCGGCACAACTTGGGATCACCGTCGTACTTGGCCGGCATGGACAGACGGACTCTAGAAGTGGCGGCGGCCACAGGCTGCGGTGGTGAAGCAGATGCAGGCGGTGGAGGCGGCTGCTGCTGTGCTGGAAGAAGCTGCTGCAGCATGGCGGTCAACTGTGCCAGCTGTTGACCTTGCTCAGCGATCTGCTGCGACTGCTGGGCCACAACTGTAGTAAGGTCCGCGATACTAGGCAGAGGCACATCAGCGGGATCCATGGCCGGATCTTACTGTCAGAGTTCGGACTGGTAGCAGGAGCGGTGCAGGGAGTGGATCCGCTGTGTCAGTGAGGGATTGGCGTGGACCGTACCGGAGGATCGGTTCTAAGTAGTTACTGGTTTTCACCAGAGCCCGCCGCAAGGGATGTAACTACCAGGTTGTGTCCTCTGTTAGCGGCTCAACCTCACCGACTGCTGATATAGGCGTAGTACAAAAGGGACAGGCAGAGGCGTAGTCAGACGTAGCAAAGGTCAGGGCAGGCAGCACAGGTTCGGAGGCGATAGTCGTTAGCAAAGGGTTTGGCAACAGGCAAAGGATTACACAAATAACGCTTTCACTAAGGCAACAAGGCAACAAAGATCCGGCAATGGCTGGAAGGGGCAGGTCACTTATATAGGAAACAGGAAACAGGAAACAGGTCACAGGAAACAGGTCACAGGAAACAGGAAACAGGTCACAGGTCACAGGAAACAGGAAACAGGTCACAGGAAACAGGAAGGGAGGTTTGGACCAGGCACCAATTACTGGTGCACAGGCCCCTTAAATCTCAAACGACCTGCGGGCGCGCGCCCTATGGTGCAGGGGCGCGCGCTCCGGGAACCATGTGAGCGGGGAGCGGAGGAGGGAGCCGGAGCGGGCACAGGTGAGTGGATCTGGAATGAACGCTGCGAGCGCTCCGGTCCAGAAGCAGGGACCAGAGCGCTCAGTGTTACAGCTAGATAGTGTAAGCTTAGTATAAGTTTATAGAGAATTCCCCTGTGGGGTACTTAGCACTATTAGCGATACAGCCAAAGGGTGGTTCAGGAGAGGCGGATGATCCAGTAGCGGGACACAGGGATCAGCGCAGCGAGGTTCCGTCAGCGAAGTAAGCTTGCAAGCATGGAAGCTTCAAGCAAGGTTAGCATCCAGATAAGGGTGTTTGAACGAACACATGTGAGTGAGAACCGATGCCTTAAATAGCCATCTAGTCCGGCGCTGAGTGATGACAGCTCCAGTCTTAAAGGTGTATGCGCACCTTTCCAAAAGTAAATGGTAGGGCGCATACACTTGTGGAAAGTGTAATTTAGGGTACCAAAGGTACCGGAACATTACACAGTGGATGAGCCCCCCGATCAAAATTCCCACGAGGATCTCCAAAACGGGGTCAACAACACAGGTCGTCTGGGGTGATTAATAGAGAAAAAGAGAGAGAGAGAAGAAAAAATAATGATACGAAAATGTACTCTTGGTGGGATATAAAATAAGAGACGAAAAGAGTATATATAATATAATTATAATGATAGTGATAACTACCTGTAGGGTTGGAATTGAGTAGGGATATCTCCAGATATGTATAGTGCTGGGCGTATCCAGCACTTTGTCCCTATAGACACAAAGCATGTCGAGGGTGAAGGAGGTTAGTATGTATAAGAATACCAAGTAGCAAATAGTTTAGGTAGTAAGGAAGAGGAAGAAAAGTGGAGGAAAGAACACCGTTCCCCGGCATGGATCCTGTGATTGATGAGAGCCATACGTGTCCAGACAAGAAGAAAGAGGATATTGTGGTGAGGGGGAATATTAGTGCAGGTACAAGGCAGGTAATGGAAGGACACCTGGTGAAAAAGGTGGTCGTGCAGTTATATACCCAAAGCGTCCCCGAATATGGGAGCAGGTGATGGAGAGTATAGATAACGAGTACGGGTGTCTAAAAATAGATAAGGGTGTCCGATGGAAATGAAGAAACCTACCTTTGCAGCCCTGTTCAGTTGAATAATGGCGGTGCGCTCTGAATAGAGCGTCACACGCCATTAAGTATGCCGGCGCATGAGCCGGGGCCTGCGTCGCGGCTCCTCCCAGTGCCTATGTGGACCAATGGAGGTCCCCCGTGTCCGGAACGCACAAGCGCCGCCCACAGTAGGTTGGCCACGGCGTGCGTTCCGGGCACGCCGGCGCACAACGTCCGGACCCATTACCCCGCCCAACGGCGGGATCAGGTGACCGGTAGTGGGGCGGATACCGCCCCTTTGTGCGCCAGGGGGAAGTGAGGTCGGGTGAGCGTCACTATGTAAATAATATGGAGCTGCACCTAAGGGGGCGGGGCAAATGGGAGGACATCGAAACAAAACAAACTCTGTGTTTACATGAAAAGAACAGACTCTGTATATAAAAGGCAATTTGTACATAGTACCTGATAGATCGTTATATTAGACAAAGGGCAAAAAGACACAGGTCAAGGCAAAATTGGGCATGTAAACAATGACACATAAATAATGTGGCAAACAATGTGCATGATACGAGGAGAAGAAAAAAGGAAAAAATACAAATAAGCTAAAACTAAACAGACATCAAATATGCGTATATACACCAAATTTTTTGATCTTAAAGCTCAGACAGAATGGGACCATGTAGGATTGTCAGGGGACCCACTAATTGTATTATCTACCACAAATTGTCCATCAAATGATGAGTATCGTCAAATATTTGTGGAGACTGAACTGCTGGAACAAGTACTGTATGGAAATGAGAAAGAAAGAAAATTATATCCCACATAGTGTGGATTGAATAAAATATTGGAAATTAACATTGGGAATATTAAAATATGATTGGAATATGGCAATTAGTTCAATATATATTATATGGAAAATTTTGAAAGCGTATATTTGGGTGACTTTAAAATGAAGTAAGTACTCCATTTAGGTATGGTGCCCCATTCTGTCACTGAGCTTAATGCTGGAGAACTTGTGTCATGGTTCCCAGCCGCCTGATGAAAAGCCCTCAAGGAAGGGCTTAAAGCTAATGCTGTCATTGAGTCCTGGTGGGATGGTAGCCCTAAGGTTATGGATCCATCTGGATTCCCTTTGTAAAAAGGTTTTGTCCCAGTCGCCTCCTCTGCTGCTGGGGTGCACCCGGTCAAGGATGACAAAAGAGAAACGTGGAAAAATACCACTATGTGTATTTAAGATATGTCTCCCTAGAGGGAGATCAGGGTTGCGTTGACGCATACATGTGACATGTCGTTGAGCTCGTTTATGAAATTCATTTTTTGTCTTCCCGACGTAGAAGCACCCACAGCAGCAGAGGAGGAGATAAACTACTCCTATCGTTTGGCAATTGGAGAAATGTAGGGGTCTGTAAGGTGACCCATTTGGAAGAAGTATATTGGGGTCAGTGCAAATGTATTGGCATACATTGCACCCCCCACATTTAAACGTCCCTAAACGTTTGCAAGGATCTTGGCGGAATTCGCCAGTATATTCACTTTTTACTAACTTATCCTTGAGTGATCTAGCCTTGCGATAGGTTATCGCAGGTTTGTCAGTAACGAAAGGGTTGAGATGTGGGTCGCATGTGAGTAAGTGCCAGTATTTGTTAAGAATATTGTAGACTCTATCATGTTGTTTTGTATACGGTGTTATAATGCATGCCTGATGCTGAATCTGATTGCTATTGCGTGAGATTTTAGTTGATTTTTTGAAAATGAGATCTTGTCTTTGTTGGGATCTAGCCCTGCGGTATGCCTTTTTGAGGCAGGTTTGTGTGTAGCCCCTAATGGTCAATCTTGTTCTGAGTTTATCAGCTTCCAATTTAAAAATGGAGTCTTCAGAGCAGTTGCGCCTGAGGCGCAAATATTGCCCATAAGGAATAGACCTTATTAGTGGAGCTGGATGTGCGCTTGTAGCGTAGAGTACCGTATTGGCGGCTGTGGGTTTTCTGAATAAAGTAGTCGTGATATTGCCTTGTTGATTTTTGTTAATTGTGATGTCAAGGAAATCAATGGAATCACTATTGTAGTTAAGAGTGAAGGTAAGATTGAAATTATTCTTGTTCATGGAATGAACACAGTCCAGAAGTAATTCCTTACTTCCTGTCCAGAAGATGAGGACATCGTCGATGTACCTATGCCAGGCCAATATGTGCTGGGTATACTCCGAATATTGTTCCTCCAAGAGGAAAGAGCGTTCCCACTCCCCCAGGTACAGGTTGGCGTACGATGGGGCACAGCATGTCCCCATCGCAATGCCCTGTACCTGGAGGAAATGGGAACCATCAAATGAGAATACATTACGGGTGAGAATGTATTCAAGTGATTGTAAAATGAATTTTTGTGTAGCTGGGGGGTCCAAATTGGATTGTGTAAGGGCATGTGCGATTGTGCGGATGCCCTGCTGGTGGGGGATGGAGCTGTAGAGTGCTTCTACATCGATAGCCACCAGCAGGGCATCCGCAGGAATCGACATGCCCTCCAGAAGCTGTAAAAGGTGTATAGTGTCCTTTACAAAGGAAGGAAGAGTTTGTACAAATGGGTACAATTTGCTGTCCATGTATCTACTTAAATTCTCTGATATACTTCCCCTGCCCGAGACGATGGGTCGTCCTGGGGGGTCGTTTTTGTTTTTGTGGACTTTGGGCAGGCTGTAGAACGTGGGAATGGTAGGAAATTTAATTCTGAGATAATCCCAGGTATTTTTGTCTATACAGCCTGTTAGGTATCCATCGTCTACAATAGCATAAAATTCTGCAAAATATTTTTCAATAGTAGCTCTAGATATTTTTTGATACCAATTGGAGTTATTCAGAATCTTCCAGCACATATTGGCATATTGTTGATTGTGCATAATGACAATGTTGCCCCCCTTATCGGAGGGCTTGATGGTCAATTGTAATTGTTTTATGAGGGCGGTAGGAGCCTGATTTTCTTCCAAGCTAAGGTTGGAGGCTCTGGTCTGTGGGGAAAGTTTGATTTTCTCAATTTCTTGAGATACCAACATGACAAAAGCTGCCAGGTTGGTGTTGCTGTTTAAAGCGGGGAATTTGTCCGACTTTTTTTGAAAACGAGTTAGTGAACCCGGTTGGGGGTGTTCATTTAATAGTGAGTCCAAATCAATCCTATCTATTAGGTCGAGTCCGTCTTGTTCCTCTAATAGGGCGATGAGTGTGTCTAATGCTTCCGCTTCTAATTTTTTTGTTTTCGGTTGTAGTAACTTGGGGTTGTGTTTCTGAGCATGTTGACTTTGCAAAAGGATTTTTCGGGCGAATAAGTTTAAATCTTTTTTGAAGGTGAATTTGTCAATGTCAGTGGTGGGGCAAAAGGTGAGACCTTTTCGCAATAGAGATATCTGGGCTGGTGAAAGTATATAATCAGAAAGGTTGATGATGTCACTATCATCTCTGGAGGGTATGTCAGTATGATAATTAGGCATGGCGGTGTTTCATGAGAGATCTTCAAACTCCGTGTTATCCGCCGCCATTGCATGAGTAGTATCTGTGATAGCTATGTGTTTGGTTTCTAGTGTGTTCTTAACTGGCAGGTTAATGTGGGCTAAACGTCGTGTATCTGATGATGAATTAGATAAAAGTTGGGGCCCTGAGGGAGTTGGAGGGCGTTTGCTCGCATTTGTATTGTCATCTTGGGCAAAAGATCTTTTTGTTTTGACTTGTTTGCCCCTATTATGGGTTGGTAGTGATGATGAAGAAAGTGAGGAATTTATAGACGAGTTCGAACCTAGATTGTAATCGGCTCTGGTTAGATCACGTCTTTTTGGGGCGGGGTTGTGTTTGTCGTTGATGTCATTTGTAGGCCTTTTTGTCGCGGAAGGCTATTCTATCTGTACAGAGCTTCTGCAATTTTTTGTTGATGTTGAGTTTGATATTTTTGTCAAGTTGGTTTTTAATGTTATTCTCTAGGTTTATGAATTTGGGAGTATCTAAGTGTGTTTCTAGTTGTTCATAAAGTTTCTCGATGACCAGGTCTAATCCTTTTATGATATTCTTCAATGAGAAGGCACATCATGTTTTTTGAACATAATTGTAGATTTGCCTCCCATTTGGATTTAAAAATTTCATCGAGATCCTCAATAGTTGGAAAAATTTGGACTCTTAGACCCAAGGGGTTAAGATTTTCTCTATTATATGTTTCAAAGTTGTCAATGTGAAGGTATAGGTTGGTTTTCTTTTCTACCGCTTTTTTTAATTCAAAAATCAAAGATTCAATTTTTGTGTCCTGAGCTTCTTTTTTACTGTGTTCTCTATAAGATAAGAGGAGATTATTAAAACCTGTACCTCTAAACATGGTGTATATTTGGAGGTCAAATGAATGGTTAGAAAAACAAATTATTGCTGAAGTGTTTAGATTGAGTGGACCATGGGGTCAAATGTATAGGTAGTATCAATATCAAGGGTCAAGAAGTGCCCTAGAATGTAGGGACATCTGTTGGTATATACCACAGAGGAAATCTGGTGTTGGATATATAGCTTAGGCTGATAGTCAAGACAAAATCAACTAATATGGGATGGTAGAAGGGATTGCTTGTAACGATGCCTAGCCCATTTATGATCACCGTCAACAGTGAAGCTACATAAACGAGATAAGAGACAAAAAAAGATAGGATGTGTATTGCCTGGGACTAAAGTGGAGAATGATAAATCAATAAGGGAAAGGGAATGAAGGTTTTTATCACGTCACCCTAATAGACCCTAGGCCATGGAGGTCCTCCCAGTCCAAGCAGAAAAAGGGGGGCGTCCAGGGCCCTGGGTGCTTCGGGTAGACGAGCACACACGATAAGATAAACTTATCTAATAGTAAACAATGTTGTTTGAGGTAAATAACTCTAATGGTTGCACTAAAGATATTGTGCACTTAAACATGAACAATAGTCAAGTATAAAAACACAGAGAACGAATATGGCGGGGAAGTGGGTATTTGCCACCCTAATAATCGGAAAAGATTTATTCGGAGTCTGTGTTTTAACCTGGGATCTTGCCAACATCCCTTGTGAATATATTGAAAAGCAAAAAAACCCCTGAGGAGTGGGACTTTAAACGGCAAGAACCAGGACTTGAGTATGAAATGTATAAGTTTATTACAAAATTTACAAAAAATGAATTGACAAAGACAAGAAAAACATGTATCATAAAAACATAGTCATAAATACGTCTTGGAGCCGAGAGAGTCTGAGATGTCTGGACCGGACTAGACGCGTTTCGGTCAGATTGCCTTTCTCGATAGTCCAGGAAACACCAGAGCTCAGACTGGAAGCATGAAAGGTAACAATCAATATAATAAACATGGTAAACGTAAAGTTAGATTTCAATATGTTTTACAATGAAGTAATTAGTACATGTAATAACAGATTTACACAGTGTTTGTTGTATTTAGATGTAGAGAGGAGCAAAAATACCTCTATAGCTACATATCAGATATGCAGAACCTCTGTAGATTCCAGGACGGAAGACCAAGTGGATGGATCTTAACGGGTTATGAAAAAACCTTCAGGTATCTTTGACCGCAAGTGATAGGTGCCAAGTTGGCTGGGTCTATGTAAATAGACCTGAAATGGTATATATGTAAGGGCTTCAAAAGGGAAGTTATATGGTTATAAACCAGGTTAAAGTATAGATAGATAATAACTTCACAAGTAACAGTGGATGAGCCCCCCGATCAAAATTCCCACGAGGATCTCCAAAACGGGGTCAACAACACAGGTCGTCTGGGGTGATTAATAGAGAAAAAGAGAGAGAGAGAAGAAAAAATAATGATATGAAAATGTACTCTTGGTGGGATATAAAATAAGAGACGAAAAGAGTATATATAATATAATTATAATGATAGTGATAACTACCTGTAGGGTTGGAATTGAGTAGGGATATCTCCAGATATGTATAGTGCTGGGCGTATCCAGCACTTTGTCCCTATAGACACAAAGCATGTCGAGGGTGAAGGAGGTTAGTATGTATAAGAATACCAAGTAGCAAATAGTTTAGGTAGTAAGAAAGAGGAAGAAAAGTGGAGGAAAGAACACCGTTCCCCGGCATGGATCTTGTGATTGATGAGAGCCATACGTGTCCAGACAAGAAGAAAGAGGATATTGTGGTGAGGGGGAATATTAGTGCAGGTACAAGGCAGGTAATGGAAGGACACCTGGTGAAAAAGGTGGTCGTGCAGTTATATACCCAAAGCGTCCCCGAATATGGGAGCAGGTGATGGAGAGTATACATAACGAGTACGGGTGTCTAAAAATAGATAAGGGTGTCGGATGGAAATGAAGAAACCTACCTTTGCAGCCCTGTTCAGTTGAATAATGGCGGTGCGCTCTGAATAGAGCGTCACACGCCATTAAGTACGCCGGCGCATGAGCCGGGGCCTGCGTCGCGGCTCCTCCCAGTGCCTATACTCCCAGTGGACACTATACACCTTTTACAGCTTCTGGAGGGCATGTCGATTCCTGTGGATGCCCTGCTGGTGGCTATCGATGTAGAAGCACTCTACAGCTCCATCCCCCACCAGCAGGGCATCCGCACAATCGCACATGCCCTTACACAATCCAATTTGGACCCCCAGCTACACAAAAATTCATTTTACAATCACTTGAATACATTCTCACCCGTAATGTATTCTCATTTGATGGTTCCCATTTCCTCCAGGTACAGGGCGTTGCGATGGGGACATGCTGTGCCCCATCGTACGCCAACCTGTACCTGGGGAAGTGGGAACGCTCTTTCCTCTTGGAGGAACAATATTCGGAGTATACCCAGCACATATTGGCCTGGCATAGGTACATCGACGATGTCCTCATCTTCTGGACAGGAAGTAAGGAATTACTTCTGGACTGTGTTCATTCCATGAACAAGAATAATTTCAATCTTACCTTCACTCTAAACTACAATAGTGATTCCATTGATTTCCTTGACATCACAATTAACAAAAATCAACAAGGCAATATCACGACTACTTTATTCAGAAAACCCACAGCCGCCAATACGGTACTCTACGCTACAAGCGCACATCCAGCTCCACTAATAAGGGCTATTCCTTATGGGCAATATTTGCGCCTCAGGCGCAACTGCTCTGAAGACTCCATTTTTAAATTGGAAGCTGATAAACTCAGAACAAGATTGACCATTGGGGGCTACACACAAACCTGCCTCAAAAAGGCATACCGCTGGGCTAGATCCCAACAAAGACAAGATCTCATTTTCAAAAAATCAACTAAAATCTCACGCAATAGCAATCAGATTCAGCATCAGGCACGCATTATAACACCGTATACGAAACAACATGATAGAGTCTACAATATTCTTAACAAATACTGGCACTTACTCACATGCGACCCACATCTCAACCCTTTCGTTACTGACAAACCTGCGATAACCTATCGCAAGGCTAGATCACTCAAGGATAAGTTAGTAAAAAGTGAATATACTGGCGAATTCCGCCAAGATCCTTGCAAACGTTTAGGGACGTTTAAATGTGGGGGGTGCAATGTATGCCAATACATTTGCACTGACCCCAATATACTTCTTCCAAATGGGTCACCTTACAGACCCCTACATTTCTCCAATTGCCAAACGATAGGAGTAGTTTATCTCCTCCTCTGCTGCTGTGGGTGCTTCTACGTCGGGAAGACAAAAAATGAATTTCATAAACGAGCTCAACGACATGTCACATGTATGCGTCAACGCAACCCTGATCTCCCTCTAGGGAGACATGTCTTAAATACACATAGTGGTATTTTTCCACGTTTCTCTTTTGTCATCCTTGACCGGGTGCACCCCAGCAGCAGAGGAGGCGACTGGGACAAAACCCTTTTACAAAGGGAATCCAGATGGATCCATAACCTTAGGGCTACCATCCCACCAGGACTCAATGACAGCATTAGCTTTAAGCCCTTCCTTGAGGGCTTTTCATCAGGCGGCTGGGAACCATGACACAAGTTCTCCAGCATTAGGCTCAGTGACAGAATGGGGCACCATACCTAAATGGAGTACTTACTTCATTTTAAAGTCACCCAAATATACGCTTTCAAAATTTTCCATATAATATATATTGAACTAATTGCCATATTCCAATCATATTTTATTATTCCCAATGTTAATTTCCAATATTTTATTCAATCCACACTATGTGGGATATAATTTTCTTTCTTTCTCATTTCCATACAGTACTTGTTCCAGCAGTTCAGTCTCCACAAATATTTGACGATACTCATCATTTGATGGACAATTTGTGGTAGATAATACAATTAGTGGGTCCCCTGACAATCCTACATGGTCCCATTCTGTCTGAGCTTTAAGATCAAAAAATTCGGTGTATATACGCATATTTGATGTCTGTTTAGTTTTAGCTTATTTGTATTTTTTCCTTTTTTCTTCTCCTCGTATCATGCACATTGTTTGCCACATTATTTATGTGTCATTGTTTACATGCCCAATTTTGCCTTGACCTGTGTCTTTTTGCCCTTTGTCTAATATAACGATCTATCAGGTACTATGTACAAATTGCCTTTTATATACAGAGTCTGTTCTTTTCATGTAAACACAGAGTTTGTTTTGTTTCGATGTCCTCCCATTTGCCCCGCCCCCTTAGGTGCAGCTCCATATTATTTACATAGTGACGCTCACCCGACCTCACTTCCCCCCGGCGCACAAAGGGGCGGTATCCGCCCCACTACCGGTCACCTGATCCCGCCGTTGGGCGGGGTAATGGGTCCGGACATTGTGCGCCGGCGTGCCCGGAACGCACGCCGCAGCCAACCTACTGTGGGCGGCGCTTGTGCGTTCTGGACACGGGGGACCTCCATTGGTCCACATAGGCACTGGGAGGAGCCGCGACGCAGGCCCCGGCTCATGCGCCGGCGTACTTAATGGCGTGTGACGCTCTATTCAGAGCGCACCACCATTATTCAACTGAACAGGGCTGCAAAGGTAGGTTTCTTCATTTCCATCGGACACCCTTATCTATTTTTTAGACACCCGTACTCGTTATCTATACTCTCCATCACCTGCTCCCATATTCGGGGACGCTTTGGGTATATAACTGCACGACCACCTTTTTCACCAGGTGTCCTTCCATTACCTGCCTTGTACCTGCACTAATATTCCCCCTCACCACAATATCCTCTTTCTTCTTGTCTGGACACGTATGGCTCTCATCAATCACAGGATCCATGCCGGGGAACGGTGTTCTTTCCTCCACTTTTCTTCCTCTTCCTTACTACCTAAACTATTTGCTACTTGGTATTCTTATACATACTAACCTCCTTCACCCTCGACATGCTTTGTGTCTATAGGGACAAAGTGCTGGATACGCCCAGCACTATACATATCCGGAGATATCCCTACTCAATTCCAACCCTACAGGTAGTTATCACTATCATTATAATTATATTATATATACTCTTTTCGTCTCTTATTTTATATCCCACCAAGAGTACATTTTCGTATCATTATTTTTTCTTCTCTCTCTCTCTTTTTCTCTATTAATCACCCCAGACGACCTGTGTTGTTGACCCCGTTTTGGAGATCCTCGTGGGAATTTTGATCGGGGGGCTCATCCACTGTTACTTGTGAAGTTATTATCTATCTATACTTTAACCTGGTTTATAAACATATAACTTCCCTTTTAAAGCCCTTACATATATACCATTTCAGGTCTATTTACATAGACCCAGCCAACTTGGCACCTATCACTTGCGGTCAAAGATACCTGAAGGTTTTTTCATAACCCGTTAACCACTTGCCGACTGCCTAACGCCGATCTACGTCGGCAGTCAGCCCCTCACAGGCAAAGTGACGGGTCTAGGGAGCGAGCGCGCGCCCCCGGAGGCACGCTCCCGCGTGGTCACGGACCCCCCCGCGCGTGTGACCAGCGGACCCGATGTCCGCCGGTCACTCGGCGATCGGCGAGGGAGAGGGAGAATGTCAGGCAGCTTGTGTAAACAAGCTGCCTGTCATTCTTCTCGCTGTAAAGACACTGATCAAACGGATCTAGTATGTAGATCCGTTGATCAGTGTCCTTACAGCTCAAGCCACAGCCAATCACAGTAGAAAGCACGCCCCTAGGGATACACACAGCCCCTCCCTCCCAAATAAAGTTAACCCCTTCACAACCAGTGTATTTTTACAGTAACAGTGCATATGTATAGCACTGATTACTGTAGAAATGTCACTGGTAACCCCAAAAGTGTCACAAATGTCAGTCAAGGGTCCGATCTGTCCGCCCCAATGTCGCAGTACCGCAAAAAAAATCGCAGATCGCCGCCATTACGCGTTAAAAAAAAAAACAACAAAAATGACAAAAATCTTTCCCTTTGTTAGTAAACGCGATAACTTTTGCGCAAACCCATCAAAATACACTTTTTGCGATTTTTTTTACCAAACATATGTAGCATAAAACAAATTGGCCGAAAATTTTAAAAAAATGTGATTTTTACTTTTTTTTTTGGGGGAATTTCATATAAAAAAATGTGAAAAATATTGTTATTTTTGCAAAATTGACGCTCTTTTTTTGTTTATAGCGCGTGATCAAAAAATCGCACAGGTGATCAAATACCACCAAAAGAAAGCTCTGTTTGTGGGAAAAAAAGGACATCAAATTAGTTTAGGTACAGTGTCGCACGACCGCGCAATTGTCCGTTAAAGTCACGCAGTGCCGAATCGCAAAATACCCCCTGGTCAGGAAGGGGGTAAAATCTTCCGGGGCTTAAGTGGTTAAGATCCATCCACTTGGTCTTCCGTCCTGGAATCTACAGAGGTTCTGCATATCTGGTATGTAGCTATAGAGGTATTTTTGCTCCTCTCTACATCTAAATACAACAAACACTGTGTAAATCTGTTATTACATGTACTAATTACTTCATTGTAAAACATATTGAAATCTAACTTTACGTTTACCATGTTTATTATATTAATTGTTACCTTTCATGCTTCCAGTCTGAGCTCTGGTGTTTCCTGGACTATCGAGAAAGGCAATCTGACCGAAACGCGTCTAGTCCGGTCCAGACATCTCAGACTCTCTCGGTTCCAAGACGTATTTATGACCATGTTTTTATGATACATGTTTTTCTTGTCTTTGTCAATTCATTTTTTGTAAATTTTGTAATAAACTTATACATTTCATACTCAAGTCCTGGTTCTTGCCGTTTAAAGTCCCACTCCTCAGGGGTTTTTTTGCTTTTCAATATATTCACAAGGGATGTTGGCAAGATCCCAGGTTAAAACACAGACTCCGAATAAATCTTTACCTGTTGAATTTATATCGCTACCTCAGGATAATACCCTGCACCTGGTACTCTCCTCCCCTCTTCCCCCCTCTTTTTACCCCTACCACTCCGCCCTCGTCCCTCCCCTGCTCTTTCCACATCCTCACCTTCTCTTTTCCTCTCTCACCTCCCCCCCCCCCTGTATATGAGTACTCACCTGATTTACTTGCTATGTTCTGTGACTCACCGTGTAAGCTGTTTATCATTACGTTCATGCCTTGCTTTTCACGTTCAAGTTATACCCTTGTTATGTTTGGTGAACTCCAATAAAATCTTGTTTAAAAAAAAACAGCAAAAAATGTATTTTTTTTTTTCAAAAATCAGCCAGAACTGACAGCAGCAGGTAAATACATGTCAAATACATATAGGGTCCATCCACACATCTGTAAAATGGGTCCGCATCCATTCCACAATTTGGCGGAACGTTTACAGACCCATTGATTTTCAATTCCAGTCTGAAAAATGAGGCATTCACAGGATAAAGAAGTAAGTGTTGGCCAGTATAGGCCCCAAAAATTAGCCCACATGGGTTTACCTGACAGCTAAGAACGTCGTATTTGGAGGCTGGAGGTACATTAGGCATTCACAGGATACAGAAGTAAGTGCCGGTCAGTATAGGCCCCAAAAATTAGCCCACATGGGTTTACCTGACAGCTAAGAACGTAGTATTCTGTGGCTGAAGGTTCATTAGGCATTAATAGAAAAAATAATTGTCAGCCATGAAAGGCCCCAAAAATTAAGCATTCAATTGACATGAAATGCCTTTTATGCCGCCGTTTTTAGCGAAGACAAGGACCAGGAATTGTTGTGGGTAGATGGCGGTCTGGTGGATATTTGTGGCCTGTCATGAGGAATTTTAATGAAGCATGGTCTACTGGTCACATGTGTTGAATTCCTCAGAGCACCCTGCCTCATTCATTTTTATAAATGTGAGGTAGTCTACACTGTCATGAGCTAGGCAAGTGCACTTATCGGTGACTATCCCTCCTGCTGCGCTGAACGTCCTTTCGGACAGGACACTGGACGGGGGGCAAGCCAACAGTTCCATTGCAAATTGTGCAAGCTCTAGCCAGAGGTCAAGCCTGCCCACCCAGTACTCCAGGGGTTCATTACTCCTCAGAGCATCCACATCGGCCATTAACCCGATGTAGACGGACACCTGTCAGTCTAGGCGTTCCCTGATGATGGATCCGGAGTACAGCTGTCGATGGGTCGGCTGAAAGAAGGATCTCATATCTGAAGTGACCAAGACATCTTCAAACCGCCCTCTTCTTGCAGGTGCTGTTGGATTGCTATCCGCAACTGTCTCTCTGTGACTGGAAATTCCTCTGCCAGCACACGCAAAAGTAGAATGCAGCATTTCTCACAGCAAGGCCTGGAAGTGCTGCATTCTGACCGCCCTCTGTGGTGCTGGTAACATTTCTGCCTTTTTTTGTTTGTACCGGGGGTCTAAGTACATTGCCACCCAGTACTGGTCATTGCCATTTATGTTTTTTATACTGGGGTCTCCCATAAAACACTGGAGCATGAAGGCCTGTGGTGTAGTGGCCTGGCTCCAGCTCATCATCCAGGATAATGTCGTCCTCGTTCTCCTCCCCCCATCCACGTATAAAACACCAGGGATCCCAGAAAGGTTTAAAGCATGCTCTTCTTGCTTCTCCTCATCCGCCCCGGCACCCTCCTCCTCTGACTCCTCTTCAGACTGCTGTTGTTGACATGTCTCAGATGGAGTAGCAACCCCTGGGAATTCATCCAACATTGCGACTTCCTCATCTTCCTGCTCCTGCTCCTCGATGGCTTGATCAATGACACGACGCAATGCATGCTCCAGAAAGAAGGCGTAAGGTACGATGTCACTGATGGCGCCCTGGCCGTGACTGACCAGTTTGGTGATCTCATTGAATGGCTGCAGAAGTCTGCATGCGTCCCTTATGAGCAGCCACTGAAAGAAACCCAAGCTCCCCAGAAACTGTCCTGCCGCAGAGTTTGTACAGGTAGTCGTTGACTGCACATTTCTGCTGGAGCAGCCTATCAAGCATATGCAATGTTGAGTTCCATCGCATCGGGCAGTCACAAATAAGACGCCTGACTGGCAGGTCGTGTCACAGCTGAATGTCAGCAAGGCGAGCCATGGCTGTGTAAGATCTTCTGAAATGGCCTGAGATTTTCCTGGCCTGCCGCAAGACGTCCTGGACCACAGGGTATTTGGCAATGAATCGCTGCATGACCAAGTTCAGGACATGTGCCATGCATGGCACGTGTGTTATTTTGCCCTGTTTCAGCGCGCTCAGCAGATTGGCACCGTTGTCGCAAACCATGTTACCAACTGTCAAATTGAGCGGTGTCAGCCACTGATCTGCCTGTGGACACAAAACTGAAAGGAGTGCATGACCGGTGTGGCTCTTGGCTTCCAGGCACAACAGACGCAGCACAGCATGGCAACGTCTCACCTGGCATGTGGAATAGGTTCTGGGGATCTTGGGCGGCGCAGCGGAAGAGACGGTAGCAGCGGAAAGGATGAGTCAGCCGAGGAGGAGAGGGAGGATGGAGGATAGAGGAGGAGGAGGAGGAGAAGAAGAGGCAGGCCTGCATACAATCTTTGGCGGTACAACCAAATCTACACGGGTGCCACTGGTTACGTGCTTGACGGCCGTCAGAAGGTTCACCCAGTGGGCAGTAAAAGTGATATACCTTCCCTGCCCGTGTTTGCTAGACCATGTATCTGTGGTCAGATGTATCTTGGCTCCAACACTGTGTGCCAGAGATATATTCACTTGCCGCTGAACATGGCCATACAGCTCTGGAATGCCCTTCTGCGAGAAATATTTCCTGCCTGGGACCTTCCATTGTGGTGTTCCAATGGGCATAAATTTACGAAAGGCCTCCGAGTCCTCCAGTTGATATGGCAGTAGTTGGCGGGCTATCAGTTCCAACAAGCCAGCAGTCAAACGTTGGGCAAGCGGGTTATCCAGCGTCATCATTTTTTTTCCGCTGCAACATTTGGGCCACAGAAGCCTGCCTTTTTCCAGAACAACCTGACAACGGCATCATGGAAGGTGGAGTGGAGGACAATTGGGAGGAGAGAGGAGAAGGAGAAGAGGCTGGACGGTGAGAGCCTGGAGTGTGGCTTTCTGGGTTCTGACAGTGTTGCTCCCACTGGGCTCAGTGATGGGAGTTCAGGTGCCTTCTTAAGGTGATTGTCCCTAGGTGAGTGTTGGGCTTACCGCGACTTATGCGTTGACTGTAGATGGCAACAATGTTATCAGCAGCGAAAACATAAAAAAAGGCTGTGGAGCCATGTGCCGGCGTCCTGGGAGCGCCAGATGTGACTGTACATGGTTTATGGCTCGCTCCTGATACATTTGCAGTCTGCTTTGTACCTCTTGTGCAATGCAAGTTCCGCCTGCCTCTCCTCCCTATCTGCTGGTCTGTCTCTCCCTCTGAACTCCCCTCCTCTTCTTCTCTTGTGGCCACCCACGCGACGTCCATAGACACATCATCATCCATGTCACCTTCCCCACCACTAACATTCGAGATCTCGGAGTAGGCAGCAACAGCGGGGACCAACCTCCTTGGACTGATCTAGGTACTGTCGATGGATCGGAAAATAATTCTAGTGACTCAAAAGCAGAGGGTATATGGTGGTGGTGTTTGTAGTGGTATCTTTCGGGGTGCACACAGCAGAGATTGAAGAGGGTGCAGATAGAGAGGATAAGGAGCGTGCAGAAGAGGAAGGCTCAGTGAGCCACTCAACCAAATCTGGTGCATCCTTTGACGTAATCAAACGCACCTTCTGAAACTTCACAGTTTGGCTCCGGACTACTGCTCCTGCCCTACACCTACCACCCCTGCATAAGGGCCTGCCTCTTCCTCTTCCTGACATTTTTTAAATTACCCTGTGACAAAAGTCTCTAGAGAAAAATGTATATAACACCCTGCTTCAATCTGTGGTATTGAGGGGCCACAGGTTTATCACACCAGTTCTACAAATAATTGGCCAGTAACTGTTGTTACTGTGTCTGTGTGTAGCAAAAGAGGCCAATTTTTTGCAGGACTAAAATACACTCTTAGAAAGTATACTGTTAAATAACACCCCACTTCAATATGTGGTATTGGGGGGCCAATGGTTTATCACACCAGTTGTTCACAAAATTGGCCAGTGAGTTTGGCACTGTGTGTATCAGAGTTAACACAGCAAAAGAGGCAATATTGTTGCAGGACACAAATACACTTATAAAAGTATACTCAGATAACACCCCGCTTCAATCTGTGGTATTGGGGGGCCACAGGTTTATCACACCAGTTCTACAAATAATTGGCCAGTAACTATTGTTACTGTGTGTAGCACAGTTAACACAGCAAAAGAGGCCAAATTTTTGCAGGACTAAAATACACTCTTAGAAAAGTATACTGTTAAATAACACCCCACTTCAATATATGTTCTGCAAGTACATACATAGGTGCTCATTTATTTTCCAGTATGGGTTTATAGTTATTTGACATTATTATTTTGCATATCATATTGCCCTATTTGTGGATATACATTGGGCAATTTTAATTCACATATGTGTATTTTTATATGTTTTACATGTATGCACATAGATACCCATTTATTATTAATATTATTCCTCAATTGCTTTATAGTCATTATTTGATAACATTATCCTGGAATTGCATTGCCTCATTACTGTATGTAGTTTCTCATCTGTGAGGTTATTGTGGGGTTCCCTTTTTTTGTCCCTTTTTTCTGTTCAGTTCTTTTTTGTTTTCATGATTCCCTTTTCTTGCTCTGCCCACTCCCCACCCTCTTCGTTAGCTTAAAACAGCTTCTGGTTGCCGACTGCCGTGACTTGACAAAGCGCATGCACGTGAAACATGTAGTCATGGCAACCAGAAGCTTGAGTTCCACGCCGTTGTTTTCATGATTTCATGATTCCCTTTTCTTGCTCTGCCCACTCCCCACCCTCTTTCGTTAGCTTAAAACAGCTTCTGGTTGCTGACTGCCGTGACTTGACAAAGTGCATGCACGTGAAACATGTAGTCATGGCAACCAGAAGCTTGAGTTCCACGCCGGCCCGCCCTCCGTTCTGCCTATGGCTCACCGTTCCCTTTGACGTGTGCTGTACGAGGTTCCCGGAAGTGACGCGAGGTCCAGCGTCTGTGTGTACCGGCCGACACACACACAGGCGGACCTCCTTCCCTGTCTATGTATCCATTCGGATTTCACTCCCTGACCCTTCCAGGATTTGGATAAGTGTTTATCCTTCAGACCGTGCGGGACTCCTACAGCACCCTCATGTGATGCCGATGTCATGGGTCTGCTACCTAGGGGTTAACTTAGTGTAGAGTCTGCAGCCTAATTGCAGTGATTGGCAACAGGCTGCTCTATTTAAACTCTGCAGCAGCATTATGTCCTTGCTGTCTGATCCGCAGCTTCCTGTGACCCCTGCTCCTGTTTACCTGCTTCTGTGATTGATCTCCTGTACGACCCGGCTTGACTTTGGACTTCCCTTGCTTTCTGCCTGCACCTGACCTCGGCTCCTTCTGACCTTGTACCTGCATGCTCCTTTGGATTCCACGCTGCCCGCTTGTTGTTGACCCGGCCTGTGAACTGATCCGTTTTCCTGTGAACCCCCAGAGTGAGTGTGGACTCGGGTGTTCCGTCCTTCTGCCTGCCTGCTGTTGGGATCCTCCTACCTGCTGGTTGTCTCCTCTTAAAGCATCTGGGACCTTGGAGCTACCCGTCCAACAGCTGACCCGCCAGGCCCTCATACCATTCTGCTCTCCCATGCCACCTGTCTGCTCTACCAGGGGCCGTGAGTCAGATACGTAAGGGAGGCCTTCCTCTGCACTATCGGGCTCATCAGTCAGGTACGTGAGAAGTTGACAGTATCAGACAGCCATGTCTGAGCCCGAGCTAGGAACCTCCCCCATGGAAGATTTGTGCCGACATCTGGCGGGTCTGACACAAGCTGTTAAGGATTTACAAGAGGGATATACTCGGCTGGAAGAATGAGTTCAAATTCTGTCATCTCCCGCCAACACTACAGGTGCTACCTCATCTGCACCTGCGGTAGTGATGTTACCACCAGAACCAAGGGTACCCACACCCGAAAGATTTGCGGGTGAACGTAGCAAATACAGAGCCTTTCATAATGCTTGCGAACTCTATTTTGCCCTGCAACCCCGCACCTTTTCTTTAGAAGCAACCAAAGTGGGCTTCGTTATCTCCCTGTTGACCGGAGAACCCCAAGCCTGGGCACATCGCCTTCTGGAACAAAAGGCCGAATCGCTAAGCAACCTCACCACGTTCTTTGAAGCGATGTCCCAACTTTATGAGGACCCCCAGCAGACTGCGACCGCTGAGGCCGCAATACATGCACTTCAACAAGGCCGCCGAGCCGCAGAGGACTACGTGGCCGAGTTCAGGCGTTGGAGTTCTGATACCAATTGGAACGATGCGGCCCTTCGTTACCAATTTCGGATGGGACTATCTGATCCTTTGAAAGATGAACTGGCACGAGTTGGGATACCCCAATCCCTGGACGCACTTATTAACTTATCAATTCAGATTGACTGACGTCTAAGGGAACGTCGCTCCGAAAGATTCTCAGGCCAACATCAGCCAACTTGGATGCTACCTAAAGTTCCCAGTTTCTCCAGCCAGACTCCTTCTGCTCTAGTCGCTCCGGGCCCGGACACCTCCGAACCCATGCAGTTGGGCTTGCTTCGTCCCTCTCTCACCATGGAGGAACAACAACGCAGACTAATCAATAACCTCTGTATGTACTGTGGGGAACCCGGGCATTATGTTAGGTCCTGCCCTGCAAAGATGCGTAAGTGCCTTTCAATCTCCTCAGTGCATGTTCCTGTTTCACCTAACCAAGCCTCTCATCTTACTCTCCCCATTATGTTACAGCTCCCAGGAAGGAGTATCCAGGTATCCGTCATAATTGATTCCGGAGCCTGCAGCTGCTTCATAGACTTGACGTTTGCAGCCAAACACCTCATTCCACTTCAGCCAAAAGCCCGGGGACTAGCTGTACATCTTGCTGATGGCTCTGTCATTAAATCCGGTCCAGTCACACAAGAGACGGTCCCTTTGCTTACTATCATTGCTTCCCATCACCAAGAGTTTTTACGCCTGGATGCCATTTCATCACCTCTGTTCCCCATCATCCTAGGTATGCCCTGGCTACAGGCCCATAACCCCCAAATCAACTGGGCCACTGGAGAAATCACATTTCCTTCAAGCTATTGCCAGCAACATTGCCTGCAAGAACCTTCAGTCAACCCCTCACCCTTACTCTGCCTTGACTCAGACCTTGAATTACAAAAATCAATCCCAGTGGCATACCACGATTTTCTGGACGTATTCAGTAAGAAGGGTGCAGAGACTCTCCCTCCTCATAGGTCCTATGACTGCCCTATTGAACTGTTACCAGGGGCTGAGGTCCCTTTCGGAAGGATTTACCCTTTAACTGAGCTTGAATTGGGCACGCTAAAGGACTATATTGATGACAACCTAAAAAAAGGGTTTATTCGCCCATCTACCTCTCCGGCTGGTGCAGGCATCTTCTTTGTTGAAAAGAAGGACCATTCACTGCGACCCTGCATAGACTACAGAGAATTGAACAAGATTACTGTAAAGAACCGTTATCCTCTGCCTCTTGTGCCCGAACTGTTTCAAAGACTGGGAGCCGCAGTCATCTTCACTAAACTGGATCTGCGGGGAGCATACAATCTAATCCGTATTCGAGAAGGAGACGAATAGAAAACGGCATTTCGTACTCGATTAGGGCACTTTGAGTACCTAGTCATGCCTTTTGGGTTATGCAATGCACCGGCCACCTTTCAGCACTTTGTCAATGACATTTTCCGTGACTATCTGGACTTGTACGTCATCATGTACCTGGATGACATCCTGATTTTCTCCTCTTCTGTTGATGACCACCGTAGACATGTCCGAAATGTGCTAACCCGACTACGGCAACATGGCCTCTACGCCAAACCGGAGAAGTGCGACTTTGAACTTCAGTGTATCCAGTTCTTAGGTCTGATCATCTCTGTTGAAGGCATTAAGATGGACCCTCAGAAAGTCACCGCCATCTTAGATTGGCCAGCTCCTATGGACAGAAAGGGGGTTCAACGCTTCATCGGGTTTGCCAACTTTTACCGGAAGTTTATTAGGGGGTTCTCTGCTATTATCGCCCCCATTACCGAACTAACTAAGCAAGGAACCCGATTCCTCTGGTCTCCCAAAGCGCAATCTGCTTTTGAAGCCCTCAAGAAGCTGTTCACGTCAGCACCCATCTTGAAGCACCCTGACCCTGCCTTACCGTTTGTTCTTGAAGTTGACGCCTCGGAAGTTGCAGTGGGGGCTGTGCTGTCTCAACGGCAAGGAGCTAAAGCCCTACTTTACCCAGTTGCTTTCTTTTCCCGCAAATTATCAATAGCAGAAAGAAATTATGATGTTGGAGACCACAAGCTTTTGGCCATCAAGGCCGCATTGGAAGAATGGCATTACTTACTTGAAGGTGCAGCACATCCCATTCTTATCTATACAGACCACAAGAATCTGGAATATCTGAGAACGGCTAAGAGATTAAAACCTCGGCAGGCAAGGTGGGCACTTTTTTTCTCTAGATTCTCATTCCATATAACGTACAGGCCAGGGTCAAAGAATACAAAACCAGATGCACTTTCACGTATGTTCAACGACCCTGAAAAGTCCACACTCCCAGACACCATCCTTCCCTCAGGAAACTTTCTTGTATTACAGGAGAATCTCCTATCCCGACTCAAACAGGCTTCTGCTGAGATTGCTTCATCCTCTGAAACCAGCTTACAGGCACAGGATGGCCTACTGTGGCATGAAGGTAAAATTGTTGTACCTAAGGACTTAAGAATGACGGTGTTAGAGCTCTGTCATGACCACAAGCTGGCCGGACACTTCGGTGCCCTGAAGACGGCCGAACTGGTACAACGCACGTTCTGGTGGCCTCAGGTGGTAGGCGACTGTAAGAGCTATGTGGAGTCTTGTACTACTTGCTCCCGAAGCAAGAACAGCAGGGTAAAGGCCTGGGGTTTACTGAAGCCATTGCCCGTTCCAGAGAGACCCTGGAAAATGATCTCAATGGACTTCATTGCGGAACTCCCCCCAGCAGAGGGTTTTTCTACCATCTTCGTGGTGGTGGACAGACTGTCCAAAATGGCCCATTTTTTGCCCATGAAAGGTACACCCTCGGCTGTGGAAACTGCAAAACTTTTCATCAAAGAAATTGTAAGGCTCCATGGTGTTCCAGCAAACATCGTGTCCGACCGGGGTGTCCAGTTCACCTCCAGATTCTGGAAAGCTCTGTGTGGTTCTCTAGAGATTGAATTGGCTTTTTCCTCCGCATACCACCCTCAGACGAACGGACAAACAGAAAGAACCAATCAGACCCTTGAGCAGTACCTCCGTTGCTTCTCTTCCTTCTCCCAAGATGACTGGGTCTCTTTACTCCCCATTGCCGAGTTTGCTTATAATAACTCTTTCCATTCTGCCATCAAACAAACTCAGTTTTTTGCTAATTACGGCTTTCACCCATCCTTCCTGCCTAGTATTATACCTGAATGCTCAATCCCTGCAGTCTCTGAAACAATGAATTTCTTCTCTGAAAACAACAAACTTTTACAAGAGACTATGGCCAAGCGAGGAGAACTAATTCTGGAACCTGGCAACCAGGTATGGTTGTCTACAGTAAACTTGAAAATGGCTTGCCCCTCAAAGAAATTGGGCCCTAAGTTTTTGGGTCCCTTCCCTGTTAAGAGGAAGATCAATGATGTAGCCTATGAGCTGGAATTACCCGATTCACTTAAAGTTCACCCCGTCTTCCATGTGACTCTGTTGAAACCTGTGGTTCCGAATCCTTTTCCTGAACGAAATACTGGTCCACCAGAGCCTGTAATAGTCAATGGAGAGGAGGAATTTGAGGTGGAAACAATCTTGGATTGTAGAAAGAGGTACAATCAGGTTCAGTACCTAATTAAATGGAAGGGGTATGGACCGGAAGATAACTCTTGGGAGCCTGAAAGCAATATTCATGCTAAGGAGCTAATGCAATCCTTCAAGAGATCCCATGCCGAGAAGTTGGCTCAATTGGGCATCCGGAGGCTGCCCTTTAGCGGGGGGCAATGTCATGGGTCTGCTACCTAGGGGTTAACTTAGTGTAGAGTCTGCAGCCTAATTGCAGTGATTGGCAACAGGCTGCTCTATTTAAACTCTGCAGCAGCATTATGTCCTTGCTGTCTGATCCGCAGCTTCCTGTGACCCCTGCTCCTGTTTACCTGCTTCTGTGATTGATCTCCTGTACGACCCGGCTTGACTTTGGACTTCCCTTGCTTTCTGCCTGCACCTGACCTCGGCTCCCTCTGACCTTGTACCTGCATGCTCCTTTGGATTCCACGCTGCCCGCTTGTTGTTGACCCGGCCTGTGAACTGATCCGTTTGCCTGTGAACCCCCAGAGTGAGTGTGGACTCGGGTGTTCCGTCCATCTGCCTGCCTGCTGTTGGGATCCTCCTACCTGCTGGTTGTCTCCTCTTAAAGCATCTGGGACCTTGGAGCTACCCGTCCAACAGCTGACCCGCCAGGCCCTCATACCATTCTGCTCTCCCGTGCCACCTGTCTGCTCTACCAGGGGCCGCGAGTCAGATACGTAAGGGAAGCCTTCCTCTGCACTATCGGGCTCATCAGTCAGGTACGTGAGAAGTTGACAGCCGAGGACCAGTTGATCGGTGGTTGGTTTGTGGATTTTATTGATTTTTTTCAATAAACTTTTTATTCGTCATCATGTACTGATTGTGCTTCACCCAGAGGTATTAGTCCCACAATATTGCTATGCGCCATCCCTCCTTCCAGTTCTTTACTTCAAGCAACTCATCCTGTGCTAAGGGATTTGGCAGCACTGCGTGTGGCAACAATAATACTACATTTTTCTTGCATTACTTTTATCAATTAACTATTGTGGGTCATGGCTCCAGTATTCCTATAGCAGGTGGTCTGGAGGTCCAGCGCCAGGACTTTTTTGGTTGTTTTTCGTAGGGAAACCTTGTAAGGATCCCCCACTCCGAATATTACATTTGGGAAGAAATACTTCAAGAAAAAAATGGCTGGCTAGCCTACACAAAGAGAGTGCACTGTTGACTCAAAAGTTGCTGTTGGGGCCTGTACCCACTCTTTCATCACCCTTCCCCCCTTCTAATCCTAATCAGTGGGTGGGGACTAACCTGCTTGATGTTCTGCAGACCCCTTGGGCCATTGGGCCAGGGTCACAAAGAGGAATTCTAACTTCTAGATCCTTTGGGAAATCGAGCCAGGATCAGTGGATTATAAATGTTGCTGGCTTACAGATGGTACCATGCAGATGGCCATTACAGGAATGGGCGGCAAATCCAGAAAGTCTGGTGGGGGGTGCTCTGGTGCCAGAGACCCCCAAACTTCAGCTATCCCTGACTTGGCAGGACTATGGGTCACTCGGGCTCCAATGACCAGTCCTGTTTCAGATTGAGAAGAGTGATGTTGGGCTATGGCAAGGAAATGCTGTATTCACTCTTCCCTATTGACTGTGCATTAGGTAGCCAGTAATAGGGCACAGACTCCCCTACCAGGAGGATGTAAGATAAGTGTCAAGACTGGATAGCAGAGAAGTCAGGGAACTGGATAAGAAGGTCATCTCTGTGGAGAGGGTTTTCTCATCAAATTACAGAAATGAGATAGTCAATGATACTGTAAATGTGTATAATATGCTTAACCCCTTGCTTTCTCCTCTACAGGTGACATCAACTTTAGAGGTAGTCAGCTAGGCTGTGTATATTTGTTTGATATTTGTTTGCTTCCTTTTAACCAAACAGAGTTTGTTTGGTGGGGGGTGCATTCTTTTAGTGCACCCCACTTGTAAGTTTGTACAGCAGATATATACCTATATTTTTGTAATTAACCACTTTAGGACCGGAGGATTTTCCTGCTTTACGTCCAGGCCACTTTTTGCGATTCGGCACTGTGCAACTTTAACTGACAATTGCGCTGTCATGCAACGCCGTACTAAAACGAAATTTGCGTCATTTTTTTCCAAAAAACAGAGCTTTCTTTTGGTGGTATTTGATCACCTCTGCACTTTTCATTTTTTGCGATATTAATAAAAAAAGTGACAATTTTGAAAAATTAACAATATTTTTCTACTTTGACAGTTGTATTTAGTTACATGTCTTTGACAAAAAAATTCTCAATGTGCGTATTTTTAACCGCTTTAAGACCGGGAAGATTTTACCCCATTCCTTACTAGGCCATATTTTGCGATTCAGCACTGCGTTATTTTAACGGAAAATTGCACGGTCGTGCTACGCTGTACCCAAATTAAATGTATGTTCTTTTTTCCCCACAAATAGAGCTTTCTTTTGGTGGCATTTGATCACCTGTGCGATTTTGAATTTTTGCGCTATAAACAAAAAAAGAGCGACAAGTTTGAAAAAATAACAATATTTTTCAAATTTTTTTATATGAAATTCCCCCCTCCCCCCAAAAAATGTAAAAATCAAAATGTTTTAACATTTTAGGCCAATTTGTTTTCTGCTACATATTTTTGGTAAAAAAAAATCGCAATAAGCGTATTTTGATTGGTTTGCGCAAAAGTTATCGCAGCTACTAACTACGGGAAATTAATGTCATTTTCATTGTTTTTTTTTTTTTTTCAACTAGTAATGGCGGCGATGTGCGATTTTTTTTGCAGGACTTCGACATTGCGGCGGACAGATCGGACCCCTAACTGACATTTTTGACACTTTTGGGGGTACCAGTGACATTGCTACAGTAATCAGTGTTATAAATATGCACTGTTACTGTAAAAATGACACTGGCAGGGAAGGGTTTAACTTTTATTGGTGATCAAGGGGTTAATGTATGCTTGGTGCTTACTGACGTGTGTGGGGGGAGGGAACTGTGTGACACAGGCAAAGATTGCAGGTTCAGCTATGCTGAATCCTGTAATCTGTCACTGTCTGTCACTTAGGAGATCCACCTGCTTTGTTTACACAAGCGGGCGGATCTCCTCACTCGATCACCGCCGCTCCTCCCCTGGCCCGACTCCCGCTGTATCTGAATACAGCAGGAGCGAGCTTCGGCGGCGAGCGCGCCGCCCACAAGGGGAGGACTCCAGCAACGTAGACCTACGTCGTTGGATGATAACGAGCCACTTTGCAGCAGTACGCTCCATGTGAGCAGTTGGCAAGTGGTTAAATTACTTGTACATTTGTTATTTTTCCCTTTTCCCCCTTTCCAGGTTTGTGGGATACTCCTCTGGATTTTTTCCGGTAGGGATTTTTTGTAGGAGGCGACTTCCCCAGAGCCAATGGGATGTGGCTCATTTTTGGTGGGGGGTGGATGTTGCACCCTCCTAGACAGGTGGTAGGTAAAAGCATCTATTTTACTCCTGCTGCTTATCAGGGGAGCTGATCTTTCAGTTTTGCTTGTCACATGTTTCCAGGTGTGATTCACTGGGTCTGAGGGAGTGTCCCCACTGTATCCATTAAGGGAGCTTGTTGGACAGTGGAGGAAACCTGGCCAGTGACACATCCTGTTTCATAGCAGTCCCAGTGGGAGGGCATGTGGTAATGCATCCTGGGATTGGCCATAAATCGGATGGGAGTATGTGACAGGGCATCTTTTGGCAGGAGCACAGTCCCAGGAGGAGGTAGACGGCTGTCTCCCCTCCTGCAGAGTGAGGAAGGTGGTCCAGGCGGTCGGCCTAGAGACTAGGAGTGGAGCTGGGCTGCAGAGGATCCAGTGTGCTGACCAGTGGAGCTGTTGGGCAGAGGACTTTGGGAAAAACAGTATCGTGAGTACCAAGGGATATGCCTAGGGGTCTTCCTAAGAGAGGAGACCACCCCAGAGAAGTCAAGGGATCAAGGAGCCAGCTCACTCAGAGTGTTACAGTAAAGGGGGTACCGTGTAATGAACCATGAAGATTAGGAACAAAGGGGGTGCCAGGAAGGGCCCTGAAAAACAAAAACCAAAGAAACTGGGCTGATTCTTGTCTGAGGTAAAAACACTTGGAAAATGCCAGATTGTTCTACTGTTGCTAATGGTAACCCAGGGGGACCCATAACCAGCAGCTCCCTTGGGAGTAGTGCTACAAAACTACAAGTCTCATATGTCAAAACATATTGCCATTTTCCCCTCTCTCTCCCTCTCACCTTCTACTCTCGTACCTTACTCTCTGCTCCCTTCCCCCTCCTCTCAATCTCCGTCCTCCTCCCCGCTCCTCTCCTACTCTACACATATTGCCACATATTTACTTGTTTTCTTGAATTCCATCCACTTTTCCTAAATTCCAGAGAATTTTTCTATTCTATTCTTGCCAATACTCTCACACTTTTTGGCACTCCCACCATACATGGGTCATAGTGCCTTTAAAATTGCAACCTCTCCAACACAGTGGAGATTTCCCCAGTTGATATTTATGTGCTTTTTCAGGTGTTATATACCATCTTGCCAAGCATTTATATTTCATTTCAGTTGTCCTAATATTTACCGCAGAACCATGTACTGCTTTCAATATTTTACCTATTTATTGTTCTTCTAAATATGTTGCCAATTCATTTTCCCATTTTTCAATGAAAGGAGGTATTTTCAGCTCTGCCATCTCCGTGAACATTTTATAAATCTGTGCTATATATTGTTTCACAGTTTTCTGTGCATTGCCGAGATGTTCAAGTGGGTTTAGATCTTCTTCAGATCTAATTGGTTGTGTTAATGTTGATATAAGGTGCTTTAACTGTAAATACCTCCATTCATTCAATGTCGTCAATCCCCCCCCTGTGTTTTTTATTCTCGATATGTATCAATTTTTCCATTTTTTATTATATCTTTCAATTGTGTGTTCTTAATCCATTCCCCAAATTGTGCCTACTTACCCAGTGGAAAAAAGTTTGTTCCTGTTAGTGAAATTAGTGGTGAGTTGTATTCCCATTTTGCTTGTTTGTATAATTTATCCCAGATCCTAAATACATCTTTAGTTAATTCATGTGTATTTACATCCAATGTTCTATATCTATGTGGAATCCATATATTCCTATTTAATTGTGCCTTACTCAGTGTATTCTCAATCTTCACCCACCGTTTATCACTTTTTATCTTAGTCCACTCTACCATTCGTTTTAATATTACTAAATAATAGTATTACAATCAGCGCAAACAGATTCCTAACACACAAATGCCAGCTGAACACTCAAAGGTAAATCACTTATACCTCAAACATAAATACAATATAAAGCAGTGCAGCACAATATAATTTCTAAAAATATTTCTAAAATTAGGTTGGTAAAAGAAAGTCCAAAAACGCAAAGAGGATCCAAGTAAGCCAATGCAGTATGAGAAAAGGAGGAAGTTGATTATTCCAGGTGACAGACCCTTCACCAGTGAAAACACACTGCGCTCACCTGAGATCTATGACCTCTGTGTTATCAGCAGGTCAAAAAAACTTTCCCATAAAGGGTGTCACACCCTGGCCGGGAGTTAATCTGGTGCAATCTGGTGTGTCTCCCTGCTGCCTGAGCCACGGGAAGATTCCTATTCTGGCAAGCTTCTCATTATCAGCTACCTTTTGGTATGAGACTCTTGCTCCACCCAGTGGCCATCTGTTGTCAATTACCTGATCCTATGACCCATAAATAACCTCTTCTACTTCCTGCTGGCACCTTAGTATAGGTTTTGCTTCCTGCTTGTCTGCTGTGTATGTCCTATCCTCGTTGCTGACCTTGGCTTACCTTGACCTCTCTTTGGATCACCCCCTTGCACTGTACCGGCTCTGACTATCGATCTCGGTTTGCACTTGACTACTCTTCTGGACTTTGCTCCCTTGGGGTCTGGCTTCTGACCTACTCCACACCGTGAGTCATTTTCTTATTAGTTGTTCCCTAAGTTTGCTGGTTGCACTTTCATTTGAGGTCCCAATATTTCAGCTGCAGGACCCTATCTGCTCCTAAACCTGATACTGGGATAACAAGACTACTGGTCAGGAAACCGGAGGAGTGGATGGCATCTCTGGCAGGTCTAACAGTATACTAAGGCCAGATGGACCTCAACGGGTTGGTGCAGGCAGTCTCTCTTCAGGGACAACTACTAGGCTTACATGCTAACCAGGTAAATTCATTGTAGGAGAAACGAGTGGCCATCACAACTATGTTGTCCTCCATGTCTACTGCGCATGTTCCCAGTCCTGCTGCCCCTATCATTCAAGGGGTTGTGGCTTGGGACTTGGTAGCCATGGTGGACGCTGAGAGTATGCAGGCTCCTAGGATACCTCTTCCTGAAAAGTACGATGGTAACCCTACTGGTTGCAGAGATTTTCTTAATCATTGCTGGTTTCTCTTTAAGAACCCATGGACGTAGGGGCGGTGCGGTTGTCCAGTGATGAACATAATAAAAGCAGGTCCCTAGGCCTCTGCCTCTATTGTGGGAAGCAGAGACATTTTCTGTGTGCTTGTCCTGTTTGGCCGGAAAACTGCCAGGCTTAATGGGTAATCGAGGAATTCCATTAAGCCAGACAGTTTTGAATGCTCCTCAAGAGAGGCTATTAATTCCTATCTCTCTGTCCTGGGCAGACCAGTGCTTATCCACCATGGCCTTTATTGATTCTGGTGCTGGCGGTGTGTCCCCTTGATGCAGCACTGGTTAAGAAACTTCAAATTCCTATTGTTCCTAAGAAATTTCCACTTGGTTGTAACCACTCTCTGTGGCGATCCTTTGGGCAGCGGGCTTATTACCCACAAATCCAAACCACTCTCTGTCCTATTGGGTGCAATGCATCAAGAAATTTTAACGTTTGACATAATTTCATCCCTGAGTCACCCAGTAATTCTCGAGTTCCCATGGCTATGTAAACACAACCTGTCTATTTACTGGTCCACGGGTTAAATTTCCGCCTGGAGCACTTCCTGTCTTGCTCACTGTCTCGGTAAGGTAGTACATACTAATGTTTCCATTTTTGAAGTCCGACGAGTTTGCCGATGTGTTTTCTGAACAAGATGCTGAGGGGCTTCCATTACATTGTCCCTATGACTGTGCCATTGATATGCTTTCAGAGTCAGCCTTACCTAGGGGGAAGACCTATCCTTTTTTTTTTTTTTAATAACAGTTTATTGAAGTTCAACTCTTTACATCAAAATCAAATACATAACAATAACACAATAACAGGCAATAGTAACTACAAAGAGATTGTTGCTCAATGAGTAGTGATCAGTACATCGAGGAACTCTGTATAGGATATCACCACTAGAATAACGTAAACAGAAAAGTTTAACATTTTAGTGGGAGACAGAGTGGGGATAGAAGAAGAAGAAAAGAGAAGGGAGAGGGGAGATAGGGGAGAGATGAGATGGGGAGAGGTGGGAGGTGGAGGGATGTAAGGCAGGGTAATGAAGGGAGGTCGAGGTACAGAGGTAAGGAGTAGGGGAGGGAGAAGATGCATCAGCACATATTGAGGAGTAGAGGTACTTCAATTCACAAATATACAATGAAGCTGAACTTTAAAACTCTCACAGTTGCAAGTAATGAACAGAGACACCAGTGATGACATGTGAATCATGTAGAAGGCAATATGTGGAGTAGGGGGGACTGTGTCATCTCCGGAAGTTGTGAGTTCGGAAGGTTGGTAGGTAGGGCTTAAGTCAGAGCAGGGGTAGATACATCATCCATGGTGGAGAAGCAAGACCATTTCTGAAGGAAACGTAGGCGATTTTGTCAAGGATCCAGGGACAGACCCATTGTCTCCTTTTCGCGGAGAGAGTGCAGATCCTTTGTCAATTCGTTGATGGGGGGGGGGGGGGAAGTGTCCATCCAGTGTCTCAGTACGAGTCTGCGACATAAGGCAAGTTACCACCCATTGCTTTTGTTGTAGCAAGGTCTTATGAGACTGCCGTGGTAGTCTAAGAACATTGGAGTCCAGGCAGCCAAATAGCAAGAGATAGATATCCTTTTGGAGCATCAGTCCAATGAACCTAGCCACATATCTCAGGAGTTTGTCCCAAAAGGAAGAGAAAAGGGGACATTGCCAAAGCTTATGAAGAATGGAAGGGTAACGGTCTTTGCATAACGTGCAAAAATGGTGGATTGTATCTTGGGACCAGCGAAGATGTGGGATGTACACCCTATGGAGAATCTTGAATTGTTGTTCTCTCCGAATTTGTTGGAGATATATTTAAGAGTGATGAGATAGTCCTTCAGAATCTTTTGCTGGGCAGTTTCAGATTGAAGAATCTTATTCCAGGGTCTCGCTATTGTGCTCAAAACTCCTCTGAAAAGTTCCATGTGAAGAGGTTTGTATAAATGAGATATCTTGTGTTTGCCTTGTTGCATCCATGAGTCTATGAGTGACGGTTGGAATCGTTGAAGGGAGGCCTGGCATACAGAGTCTACAAAACTCACACATTGCAAGTAGTAAATATAATGACTGGTAGGTAGACCATAGGCATTTGAAAAATCCGTGAATGCCAATGGCTTACCCGTGGACACGTCAAATAGCTGTGATAGCAGTTTTACACCCCATGAAGACCATACCCCATAATCGGAGTATTACTGTGCCTGCGGAAACATGGGGTGATTTTGAATAGGTAAGTAGCGAGAGAGATGTTCTGGTGCTCCCAATCGTTTCCTTACCTCCTTCCATGCTGCTACTGTGTCTCTGATTAAGGTGTTGTTTTGTAAGGAAGGAGGGAGATCCCTGGTACCACAGTGCAGCAAGGCTGCTAAATCATATGGGGCAGTCATATGTGATTCTAAGGAGAAATTGGTATATCTAGACTCCTGGCTTAACCAATCTATACAACCCCTCAAAAGGCACACAATATTATAAATCCTCGTATTAGGAAAATCAATGCCACCTTCCCATTCAGACATGTGAAGCTTACTGAGCGATATTCTAGGGTGTTTGCCCTTCCAAATAAAATGTGAGACCGCCTTGTGTAGTCTGTGAATGT
Source organism: Pelophylax lessonae (assembly GCF_965119305.1). NCBI lineage: Eukaryota > Metazoa > Chordata > Amphibia > Anura > Ranidae > Pelophylax > Pelophylax lessonae. Next base: position 614,374,288 of record NC_138771.1, on the reverse strand, counting down.
GTTTCAGAAGAAGAGGTATAGTTTGGAGAGGATAGAGGAGTTTAGGGAATGTAGACATCTTGTATAGGTGACACCTGCCAAGGAAGGATAAGGGTAGAGTTGCCCAAGTCTGTAATTCGGCTATCATTTTGTCTATAACTGGGGTGAAGTTTAACTGGTATAATGATGATGGAAAGTGACCTATTTTGACCCCCAAGTAAGTAATGTGGCCAGTTGTGATGCGCAAAGTGGAGGAAGAGGCCCACGACGGAGAGCGATGTTCAAGGGAAGAATTTTGATCTGCACTGACGAAAATCGGCAAATATATCTTGTATAACAGGGAGGTCATGTTTGGGGTCCGATGTGAATATCAGGACATCATCCGTAAACATCGCCGTATGCATTTCATCCGATCCCACTTTGATACCCCGAAGCGCAGGGTGTGCCAGCTTAAATCTCGAAAGGGGTTCCAAGGCCAGATTAAATAGCAGGGGTAAAAGGGGACACCGCTGACGCGTCCCCTTAAATAGTCAAAAATAAGTAGAAATGTGGCCTGCTATTACAACCTGCGCTTCGGGGGAATCATACATGGCTCTGATCAAGTGAAGGAAAGGCCGGAGAAGCCAAGTTGCATGAGAACCCGGTGTAACCATTGGATATTGACATTGTCAAAGGCCTTTTTCGGCATCAAGGGTAATTATTGCAGCATCATTATTTGGGTCAGCTTTAGACATCTCGAGTGCTACCAAGACCTTCCTGATATTAGATGTGGCTGATCTGCCTTTGGTGAAGCCCGACTGGGCTGGATGGACGAGGGAGGGTAGAATGGAGGCCAACCTGTCTGCCACAATTTTGGAAAGCAGCTTGGAGTCCACATTTAGCAGTGATATTGGTCTATAAGAGCCTGGGTCAGTGGGGTCCTTTCCTTTCTTATAAATTAATTTTATGTGGGCTTGATAACCCATCAGTAAATAAGGCTGACCTGAGAGGATGTGATTAAAGACCGACTGTAAAGTGGGAGCAACCGAATCTACAACTAGTTTATAAAATTCTGGGGTGTATCCATCAGGGCCAGGAGATTTGCCTGAGGCTAGATTTTTTTATGGATTCTTGAACTTCCTCTAGGGAAATGGGAGCATTTAAATGGGTCAACTGGTCCTGAGAAATTGTCAGGAGGTCAACCGAAGAGAGCCATCTCATGGCTACTTCCTCATTGCATGGCTCGTGACTATATAGTACCCTATAATATTGTTCAAAGACCTGGTTGATATCCTTGGGAGTTTCCACCAGCAGACCATTGGCATCCTTAAGGGTAGAAACATGAGTGGTTGTATAAGAGCCTCTACAAAGAGAGGCCAGCAATTTTCCTGGCTTATTTCCAAAAGAATGGAATTTCCAGTCTTGGTGAGATTTGTAAAGGCATTCCCGAGTCTCGGCCCACTCGTCAAATTCTGCCTTTGCACTTCGCCAGCGATCTCTATTTGCGGGGGAATTGGATTGGCTAAGGTTGGATTGCGCCTCCCGTAGAGAGGAACTAGCGGCCAAAAAAGCCTTTGCTATATTTCTTTTATAGGCAGAAGCATAGGAGATAATGCGTCCCCTGAGAACCGCCTTGCCAGCCTCCCAAAGGAGGGTGGGAGAAGTGGTTTGCGTGATTTTGTGAGCAAGAAATTCAGACCAAGCGTCCTTGACGAGTGAGGAGACCCCAGGATCCCTGGCCAAGTAGGAATGGAAGCGCCATTGTTTGATGGATGGTGATGTCGTGAAAAGGGTGAGGACAACCAAAATAGGGGCATGATCAGATATTGCTTTATCATGTATTTTAGGTGAAACGGTGCAGGGAAGTATTTTGGCATTTGAGAGGATATAATCTATTCTTGAAAGTGTGTGGTGAGGGTGGGAGAAAAAGGAGTATTCCTTGCCTTCAGGGTTGTGTAAGCACCATACATCCGTGACGTGCAAACTGTCCGTTAAGTGTAGCAGAAGGGGAGAGAGGCAGATTTGTTCGTTGGGCATGGGCCCCTTGCCAGAGGATTTGTCCTCCGTCGGGTGCATTATTTGGTTAAAGTCACCAGTAATCAGGAGAGGGAGGTGGAAATATGGAGCTAGACTCTGCGCTAAGCTTTGGAAGAAAGATGTGGAGGGCGTATTGGGGGCATAAATCCCTGCCAGTACCCAATCTTTTTGTGCAGTGGTGAGATGGACAATTGCAATTCATCCCGCCTCATCAATGTAAGAAGAGTGAATCGTTGAAGGAAAGTTCTTGTGTATCAGAAGCAAAATGCCTGATTTGCCCTTAACTGCAGGTGACCCGAACACTTGGCCCACCCACAGTTTTTGCCTACAGATGAGTTTCCTGCAATACTGCAATGTCAGCCCTCTGACATTTCAGATGTCTGAGGACTGCCATCCGCTTATGTGGGGACCTAAGACCCTTGACATTCCATGAAATTACTTTCATGTGGGGTCAAATACATGGGGAAGAATTACTAGCCAACAAATAAAGCTAAACAGTGCCTGAAAGTATATGAAAAAGATCAGCTTGGAGTAGAGAGGCCGTTGAATGTCTGAGGTATGAACGGTAGCATTTAGGAAGTTTATCAGGAGGGGTATGGGAAACAGAAGCCCAACTGGGGCTCGGGAAGAAAATTGGGGAGCAGTAACCATGAGAAGCCTAGACTTCACTTTTTTCCTTATGTAAGAACACATACGGACGGACAGCGTTACCGGTTTCTTGACGTCTGGCATTTACATCAAACACTAAGCAGTAGATGATGTCCGACTCAGTGTTGACTATGCGGGCAGACATAAGAAGAGCTGAAGTGTCGCCAAGTTCTAGAAAATGGCAAAGCTGTGTACCTGGGGCGGAAGTATGTACTTCCTAGGTAAGTATAAAGAAAAACATGAACAATAAAAAAACAACAGTTAAACCAATAACAGTCATGGTACAAGGTAGTCATAAAGAGCAATGATGATGGGGGGCGTGACCAGAAGCCGCGGGAGACGGACGCACTGGAAGGGAGCTCCGGCTAATACAAAATTTAATCCACGTCCATCCACCTTTAAAAAGCTCCCAATTGTCTCCAAAACTAAGAGAGACACACTCCGGGACCCGCTGCACCATCCAGGACAAGTTTGGAAAAAAAAAGATCAATATACCCGCGATCTGGACTTGAGGCCTACACGAAGGTCGAAGCCGCGGACTTTCCTATAGAAGACCGTGATCGAACATTCGGCACACCGTTAAGTGCCTGTGAGCTTTTTAAGGGGGATAAGTGAGTACTACCCTCTACAACCTGGCTGAAATACCCTGACCTCTCCCAGCACATAGAGGCACAACTTATATCCCTTGGCAGCAAAGCACTGACCGCCATATTGCCCCCACGTGCAGTCTGTACTAGATCACAGCATTTACACCAGGACTCAGAAAAAGAACACACAAGCTTGCAAAACTTACATCAGAATACACCTTTAACCCTTGCAAGTAACTAATTCATAACTACAAACTTTAAAACTCAGATGGCTGCCTAAACTGCATTCTCGGGTGCAGAAGGGTTACACATTTATTCTACACAGGGCAGCGCAGATATTAACATGGGCAAATCTTAACGCAGCTCTTCTACAACACGCTCCAGATCCCCCCACGGTGGTACATCACAAAAAATCGCAATATTTCAGACCTGTTTAAATCTCAATCTAGAGATATGGAAGCTGCAGCTCCACCTGCTGGTGAAACAAAGCAACCAGAATCACATAACACAGGACCTTCATATGCACAAGTTCTCTCTTCAACTCCCCCAATAACTACACACACAGCTCCCAGCTTAAAATATCTAAAGGCAGTTGCTGGAGACATCAAAGATTCCTTATATGCAGCTATTGTTGACCTTAAAAGAGATATCCAAGCTATTGCAAACAGGATGGATGCAGTAGGAGAATCCACAGCACGTCATGACACTTCCATTTAGGAGATGAGACAACACACTGATACGCATACCCAATATTTGAGAAATATTCAAAGGCACCTTGAGGATCTAGACAATAGAGGCAGGTGCCATAACATAAGAGTGCGAGGCATACCGGAATCGGTGGAACCAAGTTCACTACGTCATGTTGTCACTGCCCTATTCAATGATCTCCTAGGAAGACCACATGATACCTTAATCGAAATAGAGCGTATGCACAAAGCCCTTCGCCCAAGAGGCAGAGACACAGATCTACCCAGAGACATAATATGCTGTATTGAAAACTTCAGAACCAAAGAAGAAATTCTCTTCAGAGCCCGCCAAAGAAATCAAATCCTCCATCAAGGTTCAGAAATTAAATTGTTTCAAGACCTTTCACCGATTACTCTGCAACAACAGAAGAACTTGAAGCCCCTACTTGATCTTCTGAGGGAAAGGGAAATTCCCTATAAATGGAGATTCCCCTTTTGCTTGATCGCGGGGACTCCAGGCCACACAGCATCATTAAAAGCGCCAGAAGATCTGCACTCTTTTTGCGATACCCTCCACATCCCTATGATTGAACTACCCGAATGGTATACGGATCTCCGTCTTCCACGGACACCAGGAATGGAACCAATGGATATGTCTCAACATAGGAGACACTCTGAACCCAGAAGCCGTAGACTAAGTTACCATGCATCTCCTCCTCCAGCCAACAGACGCTCACCCGGCAGAGATAGTGTCCCATCTTCTCCTGCTCATCGAAAAGCACGCCACGAATGAAGCCTTGATGATAATGACCAAATAATGTCCTAAAGGGAGGGGTAGGGGGTGGCGCTGTCTGATAATCAAAGAAAGTATTATATGTGTTATGACTGGCTACATATAACAAATATAAATATATAATAAAACCAATGTGCAAATCCTAATAAAGTAACCTGTGCATCAAAGTGACAAGTGCATGTACTTCACCGTGTAAGTGACGGGTACTGTATACATAAAATCAGAAATAAATATGTGTGCACTATGTGAAATAATGGTATGGTCAATAGGTATTCACAGACAACTGTGAGTGCAGCCGTGCATAACGTGTTCCACCTGTATAAAGTGACGTATGCTAAAATAAATACTATCTTTGATAATCCAGTAAGTATATATAAAACTTGATAAAAAGATTTATACACATAAATATATTAAGTGCAGCTGTGCTTAAAGTGGTTCAAATAGCCCCCACTAATTAAAGTGACAAGTGCAAAATGATGCTGGGTGATAAAAGATACAACAGGTGACGTAATAAATAAGTGTACCAAATAAGGGGGGGGCAAATGGATAATTTAAATGGTGACTATAAAGTGACAAATGCTAAAACACCCAGATACTGTGTCCGATATCAAAAGTGTAATAATCAATGAGACTCTCACAAGCAAAACAGTAATGGGTGATGGATGTTCGTCCTAAAGGAAATGTTGGCAAATTTCTTTGTGCGTCCCATACACACTAGTGGATAACCCCGTGGTGGGTGGTGAGGTGCACAGTGACCCCTATGATAGGTAGCGCACTCACCAGAGATACCCACCCCACACAGGGGTATAAGGTGGGTATGTAAAGATGTAGGATTGGTGGATCCTCTCTCCTTCTCCAGGTCCTGGGGGGGACCACTGGAAAGGTCCCTGGTGGTCCAAGGGTTAAAGGATACCGGCTGTGTGCTGTATGGGTCTGGTGGGGTTTCAAGGCTATCCACTCCGGGGGTCCGCAGTATATATAGAGCAAGGGATCAGACAGTAGAGAGGCACATAGTGTAAAACTGTAGGTACAGTGCTTTATTTAAATATGCAGGGTAAAAGGTACTCACAAACATAGGTGATATACAGGCAGTGAATCTGAGCTTCCTGAGTGCTGTACGATCCAAGCCTCGATGTGGGAACCGGAAGTGATGCGACACGCTGTACCGGTTTCGTATTGGGTACGTCCTCAGCAGTGTCCTGCTGTCCTGAGACTGTCCTTAGCTTGTCCTGAGCTTGTCCTGAGACTGTTCAGATCCCTGCATCTGATATAGCTCATCCTCAACATTGGATAATCGGGATTCAGCTTCATTAAGCCTCTTAGAGTGTGCTTCTAGCTCCTTCTTTATGCTGGCCATGCCAGCAGCCACAGCCTTCTCCACAGAGGCCGAGATGGTGGGGGTTAACAAGGCCACCACTGCTTGTGCTATCTGCTCTGTGGATGTGCCTGGCATCGTGAGGGGAAGAGCTGATGCAGAGGGCTGCTGTATTGTACCCGACTGCTGATGTGAGGTGTCCATATCGGTCAGCTCCGCAGCCGCGCCGGAGCAGGCCAAAACCGGGGCCTCGATTTGTGGCGGGGCCGGCGGAGGTCGCGGGGCGGCCTTCTCAAGATACCGCTCCATCTGGCGGGGTATAAAGTGTTGCCGCCGGGTCCCTGGGGATCGATGGACCTCCGGAGAGGGATATAGGCCGGTGAGGAGCTGTGGGCAGAGTTTTCAGGCTGATTTCAGGGGACTCACCGCGGGAGCTGCAAGGCGCTCACCTACTCCATGCGGCGCCGGATCCGGAAGTGACATAGCAGGTTATTTTACACCTGCTCCGTCACCTGGAAGCCTGGTCAGTTGGAGGAGACACTAGGGGCGTAGCAGGGCCACCGTCCACTCTGCATGCCTGACCGGAGCCCGCAGCTGTAACTCTCCCCCTTCGAGCCGCCTCCCCTACCGAGCCACACACTGAGGAGGCGGCCACATGCTCCGGATTCCTGCCGAGTGCAGGCGGGACCAGGGACACAGGAGACACACGGTCCCTGCCTGCAGAGCTCCGCCTGCGGTGAGGATTCCTCCCAGAGCGAGCGCCGGAGGCAGACAGGAGACGCTGCTCCGGCGAGCCTGGAGGGTCCCCGGGGGGAGCTCCTGGAATGGCGCTGAGCTCCACGATCACTGGAGGGGCTAAAGCGCATCAGGCGGAGTGCCCGCCGAGCACGTCTCGCCGGGGGATCTCCAGAGGCTGAAGCCGCGGCTCCCAGCAGGTAGGAGACCTGCTGCTGCAGCCACTCTGTGCCCATAGAAGCAGCCATAGCAGTCAGTTGCTCCCTCAGTGACTCCGAATCGGCCATCACTGAGCAGAGGAGCACTGTTGGGAAGAGGGAGAGGGGTTGGAATTGGCACCAATGTTCTTCCCCATGCGTCCACTTGAATTGCGGCCAGATAGTGATGGTCTCTACATGACCTCCCTGTAGCCCCACCTTCTGAAATTGAAACCCTCCTAATTGGGTCGAGTCCTGTAAACAAACTATTAACCCTGAATATGCCAGATTTCCCTGACTACCCCATCATGCCAGCCTCTACACCTTATTTTTTTTTGCTACGCGCTGTGCTCATCTGACAATGTCCACAAGGAAACATACCAGAAGTTCTTGGCGCATCTGTCAACTAATTACCCTTACCAATTCTTTTATATTCAGAGTGGACCAAAAGGTCCCTCAAGTTGGCGGCCCTTCTTGTCACCATAAGTGGCCTTGGTCCCGTGATTCTAGCAATGGAGGGATTGGATTTAAGGATGTGCCAATGCTTCTGAAGAATGGACTGAACAATTTTCCATTGTCTGCCAAATTTCGTAATAAATCTAGTGTGACCCTGCGATTCATCCCTGTCTGTTGTTTTGGTAGTTTTCTTTGTTTTCTTTATTAGAAGGGCATTTCTATCAGTTTGTAGAGCCCTTTTCTTGGCTTTCCGTAAGATGTGATGGGGATACCCTCTCTCTCTGAATCTTCCATATAGTGAGGTGGCCTCCCTGTTGAACTGCTCCAAATCAGAGCAATTCCACCTGATGCGGAGGAACTGTGCAACAGGGATACCATTTTTTAGAGATCTGGGGTGGTGGCTGTCGGCATGTAATAAAGTGTTGCCCCCTTTCAATGCAGAGTGACCATCATACCCCCTTTCAATGCAGAGTGACCAGCGTGCCCCATTTCAATGCAGAGTGACCAGCGTGCCTCCTTTCAATGCAGAGTGACCAGCGTGCCTCCTTTCAATGCAGAGTGACCAGTGTGCCCCCTTTCAATGCAGAGTGACCAGCGTGCCCCCTTTCAATGTAGAGTGACCAGCTTGCCCCCTTTCAATGCAGAGTGACCAGCGTGCACCCCTTTCAAAGCAGAGTGACCAGCGTGCACCCCTTTCAAAGCAGAGTGACCAGCGTGCCCCCTTTCAATGCAGAGTGACCAGCGTGCCCCCTTTCAATGCAGAGTGAACAGCATGCCCCCTTTCATTGCAGAGTGACCAGCATGCCCCCTTTCAATGCAGAATGACCAGCGTGCCCTCTTTTCAATGCAAAGTGACCAGTGTGCCCCCCTTTCAATGCAGAGTGACCAGCGTGCCCCCCTTTCAATGCAGAGTAACCAGCATGCCGTGCCCCCTTTCAATGCAGAGTGACCAGTGTGCCCCCCTTTCAATGCAGAGTAACCAGCATGCCGTGCCCCCTTTCAATGCAGAGTGACCAACGTGCCATGCCCCCTTTCAATGCAGAGTGACCAGCATGCCCCCTTTCAATGCAGAGTGACCAGTGTGCCCCCTTTCAATGCAGAGTGACCAGCAAGCCCCCTTTCAATGCAGAGTAACCAGCGTGCCGTGCCCCCTTTCAATGCAGATGGACCAGTGTGCCATGCCCCCTTTCAATGCAGAGTGACCAGCGTGACCCTCTTTCAATGCAGAGTGACCAGCGTGCCCCCCTTTCAATGCAGAGTGACTAGCGTGCCCCCTTTCAATGCAGAGGGACCAGAATTCAATGCCCCATTTCAATGCAGAGTGACCAGTGTGCCATGCCCCCTTTCAATGCAGAGTGACCAGTGTGCCGTGCCCCCTTTCAATGCAGAGTGACCAGTGTGCCGTGCCCCCTTTCAATGCAGAGTGACCAGTGTGCCGTGCCCCCTTTCAATGCAGAGTGACCAGCGTGCCCCCTTTCAATGCTGAGTCACCAGTGTGCCCCCTTTTAATGCAGAGTAACCAGCTTGCTGTGCCCCCTTTCAATGCAGAGTGACCAGTGTGCCCCCCTTTCAATACAGAGTGACCAGCGTGCGACCTTTTAATGCAAAGTAACCAGCATGCCATGCCCCCTTTCAATGCCGAGTGACCATCATACCCCCTTTCAATGCAGAGTGACCAGCGTGCCCCATTTCAATGCAGAGTGACCAGCGTGCCTCCTTTCAATGCAGAGTGACCAGTGTGCCCCTTTCAATGCAGAGTGACCAGTGTGCCCCCTTTCAATGTAGAGTGACCAGATTGCCCCCTTTCAATGCAGAGTGACCAGCGTGCACCCCTTTCAAAGCAGAGTGACCAGCGTGCACCCCTTTCAAAGCAGAGTGACCAGCGTGCCCCCTTTCAATGCAGAGTGACCAGCATGCCCCCTTTCATTGCAGAGTGACCAGCATGCCCCCTTTCAATGCAGAATGACCAGCGTGCCCTCTTTTCAATGCAAGGTGACCAGTGTGCCCCCCTTTCAATGCAGAGTGACCAGCGTGCCCCCCTTTCAATGCAGAGTAACCAGCATGCCGTGCCCCCTTTCAATGCAGAGTGACCAGTGTGCCCCCCTTTCAATGCAGAGTAACCAGCATGCCGTGCCCCCTTTCAATGCAGAGTGACCAACGTGCCATGCCCCCTTTCAATGCAGAGTGACCAGCATGCCCCCTTTCAATGCAGAGTGACCAGTGTGCCCCCTTTCAATGCAGAGTGACCAGCACGCCCCCTTTCAATGCAGAGCAACCAGCGTGCCGTGCCCCCTTTCAATGCAGATGGACCAGTGTGCCATGCCCCCTTTCAATGCAGAGTGACCAGCGTGACCCTCTTTCAATGCAGAGTGACCAGCGTGCCCCCCTTTCAATGCAGAGTGACTAGCATGCCCCCTTTCAATGCAGAGGGACCAGAATTCAATGCCCCATTTCAATGCAGAGTGACCAGTGTGCCGTGCCCCCTTTCAATGCAGAGTGACCAGTGTGCCGTGCCCCCTTTCAATGCAGAGTGACCAGTGTGCCGTGCCCCCTTTCAATGCAGAGTGACCAGCGTGCCCCCTTTCAATGCTGAGTCACCAGTGTGCCCCCTTTTAATGCAGAGTAACCAGCTTGCTGTGCCCCCTTTCAATGCAGAGTGACCAGTGTGCCCCCCTTTCAATACAGAGTGACCAGCGTGCGACCTTTTAATGCAAAGTAACCAGCATGCCATGCCCCCTTTCAATGCCGAGTGACCAGTGTGCTCCCCTTTCAATGCAGAGTAACCAGCATGCCGTGCCCCCTTTCAATGCAGAGTGACCAGCGTGCCATGCCCCTTTTCAATGCAGAGTGACTAGCATGCCCCCTTTCAATGCAGAGTGACCAGTGTGCCCCCTTTCAATGCAGAGTGACCAGCGTGTCCCTTTCAATGCAGAGTGACCAGCGTGCAGTGTGCCGTGCCCCCTTTCAATGCAGAGTCCTCCCGCCTCCTCCTCAGCCAATGGCATGAGTTCGCCTTTCAACCAATCAGGAAGCGGGTCTCGAACGCTTCCTGATTGGCCAGGAGGAGGATTCGAGTGACAATAGTGAATTTTCATTCGCTATTGTCACACAAATGGGTGGGCTAGGGTGCAGTGCTCTGCGCCCCGGGTCTACCCTTTTCTGAAGCCTATTAGAGCCTCTGGCCCCCAACGCACCGGCCGCCACTGGTCCTTAATTTTTGCCAGGACATCTCAAGTATCCTGGACATATGATGGTAAAGAGATTACCAAATCCTTAATTATATCATCCAGGTACTTACCCACATTCTCTAGGGGACCACCAACCATGAAACGATGGGTCTTCCAGGGGGACTAGTTGGATTCTTGTGAATTTTAGGATTAATATTAAAAGTGGGTATATTGAACGTGTCCACCCATAGATAGTTGTATTCTTTTTTAGATAACAAGTTTGCCTCGAAGGCCAGCTGTAACTTATAATTCAGGGTGGCCACAAGGTTCCTAAAAGGGTCAGAGGGTAATTTCCTGTAAGTGTCCATATCATTCAACTGTCTCCCAACCTCCCTTTCATAGTCCTCACTTCTCATGATGACAATATTTCCTCCCTTGTCACTATTTTTTATCACAATACTAGGGATTTTCTGCAGCTGTTCTAAGGTATGCCGCTCCTCCGTACTAAGGTTATTATTCCTGTTATCTTGCCATTTCAGAGTTTTAAGGTCCAATTGTACCAGATCAAGAAAGACACCAATCTGATTATTGTCACCCAGATTTGGCATCCTTTTAGATCGATTTCTTATTCTGGTTACTCTCCTCTAGGGGTCACTGTTGGGGGCATTTTCTTCAGCAGAATCATCATTATCACTGCCAAGATTATCATCAAGCCGTTCAACAAGTTCACGAAGATCCTGTGACTCCCTGTCAGTAGATTTTTGGGAAGTCGCACTGTTTTTTTCATAGTCGAGTTTTCCTCAGAAAGAGGTTAACGTCCTTAACCACTTTACCACCGGAGGATTTTGCTGTCTTCCGTCCAGGCCACTTTTTGCGATTCGGCGCTGTGCGACTTCAACTGACAATTGCGCGGTCGTGCGACGCCGTACCCAAACGAAATTTACGTCCTTTTTTTCCCACAAACAGAGCTTTCTTTTGGTGGTATTTGATCACCTGTGCGATTTTTACTTTTTGCGCTATAAACAAAAAAAGAGCGTTTATTTTGAAAAAATAACAATATTTTTAACATTTTTTTATATGAAATTCCCCCCAAAAAAGATGTAAAAACCAATTTTTTAAAAAATTTTTGGCCAATTTGTTTTATGCTACATATGTTTGGTAAAAAAAATCGCAATAAGCGTATTTTGATTGGTTTGCGCAAAAGTTATTGCGTTTACTAACAAAGGGAAAGATTTCTGTCATTTTTGGTGTTTTTTTTTTAACGCGTAATGGCGGCGATCTACGATTTTTTTTGCGGGACTGCGACATTGCGGCGGACAGATCGGACCCTTGACTGACATTTTTGACACTTTTGGGGGTACCAGTGACATTACTGCAGTAATCAGTGCTATAAATATGCACTGTTACTGTAAAAATGACACTGGCAGGGAAGGGGTTAATTTTATTGGAGAGGGAGGGGTTAATGTATGCCTGGTGCTTACTGACGTGTAGGGGGGGAGGTGACTGTGTGAGTCATGGACAGATCGGATGTCCAGCTATGCTGAACAGTCCGATCTGTCACTCCCTGTCACTATGGAGATCCGCCCGCTGTGTTTACACACAGCGGGCGGATCTCCAGACTCGATCCCCGACGATCGGGTAAGAGCAGCGGCGATCGCCGCTGCTCCTCCCCTGGCCCGACTCCCGCTGTGAATGAAAACAGCGGGAGCGAGCCTCCGGCGGCGCTCAAGCGCCGCCCAGAAGGGGGAGTGTCCAACGACGTTAATACTACGTGGCTGGACGATAACGAACCACTCTGCCGCAGTAGTATTACTGTGAGCGGTTGTAGAGTGGTTAAACACTTCAAACACGTCCTTGTCAATGCTGGGTGAGAATGACAGACCCTTTTGGAGGAGTCTGATGTGGTCATCAGATAGTGGAAAATCTGATAAGTTGATGACCTTGAGGTCACCATCCCCATCAGATTCCCCATTTCGTTCCCCATTAGTGACATCTAATCCCTTTGGCTCCGAGTACGTCTGGTTGACTTTCCGGGGGGCCTTGTGAGTGTTTTGAGGGTTTGTTGGATTCTATTGCTTCCCTTTGTTTGAATTTGTTTTTGGAAGATGATCTTCCTCTCATATAGAGTCCTCCCCTAAAAAACTCACTGATTTTTTTGGACATACCATCCTCACTATCAGAGGAAACATTTCCCCTTGAATTGTGAGACCGCCTTCTATACCAGGATCTACTTCTTCCCCTAGTATTCGTGAGATCAAAGATCTCATCTTTAGTCCAGTCATCAAGGTCTCAAGTTTTTTCAACTTCTTTTTTCAATAGGTCATTACATTTCATGAAATCAGGATTATCCTTGAAGGGATCGCATTCCTTATGGCTCACATCAATCGACTCAGATAGTTCCTCCAACTGCAATTTTTCTTCCTCCACAATTAGGCGCATTAGCGCTAAACCATGGTTAATGCACTGCATTTTCCATTTTTGGAGGAATCTAGGATTGTTGTGGAGGTGGGCCGTGGGAATCACCCTCTCTCTTAATCCCCTTGGGATTATCCCATTTCCAATATAGGATTCTAATGAAGTAATGCCCCATTTCCTATTAAAACACTTGATTGTTAATTTCTTATGCTTTTTAAATGTATCCTTAATGATTTTACCAGGGTCATCTACCTCAGGATCCAAGTCCTTAGTAAAAGCCTTTCTCATCTCCTGATTGAGATCCTCTCCTATTTTGAAAGCCATGTTGTTGTGGACACTAATGAATAAAATACAATTAATTAGTTGCAGATATGTGTGACAGTCGCAACGTAAACCATGGTGTACAGAAACCCCACTACTGGAAACAGTTTATAAAAACCAGAGCAAGCATATGCAAGAAGGGTCCCAGTCAAAAAACTGGTTGGTGGGGATAGTCCTTCACCGATTCACCCCAAAAGGGGGGTGTGGGGAACCTATGGGAGTAGAACCATCAAAGACAAAATGGAATGGGAGTAACCATTCACAAGATAAGGCGATACCCATGCGGTGTGAAGGGTAAAAATAAATACTTTATTCAAAAATTGAGAATTAATAACATATTGTCACACATATCTGCAAACACAAATCCCAGGACATGTCATTAACATGATTAAAAGAACATCCCAATGACAGTGCGGGTGAATGAATACAGGGGATATGTCACTTACAGCTGTAGAATAAGCAAAAGTCAAAACCCCCGCTATGCTATGAAACACAATAGCAATGTGATAGTTAGCATTAATTGCATGACTTGGAATCAATCTGAAAACCACAGTAAGTGTATCACATTTCAAAAAATCAGATTCAGTATTGCAGGTGTGGATCGCTCTTCAGAGTGCTGTATTTCTGAAAGACAACATGAGCTGATCCAATTAATCAGCATAGTAAGAGGACACACCTAATGAAACATTTGCTGGTGTAAATACACAGGCCAAACAAAAGGAGATTTTGAGACTGACTATAGGTGAATGGAAAAACAGTATATTCCACTGATGTCAGGTATTCCAATCAAGGAGTATAATGAATGGAAGTTCAAACACACATCCACATTTGATAGACAGTCCAGTGCAGATATCAGAACTCCCACTATGTAGTGAAGCACAGTAGCAATGTGATGGTTGGCATAAATTACATGACTTGAAGTCAACTTGAAACGTGAGTTATGAACCACAGTGATAAGTGTATTACATTTCAAAAAGTCAAATTCAATGTTGGAGGTGGGGGTCACTCTTCAGAGTGCTATATATCTGATAAGGCCGCATGAGCTGATCCAAATAATCAGCATTGTAGAGGAACACACCTGATGAAACATTTGCTGGTGTAAATACAAAGTCCATCCAAAGGGAAATTCTGAGACTGACTATAGGTGGGTGAATGGAAAAACAGTACAGTGGGTACGGAAAGTATTAAGACCCCCTTAAATTTTTCATTCTTTGTTATATTGCAGCCATTTGCTAAAATCATTTAAGTTCATTCTTCTTCCTCATGAATGTACACATAGCACCCCATATTGACAGAAAAACACAGAATTGTTGACATTGTTGCAGATTTATTAAAAAAGAAAAACTGAAATATCACATGTTCCAGTATTCAGACCCTTTGCTCAGTATTTAGTAGAAGCCCCCTTTTGATTTAATACAGCCAGGAGTCTTTTTGGGAAAGATGCAACAAGTCTTTCACACCTGGATTTGGGGATCCTCTGCCATTCCTCCTTGCAGATCCTCTCCAGTTCTGTCAGGTTGGATGGTAAACGTTGGTGGACAGCCATTTTTAGGTCTCTCCAGAGATGCTCAATTGGGTTTAAGTCAGGGCTCTGGCTGGGCCATTCAAGAACAGTCACGGAGTTGTGAAGCCACTCCTTCGTTATTTTAGCTGTGTGCTTAGGGTCATTGTCTTGTTGGAAGGTAAACCTTCAGCCCAGTCTGAGGTCCAGAGCACTCTGGAGAAGGTTTTTGTCCAGGATATCCCTGTACTTGGCCGCATTCATCTTTCCCTCGATTGCAACCAGTCGTCCTGTCACTGCAGCTGAAAAACACCCCCACAGCATGATGCTGCCACCACCATGCTTCACTGTTGGGACTGTATTGGACAGGTGATGAGCAGTGCCTGGTTTTCTCCACACATACCGCTTAGAATTAAGGCCAAAAAGTTCTATTTTGGTCTAATCAGACCAGAGAATCTTATTTCTCACCATCTTGGAGTCCTTCAGGTGTTTTTTAGCAAACTCCATGCGGGCTTTCATGTGTCTTACGCTGAGGAGAGGCTTCCGTTGGGCCACTCTGCCATAAAGCCCCGACTGGTGGAGGGCTGCAGTGATGGTTGACTTTCTACAGCTTTCTCCCATCTCCTGACTGCATCTCTGGAGCTCAGCCACAGTGATCTTTGGGTTCTTCTTTACCTCTCTCACCAAGGCTCTTCTCCCCCGATAGCTCAGTTTGGCCGGACGGCCAGCTCTAGGAAGGGTTCTGGTCGTCCCAAACGTCTTCCATTTGAGGATTATGGAGGCCACTGTGCTCTTAGGAACCTTAAGTGCAGCAGAAATCTTTTTGTAACCTTGGCCAGATCTGTGCCTTGCCACAATTCTGTCTCTGAGCTCTTCAGGTAGTTCCTTTGACCTCATGATTCTCATTTGCTCTGACATGCATTGTGATCTGGAAGGTCTTATATAGACAGGTGTGTGGCTTTCCTAATCAAGTCCAATCAGTATAATCAAACACAGCTGGACTCAAATTAAGGTGTAGAACCATCTCAAGGATGATCAGAAGAAATGGAAAGCACCTGAGTTAAATATATGAGTGTCACAGCAAAGGGTCTGAATACTTAGGACCATGTGATATTTCAGTTTTTCTTTTTTAATAAATCTGCAACAATGTCAACAATTCTGTGTTTTTCTGTCAGTATGGGGTGCTATGTGTACATTCATGAGGAAGAAGAATGAACTTAAATGATTTTAGCAAATGGCTGCAATATAACAAAGAGTGAAAAATTTAAGGGGGTCTGAATACTTTCCGTACCCACTGTATATTCCACTGATGTCAGGTATTCCAATCAAAGAGTATAATATCTGAAAGTTCAAACACACATCCACCTTGGATAGACGGTTCAATGCAGATAGAGGGGAGCCTAAGCAAGATGATACTATATCACTCAAACATGGGGAGTGTAATACTCACTGCTTCTTGTCACTTGTGCCCCCAATATGAAGTTCCAAAGTTGACCGTGACCAGGCTGGTGATAACTTAGGAGCCAGTTTCAGAGTGTCCAAATGAAGTATCTGTGTTAGTAAGGGGAGATGAGGCTGAAGAGAGTGATCCTATGAGGTGGCTTCTCCTTTTTCCAATATAAAGTGTGGTGAGGCCGGTCAGTGTCTCTCCACACACATCGGTTTGTAAGGCTTCACAAGCAGCTCAGAGCACACCTGCCTGTCACCTGGGAGTAACAGCCATCACTGGATGACGCGTTTCATCCGCCACTCTGCGAACTTCTTCGGATCACTCTCCAGGAGATGTTTGCAGTTCATCTTAAGGGGGTCCCCCGTCAGTATACAGAGTGCACTCTGCTAAGTTGATATTAGAGCATTACACTGTTTCTTTTTTCCATTTAAGTTATTTAGTATAATAACTTTTTCTGCGGTCACTCTCAAACCACATTTATTAGTTGAGGTATTGCTCACTGTTGGAACACTATCCTCTTAGCATACATACACATTTATTTGTGTATGTATGTGTGGCCTGTATTCTGGATCCTCAGTGTTGAGTAAAAAGGCATTAATCCTTGGCTGGGAACTCAGGATTCTTTCCTCCTTTGCAATGATTGCATTATTTCTGATCTTTGGTTGCTTACTTTGCTTTTGCTTCAAAACTAAAAGAGCAGTAAATTGTTTATTCACTGCAACCTTTGTGGTCTCAATCATTTACTATGACAGAACTGATAGTGTCAGATGGGTTGGAGCAGGCTCAGGGTGTAAACGGTGACGAGGACACCCATGCAACAAGCCACCCCCAAGGGGGCAGGGCTACACAATTATGTATTCAGTATTTTTCTTATTCAGTTTTGTTTCTTTAGTATTTTTTTTTATTCCGTTTTTTTTATTCAGTATTATTTTATTCATTCCGTTTTATTTATTCAGTATTATTTTACCTATTCAGTTTTGTTTCTTTGTTATTATTATATTTATTCTGTTATATTTCTTTCGTAATATTTTATTTATACAGTTTTATTTCTTTGGGTTTATTTTGTTTGTTCTGTTTTATTTATTCAGGACCATTGAACATTGCAGTTTACATTGTGTTAGTCTATTGTTTACCATCATTTCATAACTTTCCATTTCCAATTCCAAAGGTCACAAAACAATGAAACAAGGAAGTTAAATGTTCCCCAGAAGATTATCTGGTAATCAGGGTTGTTGAAATATTGATGATTGCACATGTTGAGTTCTGGGATTAGATTGAAAAGCATCAGGAAGTTTGTAAAGCCTCACTCACAATGGCAATGACATACATATAAATATGTGTTTTTTTTATATATGGACATTTCCAAATGCATATAAATGCATGTAAGTTTGCATGCATGAGTTTAAATGGTACAAATCTTTGTTTAGGAGAATTCACCTTATTTATTGTGTTTTGAAAAATAGAAATCTGTACATCCAGGGGCAGATTAGATACTCTGAACACATTTAAATGCACCTAAATTCAAATAAAAGGGAATTTAGAGGGGAATATCTGCATGGTACATCTAAACCCTTATTGCATAGTTACATAGTTAGTGAGACTGAAAAAGGACACAAGTCCATCTAGTCCAACCAATAAAATAGCCAATGGGGACATGGCTAATTTTTGGTGGGGGGTGGATGTAGCACCCTTCTAGGTAGGTGCTAGGAAAGGTATATATGTGGCCCTGTCTGCTTATCTCCACACGTAAAACATCCTCGATCCCGAGGAGAGAAAAATCGTGTCTCAGGAACTTTCCCTTGGGCTTCCATGACCTGCATAAGGATCTGGCACATTTGGGTCTGTGCTTGAGCTACCTGGAGCATCAAATCAGCTGATGGCGAACCTTCCTCAACTTTCTTTCTATCTGTAGCTTCCTTTTGGTGGTTTAGTTCCATTTGCGCTTCACTCTCATCTTCTGAGAGGCTATTTTCCACTCGCACTAGCCGGGAGGTAGCTCTCTCCCTTCTAGAGTCGTTGTTTAACGGCTCCTTTGCCCCATGGCTTTTCTCTTCTAGCAAGGCTTCTTCCTCCCGAACCTCCCGCATAAGTTCTGGGTAAGTAGGGGTATCCTTGACTCCTTTCAGTAGTAACTTTAGAACAATCGGATGATTGGGCCGAGCCCCTTGTAATACCCCGGTCTAATCGTACCCGGTCAGCATCTTTCAGGTCAACACCTTTCCTCAGGAGAATCTGATGCAACATTTTATCCACTCGGGGGATGTATTCTGATAACTTCTCTCCTCTCTGTTGATGGGTGTGGTTAATCTTATAAAGCAGGTCCGTAGTTTTCTCCACAAGCCCAAACACGTCGAAGAGGGCCTTTAAGTAATCTTCAGCCGTGCAGTTCTTGTTCCCCATCCGCAAGTTCCGGATCCCTTCTGCTGCAGGACCCCTCAAGCTCTTACTTAACCTCTGCCTCTTCACAGACTCAGCTACACTCCACTCATCCACAACCTGAGCGGCCTGAGTCATCCAATTCTCAAAGTCCTCTTCAACTGTGGGGGTGGGTGACTGCCCAGAGAAGAAACGCAGCTTGCGGTAATTTTGGCCAGCCCCACTTGCCCCAATTAAGATCAGACTGTCTACTCATGTCGGCGTAGAAGGAGGCAGTAGGTATAGCGGCTTTGTCTCCTTCTTTGCGTATGAAGCTGGGCCCCGGGCGGGGGCTGCCTGGAGGGGAGGGAGATTTTCCTTCACGGCCCTCTTTCTTTTTTAAGGAAAAGAAAACTTGGGTCAGAGCATTCTCGTCCAGCATCATCCTCTCTGTCTGGAATACATCAGGCACACCTTCCCTCCATTCCACCAATGCTTGAACCATGTGTAAGCCATAATCAGCCCGAGCATCCAGGATATAAGCTGCTTGTCCTGGGGCTAGGGCCCGCACCCACCGTCTAATTTTGGTTTCTGTGTGCTCATTCCCCGCAACTTCCAGAACCACACTTCGGTCCAAGCTGGCTCCTTGAGACCGGGCAAGAGCAGAATTCATAGCTTCTCCCACTACTGGTCCTCTTGGAGGGACATTCAGGGCTGAAGTGGCACTGGATATCCCGGACACGCCCCCAAATGTAGCCCTGCTCCCAGGGGAGTGGCTTGATCTTGGTATAACCTCTTCACTTTGGTTGCCTTGAACAATCTCCAACCCAACTGACACTATTGATTCTGTCATGGTAAATCATCAAGACCACTCGACAAAGGTTGCAATAAAGGATCAAACTTAGTGATCTTTGATTTGCGTTTTAGAAATGCACAAACAAGGTCAATGACCAATAACATAAGAACATTAGAGGTAGTATAGATCCTGAATCCCCAACCTGTAGTTAAGTAGGGTTCAGCACTCAGGATCAAAAGTACAATCCTCACATATATACATATATATGTATATACCTATATATATATACATACATATATACATACAGTACATACATACATACAGTACATATATATATATATATATATATATATATATATATATACCTATATATGCTAGAGGATTGATACACTATAATACTGTAATAACACTGTATTTAAAGTAAATAGAGAGTGACCAAAAATGAATACTGACAGTACCCAAGGAGTAATTGTATCATTAATAACTCCTTAGCAATATAGTAACTCTACACCAACTAAATATCAGAGTGCACTCTGTCTATAATCGGGGGCCCCCTTTAAGCTAGATTGCAAGTGTATCCTGGATGAGTGAGGCCTCACTAGTCTTCGCCGGCAAGGAGTCCTCAGCCAATCCAAAGAAAGTAATTGTAATCCACAGTAAAGGTGATGGATAACTGTAATCCCCAAGGTAGGTAATACTTGAAATCCAACAGATGCAAGAATAGATGCAAGAATAGATCCTGATGCTTCACAACAAGCAGAAGCCTAGTACTGTAAGAAGGGCTTCATGCCCTTTTGTCCACCACACACTATGTGTAACTACAGTGTCCTGTGGTGACTGTTAAGTTCCGTATGGCCCTCTGCTATAACAGTTCAGCAATCCTGCCTGGCTCAGCCTAGGTGTATGATAAATGTTGATACTGGATTTCTCTCACCCAATATCCCGAATTCAGTTCCGCGCTCCAACCAGGTCCCGCTCTGCTTAGCAACTCTCACAGCCTCTCAGGGCGTCCTTCCGCTCAGTCACACTACCAAGATTCTTCCGCTCACACCGCTTGCTCCAACTCCGGTGTCCACCACCAGGCCTCCGGCCTATTCCTCTGCGAACCGCAGCAGCTCTTCCCCTTCCTCACAGCATGCTGTCCTCGAGGCAAGAGAGCGAAAGTTGATCCCGCCCCCTTTATAAAGATACTCCCAGCAGGTTCCTCGAGTCACATGGCTCCCTGGGAGAAGAGTTCCATTACGCAATCAGTCTATCGCCCTGGCTCCTCCCGGAACTACATCTCCCATAATTCAAGTGTCAATCCTCTTTCAAAACTTTAATAACAGAACAGTCTGAACAACACTAGCCTCGCGACCAGGCAACATGTGGAAAGAAAGTTGTCCATTTATAAGATATTTCTAATACATAGCATGTACATACCAAAAGTTACACCCCAAAATACATTTTGCTACTCCTCCTGAGTATGGCAATACCACATGTGTGAGACTTTTACACAGCCTGTCCACATACAGAGGCCCAACGTCCAAGGAGCACCTCTAGGTGTTCTAGGAGCATACATTTACACATCTAATTTCCTAACTTCCTATTACATTTATGAAGGCCCTTTTGATATTTCTAACATATAGCATGCATTTACCAAGAATTACACCCCAAAATACATTCTGCTGAGCAAAGGGTAAAAAAAGATTACCTGTGGTTTTAGTAGTGTAGTTGTCCACAGTGAAGAGCTTTGGTCCAGGCAACAGGCGGGACGGGGTCAGCTATACCGAACGGAATAGTTCAGTCAGCAGGCAGGAATATTGTTCAAAGTCAGTACAGGCAGCAGGCAGAGATTTTGTCAGCACAGCCAAAATAGTGGTCCTGTTGTAGGCAGGAACATAGTCCATAGTACAGGTAGTAGGCAGAGGTGTGGTCAGTTCATGCGGCAGGCAGAGGCATGATGGCAGTAAGTCAGCAGCAGGCAGAAATATTGGGTCTAAGGCCTTGGTCAAGAAAGAATGAGGACAGGGGTGGAGGCTTCTCCCACCCAAATCTCTTTGAAGCCTCTGGTCTCCAGACCCTAATCTGGGAATGAGAAAACCAAAAAAATTGTTTTCTCCATTCGGAAAAGCAATTTTGAAGCCCCTCACATATGTGAGACACCTGTGTTTGCATGAATCCCAGTACCACTGTAGCAGGGCAAAAGATCAGTCCAAACGGCAGGCATAAAACATGGTCAATAAACAGTCCAGAGTCAGTTCCAGAGCAAGCAGAGGTATGTACAGTTTAGGCAGCAGGCAGAAGTGTGGTCAAATAACAGACCAGGGTCAGTTCTGGAACAGGCAGAGGTATGTACAGTTTAGACGGCAGGCAGAGGTGTGGTCAAATAACAGTCCAGGGTCAGTTCATAAGAAGGCAGTGGCATAAGGGGGTGTGAAGGTAAATGGCAGGAATTAGGAATTAGGAATTACGTTTGCCATACTTTTCCACATAGAGGTCATAACTTTTTTCAAGGAGTGGGAAATATGAGGTCCCAATCGACTTTCCCGCTTGTTCCTATGTAGAGTGGGCATTCAGAGGGATGCAGCTGGGTGTCCATTTTCTTCATACAACCAGAAAGCATAGGTCTAGCCTGTGGCTTGATTGCATAATTTGTAAAGTTTCACCCAATATCGGGGCCTTTTGCTGGGGATGAATTGCTTGAAGGTCAGCCTGCCAGTAAAGTAGACAAGCGACTGATCTACACAGATATTTTGGTCTCGGGGAAAATAATTGGGAGAATTTTTCTGAAAATTTTTTTAGAAGTGGCCGAATTTTTAGAACTTCTCATATGCTGGGCCATTTCGGGAAGGGCACTGGATATTGTCGTTATAATAGAGAAAACGCGTTATCATCAAATATCTTGTTCTGGGCAATACTGCTGAGTAGATCAGCATGTAGGGGGATGAAACTCATTTTTTGGTGAGTCCCATATTAAATGTGAGGCTCAAAAAAATCTTGAACTCCTCCACGGTTAATTCTATACACTCATAGGAATGGGTGTAAATTGAACCTCGGTTGCTCGATATGAATTGTTGTGCATAGAGGATGCACTGGGCCACAATTAAAGATAATAGGTCATTGGTGAAAACTAAATGAAAAAAATCTATGGGGGGAAAATTCTCTGTGTTCACCTGGCTGGGCAGTGAAAGGGGGGATGTTAGCTGTTCCTGAGTTAGGAGGAAGCCACAGAGGGTTTTGAAGGGTATATGGAAGGCTAGAATAGGTCCTAACTCTTTGGGGTTGAGGTGACATTCCACTAGTACCTAGCCTTTCTTGCAGAGGTACTTCATTTCTAGTAGATGCCACTGCACTACTATTCGATGCCGCTGCACTAATGGTGAATGGCACTGCAGTGCTGGTAGATGGCACTGCTTTACTTGTGGTGGCATCCCCCGCACCAAAAAATCTTCATTTGGCGGGCACACTATCCTCCTTCTCTGACTCTGTCAGTGTCCCACTGCTTAGCACTGGCTTGTAAACAGAATCCAAATTCGAAGCAGGATCTGACACAAAGGGCTCCCCCCCCCCCCCGCTGCTCTCGTAGGCTGCACTTAGAATTTGGTATGCCTTCTCTCTTGAAAATAATTTTTTAGACATGATGTTGGTGATGAGGCTGCACAGATGGGTGCTGATAAGCCTGCACTGATGGGCACTGATGAACCTGCACAGATGGGTGCTGATAAGCCTGCAATGATGGCATCTGATGAGGCTGCACAGATGTGAACTGATGAGCAGCACTGATGTGCACTGATAAGCAGCACTGATCAGCTACACAGATGGGCCGGGATGAGATAGCACTTATATGAAGCACTGTGTGGCACTGTGACACCGATGACACTGATGATATTGTGAGACTGAAGGCACTGATGGCACTGTGACACTGATGGCACTGTGACACTGAGACACTGATGGCACTGGTGACGCTGATAACACAATGGCACTGACACTGATGGCACTGATGGCATGGTGACGCTGATGGCACGGAAGATACTGATGGCACTGATGACACTGATGGCACTGATGCTACTGTGACACTGAAGGCACTGATGGCACTGTGACACTGATGACACTGATAGCACAACGGCACTGACACTGATGGCACTGTGACACTGATGTCACTGTGACACTGATGGGCACTGTGACACTGTTTGGGCACTGTAATAAACTGTAACAAACTGTTACAACTCACTGCAATCACAGGATCTCTCCTTCCCTCACACTTGATCTCTGTGTGAGGGAAGAAGAGCCATCAATGGGAGATGAGCTCATGTATTTACATTTTTTTATTCATTGGACACAGCTATCATGTGGTAAAAGGCTGCTGTGATTGGCCATTTACCATGATCTGTGATTGGTTGTGTCTAAGAAACATGGCAATCACAGATTCTTTCTGATGCATGGCCAAGGGGGCGCATGGTAAGTATGTTCCCCATGG
This sequence comes from Pelophylax lessonae, assembly GCF_965119305.1. Classification (NCBI taxonomy): domain Eukaryota; kingdom Metazoa; phylum Chordata; class Amphibia; order Anura; family Ranidae; genus Pelophylax; species Pelophylax lessonae. Next base: position 614,350,412 of record NC_138771.1, on the reverse strand, counting down.
ATGCCCTCTCAGCATTGCAAGCCCGCGCTGTAGCCCTCCTTTGGCTATAGCGCAGGCAGGAATCGGTTAAATAGCATTTTTGGTTTTTGGTGCTCAGATACACTCAGGTTCCAATTAATATAATAACCTCCAAATATAAATATATTTTCATTATTTCTCAGCCAAGTATAGCCGCCATGGCTTCTAATATGTTTTGTATACTCAGTGAATGGATAAATGAAACTGCCTCCTCATTTCATAAAGTGCTTTTCATCGATGGAAGCCATGGTACAGCTTGAGGAGTGCTTATGACAGGTCCAGTGGCTGTATTAACGTAAGATTATTGCTGCGGGGGCTTGAGGGAGGGCAGAGGACAGAAGATTTCAACCTGGACTGCAGCCATCAGCACAAGAGACACTTCTTCACATTAAAGCAAGTACTTTCCCTTGTGCTGATTTAAACAAACAAAAAAAAAAAAACTAAGCTTAGTCTTTAAAGTAGAACTAAAGGCAAAATGTTATTTTTTTTTTTCATTTTGGATAGAGTAAGGGAGGATTGTAATCCCTCTCCTTTTCTTGCCGTCTGTGTCCCATTGGAAGATTTCTCCTTTTTTCCTGTTCTGGCAACAACCCAATATTTTAGTTCACTTTCAATTTCACTCATGGTGATAATAGTAAACAGGACAAATAGAGAGGGTGAATCTTCCTAACAGAGGGCACTGAATACAATAGAAACTTTATCCAAAACTCAACCCCCAAAAATTTGCCTTTAGTCATACTTTGACTCTTCAGGATCTACCAAACACTTCAATGTCACTTTTAGGTGGACTGACCCCATTTACCCAAAAAATAACATTCAAAATCCCATAAAATAACCTAAAATCCAGAGTTGCACTGAATGTTTATTTAATATGAAGTTAAAGTGATTGTAAATGATCAAATTTTGTTTTTTATGTAGCACCCTCCTAGTCAGGTGCTAGGTAAAAGCATTTGATTGTTCTTCTGCTTATCAGGGAGCAGGATTGTTAGTTATGCCTGTTACATGTCTCTATATGTGATTCACTTGGTCTGAGGGAGTGTCCCCACTGTATCCAATAGGGGAGCCTGTTGGACAGTGGAGGAAACCCAGCCAGTGACACACAGGCTTTTGTGACAGACCTAGTGGTGGGGGGTGGGGCACAACCACAGTGCATCCTGGAATTGATCATAAAACCCGGGGGCACATGTGAAAGGGCGTCTTTGGCGAGAAGCCAGGTCCCAGGAGGAGGGTGATGGCTGTCTCTCCTCCTGTCAGAGAGGAAGTGGTCACAGGCAGTCGGCATAGTGGGCCAGACGTGTGGGGCAGAGCTGTAAGGTCCTGTGGAAACTGACAGAGGAGTAGTGGCAGAGATTCCTGCGAAAAACAGTGTCCGTGAGTACCAGGAAACTTATTAGGGGTCTGCCCAGGAAGGGCACCACTCCAGGGAAAGTCAGTGGACAAAGGCCAGCACACACAGTGGGTCAGAAAGGGGGTGCCAAGATAGACCCTGAAGAGAAGCTTAAAGTACTGTTCAGCATTTAAAACCTTCACCTCAGTGGCAAAGTGAAGCAGCGGCCTTGCCGCTAGGGATGATCGAACGGTTCGGGTCGACCATCGGTTCGACCCGAACATTGACTGTTCGAGGTTCGGCCGAATTTAGAACTTTTTGCTGAAAAAGTTCGGAATTTGGCAACCAGAACCGACCAGAATGCAATGGGACAGGAAATGGGCTTTAAAAGCCCATGATTGGACCAGAACCATTAGCAAAAGCCAATTGAGGGGGCAGGAGAATGCTAGGAATGTGATTGGAGTGACTAGGGGGTCCCTAGGCCAATCATTAGTGAATAAGCCCCCCAGTATTTAAGATAGCCCCCGCCAAATTCCTAGCATTGTAATACAGGGACATGGAAGAGAGTGGAAGCAGTTCTGTTAATTTTACTTTAAAAGTGTCATTTAGCATTTATTAGTGTGAGGAAAGGGATATCTAGTGTAGTTAGGGTGCTCTTTTACACTTTAGTTAGATGCAAAAATTTAGTTTCTGTAGGGAAAGTGTTAAGTGCCAGGGTGACCGTAATGTAGTGTAGGGTGAACTGACACTGACTGCTATGGCAGGGTGACCAAACCCTTCCATATCAGGGTGACCGCTATAGAGAAAAGATAGTTTCTCTTAAGTCACATTCGCTACACTAATATGGCTTCTCACCGGTCAGCCTACTTTTTGGCTGCAGGCGTTTATAGGGATTTTTTGAGCACATGTTTGGAGTCAGGCATGAACTTGTGTATAGGGGGTATATATACACACCCATGTATGTATATATACACCTGCACATATATAGGTGTGAAAGGAGCAGAAAACACTACTTGCGCTAATGAAATAATTAACACCAATATAGTTACGCTCCTATCACACCTATATATGTGTATGTGTAAAATACATATAAGTATGTGTGTATATATACCACAATACACAAGTTCAGATGTTTTGCCTGCCTCCAAAAACCCCCAAAAAATGCCTGCAACAACACACCTGGGCGTTTTTTTTTTGGCGCTAGCGTTTTTTTGGGAATTTTTTTGGGTTCTTTTGAGGCAGGCAAAACATCTGAACTTGTGTATAGTGGTATATATACACACATACTTATATGTATTTTACACTTACACATATATAGGTGTTATAGGAGCAGAGCCATATTAGTGTTAATTATTTCATTAACGCAAGCATACATTTCTGCTACTATCACACCTATATATGTCTAGGTGTATATATACATATAAGTATGTGTGTATATATACCCGTATACACAAGTCCAGATGTTTTGCCTGCCTCAAAAGACCCCAAAAAATGCCCAAAAAAAGCTTGCTACTAAACCGGCAAGGTGTGAAAAGAAAGAAGCCAACATCCTGTTCTATAAGTGACCTAATACAAACAATCTTTTCTTTTTATGGTTCTGGACATGCTACAGAGCTGAAACTTCACAGGTACACTTTTTAGATCCCCCAGATACTAAATCCAAAGAACTTTTTTTTTTTTTAATTTTTTTTTTAATTTTTTTCAATAATTGGCTATCAAAAATGACAATTTTTAAGAACTTTTTTTTGTGTGATTAATAGTCCCTGGGGTGTGACCCAGAACCCTAGGCACTTTTTAGGGGCATTTATTGGGTTTTAGGGCTTCAAAATGGTGTTTTTTGATTACCGAAGTTCGGGTCCCATTGATTTCAATGGGGTTCTGAAATCAGGGCCGAACTTTCGGGAAGTTCGGATGTTCTGGCCGAACCGAACTTTTGAAAAGTTCGATCATCCCTACTTGCGGCACACACCTCAGATAGTTGTCCTCAAGTTGTGCATAGTTACTAGTTGGAGTATCCCACTCATCCCTTCTCCCATCCCATTTCCAAAATAAAATACAAAAAACCAAATGCCCTGAACTGTTCATTGACAAGCTGAGGACTTAAAGCTATAAGTTCAGTTGTCTGTTGCTATGGGTAACCCAGGGGAATCCAATCTAAGCAGCTCCCATGGGGGCAGTGCTACATTTAAAAATACCAAAAATGTTATGCTAACCTGCTCTGTGCAATTTTCTTGCACAGAGCAGCAAAATCATCCTCTTCTTGGGTCTTCTGCCAGTGCACTTGGCTCCTCCTCTCTGCCAAGTGCAGCAATAGAAAGCCTTGAAATGGGGGTACTCATGCAGGCTCTCTCCCAGGCTGGCCTTGTATGCCGTTTGATAGTTGCTTGGTCCCACCTCCAGTCCCTCCCCACTGGCTATGATTGACAACAGCTGGAGCCAATGGCTCCCACTGCTGTCTTTTAGCTAATGAGAAGGGAGAGAGCCAAGAGGGCCTCTGCTCTTGTGCACAGCGCTGGATCGAGATCAGGCTTAGGTAAGTATAAGGGGGGAGCTGCACGCAAAAGGTTTTTTTTTAACCTTAAGGCCTCATGCAAACGGAATGTTTTTACAGCTGCTGTTTTTGTCCTCAGACGTTTTTTTTCTACAGCCAATAAACTCCCCGGCATGTTATCCTATGTGTCCATGCACACATAGGCTGTTATCAGCAGTTTTTGGCAGAGGCAGTTTCTAGCTATAAAAAAACTAGTGGGTTTTGAGTGGCGTTTTTTAGCTGTAAAAACACTCTAACGCTGATAAACGCTGATAAATGCCAAAAAACACTGCTAACTGGCATTTTTTTAAATTCCATTGCTTTTTTTAAGCCTGGGTTCTGTTTCGAGGTGTCGTTCATGGAACATAGCCTGGGTTCACACTGGTGCATGCTGAACACCGCATGTGATTTACACTAAAAACGCACCGCATTCCTGTGCACATCACATGTAATGTCTGTGCGATGCGATTTGAGCCATATATTTTGTATGGCTCAAAATGCATTATACCAAAATGTTGTAGGACCCTTTTTTCTCCACACCTAATTGCATAGCATGGGTGTTAACACCCATGCAATGTGATTCTGGCAAGCGCACTGCATTTTGCAATCTGTTTTGGGGTATCGTTCATAGAACATGAAGCCCGTTGACATTGTGCCAATTTGGCATGCGATTTGTCATGTCGAATCGCATGTCAAATCGGAGCCTATTGCCAGCAACGGCACCGGTTCACACTGAGGGCGGGTGTCAAATCATTCAGCTGAACACACACGATTTCAAGCTCGCATGTCAGTGCGACTTTGGGGGCGATTTGACAAACACCTGTACGGGTTCATGCACAGATGGCTATTGAAATCACCCTGAAGACGCCAAAAGTAGAGCAGAAACTACTTTTGGGAATCGGTGCGGCGCCGCAAAGTCAGGGTTGCACCAATTTGGACAGTGACGTTGCCGGCAATAGGCTCTGATTTGGCATGCGATTTGACACGTCAAATTGCATGTCAAATCTGCCCAATGTGAATGGGGGCTTAATGTTCTATGAACGACACCCCAAAACAGATTGCAAAATGCAGTGAGCTTGAGAGAATCGCATGGCATGGGTGTTTACACCCATGCCATGCGATTTTGATGCGGGTAAAAAAGGGTCCACATTTGCACCAAAATGTTGTAGGACCCTTTTTTTCCCTGCACCTAAATCTTATTGCATGGGTGTGGACACCTATGCGATGCAATTATGGCAAGCATTGCATTGTGGGAAAGTGGGAGTTACTAAAATAGCAGAGGTGATTTTTAGCTAAAAACGCCAAAAACGCTAACACTAAAAAATGCTAAAAAACGCTGATGCAAAAAAGCTAAAAAATGCTGAAAAACTCACTACAAAGCTACTGGAAATTTTATAACGTCCAGAGTGCATGAGGCGTAATGCATAGAATGCATTAAGGTAAAAAATGTTCAGCCTTTAGAACCATTTTAAGGCCAGCCATAGACGGTTTGAATCTCGGCCAGTTCAGCCGAACCATGTTTGGGCAGGCTGAATGTACAACCAGCCTGCCAGATTTTACAAGAAAAATGTTCTAGTGGCTGGTATAGCCGCTAACAATAAACACTGGCTTGGCAGGAGGCATGAGCTGTGTTGATAGGGGGAAATGAGAAACCGTAGTTGCAGGAGAGAAATTTGCTCTGTGTATGGCTCTGTGTATGGCCTGCATAAGGCTACATTTGTAGAAAAGCTCTGATTACATGCAGTGACCTAAGAAAGGATTAGGGAATCTAAATGTAACTCTACCTTCTTGCTTAATATTTACTGATTACACAGCTATCCAGAGATAAGAGAAGAGAAAACACAAAACACAGAGATGGTACGTATCTTGTTTTTATACCTATTTCACTTGGAGAATAATTTACACACTACAAGGACAGCACACATAAAACTGTTATCTTATAGTACAAAGATTTTTTAGGAGTCCAGTTGTGTGGGTAGGTAGGTAATTTCAGTCAGCATTCTGACTCCAACCCAGGTAAAGGTGGTTGGATGGGCAGGCTGGAGCTACATCGACAGTGATCAAAATTGTCCACACATTTATTAAATGGTTTGATTGGTATTTTCTCTGAAGTAGTACCCAGTTCTATCACTAGGTAGCTCTAAGACATGACATTCCCAGCCTCATTCTATTTTATACCCACATGAGCTTCAGATTCAGACGGAAGTAGAATTCAGTCCTAATTTTGCCTGCTCAGTGGTCGGGGGTGCCCTTAACCTGCTTGTGAAGTAGGTTCTATGCATTGTTGCAATACACTACTGCACCGCAAATTGGCTTCCAGTTGTGGCACAGTAGTTCAGTGCAAAAATCACTGTTTGGGAAAAAAAAAAAAAAAAACAGACTTTAAGGAGATGACAGTATCATCTCCCGAATTCCTGGAAGTCCAACGTTCCACCAAGGATGGAAGAGGGGTGGTAGAGAGTGAATTTATACTTTCACCCTAGGAGGTTATATAAGAGCTTAGTTGGAGGAGTCAGGAGCTTGAGAAAGGAAAAGGCAGAGAAGGCAACACACACCATGTGAACAGACAGATATTCTGGGAGCAAGTTTTCCCACCTTGTTTGCACTGTACCAACCTAGACAGTACCATTAATGACAAGGATGGAAAAAGGAGAATACTTTGATATAGACGAGCACCTGACCAGTGGTGAGCATACTTACGCTAAGCATGGGCGTGTTTGAAAACTATTCTAAATAATCATTTGTATTTGCTTAAAAAAAATGCCTTTGCTATTTTCAACTATTTGGACTTATTCCAGAGATTTATGGAAAGACAGGCAAACCTGCAGCTGCAGAACCCAAAGTAGACAATAAGCAAGCACAAGCTCCACTGGCTACAGCAGAGCCCCAAAACAACTACATTTACCTCTTACTTATCTCATTAGCACCTGACTAGGAGAGTGCTACATATACTGTATATAAACATTAAATGCATGCAGAGCAAGTATACCTGAGATTTACCCTTATCATCAATGACAACAAGTTGGAAATGTTAACACATTTGCTATACACGATTCCTTTAAGGCATTACAAAGATCAGTGGTTTTCCATGACTGTTGGCACGAGGTATTCAGGAAAATGAAAGATGATTTGGTTACCTTGAGTTAAAGCTTTTAGAGTTTGTGTGAGCTCTGAGGAAGGGAGTGTGTCTCCCGAAACACGTCAGAGGTCCAACAACAGGGATGAATACCTCCACATGTGGTGGACTCATTCAATGCGATCTATGCTCTTCATGTCTGTGAGTATGTTTTTGGCTTTTTAATAAAAGTTTTAAAAGGTGTCCAAAGGTAATGCACCAGGTGTTTGCGCCTCCTTTATTTATTTTTATGCACTTCTGATTGGAGTTTCCCGCTTGAGGAGAGCAGCATGCCTGATATTCCCATTGGAGTGAGCACTTGGGTGTGAAAGCTGTTTGGATATCTAGGCTTTTAGAGTTTGTGCTTTATCGTATTCAGTAATTTGATTTGAATAGGTTTTTTCAGGTAAGCTAAATTTCCTGTGCACAATATTGAGTGTTGCAAGCTGCCCATTGAAGGAGCCAAGAATTTTGTAGGAGAAGATGACATTCCTGATTATGAGGTCACACCATTACTTGGCTGCTGGTCTATCACCTGGTTGAGGGTTGTACAGTTGGAGTATACTGTACAAATAATCAAAGTGTCACCATAAGAAATGCTGTAAAACAGACAAGACCAGATATGCATGGATCTGCACAGAGATCGCCAGACTCAGCACTGAATGAAAGTAATTTGGTTTATTAAGGAAACAACACAAATCAAAAGCACAACAATAAATACAGACATCCAATACACTAAACAATACAACACCCAGTGAACCTTTATAAAGTGAACTTAATCAGTGGAAGTGAACACAACAAAAACAAATCTACCTAAACTAACCTTACTAAGTGTAGATAGCAGGATAAATAGAGTAGAGCAGGGTCCGGTTGAAAGAATTAACCAAAATGTGGAGAAGGTACACGGGAGTACATACAAGCAGGCGGGAATGGGATCAGGAACAGTATTACAGGTTATAAGGAACAGAGCACACGGGGTGTGTAGGCAAAACACTGAGACATTATAAAATAGTAGAGGAGGGACTAAATACCCTCCCAGCAGCCAGGATGAGGTGAAGACTAAATCCTGGGATCTGCTTGCTGCTGGGAGACACAACTGGTGGATACCTGGACTACACCTCAAGTCTAAATAAGACTTGCGCCTTAAAAATGTAATGGTTTCTAAAGTCCATGCCAACTGGGACATTGCATTCCTGGAAAAATATCTGTTAGACAATATGGTTCCCATGAGTCTCAGAAGGGAGATTAACCCCCAGGAAGATAAGTTAGATCTTATTGAATGGTTTAAATGTTTAAATAATGTGGGCCTTGATCTGTTGAGAGTTTTGATATTAAGTTAGATGAAGAGATCTCTGATTTAAAACACAAGCTATCGCCATATAGGGATTTTGATTAATACAAAACCGAGTCTGATAATCAAAATCATAGAAAAAGAGGATCAGGGCCAAAAGATAAAAAAAGGAAGAAATACTTAAGAGATGTAGAGGATTATAAGGGAAATCAGGTTTTTAAGTGTCAGAGAAAGAAGCAGGACTCCACTAATATGAGAAATGATTCAGCCTCTGGAGTTTCTACTCAGAGGCCAGTCATAGGGGATGATTCTTTCCCACAACCCCCCCCCCCCCACACACACACACACACCCACACCTCAGGAGAGGGAATATTATCCCAATCCAATGAGAAGTTGGACGGGGGACCTAGGAAACACCCTCATGATAATCCATCCCATATTAGACAAAGCCACTATAATTCCAAGGGAACCTCGGGTTATTGGCATAATGTAAGAGGCCCAAGGCAGCTCACTCATAGAGTTGAGTGGACACCTGGATGTCCGTGTTCGGCGGGTTCGGCCGAACTTGAAAAAAAAGTCCGTGTCCCGGACTTTTTCCGAACTTTACCCGGACACCGAACCCCATTGAAGTCAATGGGGACCCGAACTTTCAGGCACTAAAATGGCTCTAAAACACCAATGGAAAGGGCTAGAGTGCTGCAAATGGCAGCAAAACGTAGTTACGAGCATGGTGAGTGCTCTGCAAACAAATGTGGATAGGGAATTAACTTAAAACAACAAAAAAAAACAGAAAAATAAAACAATGTTCTTCATCTGTGAAGGACGAGGCCCATATGGAGTAGGAGGGAGGTTGAGGTGGTGGTGGATGTGGCGGTGTCATAGGCGTGCGCACAGGGTGTGCCGGGTGTGCCTGGGCACACCTTAATCACCTAGGGCACATTAGCATTATCGCTCTGTTTGCCAGTGAGGAGATGGGAAAGATCTCCCTCGGACCTGCTCTGCCATAAGAGAAGTGCCACACACTTCTATTTCACTTTGCCAGCAGGGAGAGTAATGTACCGGGGCCATATACATGTAGGCAAACACATGCATGTGTATTTAAACTTTGGGGTGCACACCCTAATGCAATAGGCTGCGCACACCTATGGGCGGTGTAGGTGGAAGCGCCGGTGGAGGAGGACGAGGTAGCCAACACTGCTTTTTTTCAGTCATTTTAAATGAGGGTACACCCCAAAAGAGTGAGAAAGATCAAAAATAGAACAATGGCTGGGTAAGGTCGGTATCCATCTCTATTCTGCACAAGGTACGGAAAAGTCCTATGGGATCCATGCCTGGTTCATTTTAATGAACGTGAGCTTGTCCACATTGTCTCTGGACAGGCGGCTGCGCTTGTCTGTGATAACGCCCCCAGCCATGCTAAATACACGTTCAGATAATACACTGGCTGCAGGGCACGCCAGCACCTCCAAGGCGTAAAGGGCTAGCTCAGGCCATGTGCCCAATTTGGAGACCCAGAAGTTGAAGGGGGCAGACCCATCATTCACTACATGTAGGCTTGTGCACACATACTGCTCCACCATGTTGGTGAAATGCTGCCTCCTGCTAAGACGTTCCATATGAGCTGCTGGTGCTGCTGTTTGTTGTGGCCTGCTGACAAAGCTTTTCCACATTTTGGCCATGCTAACCCTGCCTTCTGAGGTGCTGGCGGTGCCCTGGTTGCGTTGGCGACCTCTTCCTCCTCCTCCTCTGCCTTGGCCTTGTGCTTCCACTGTGGCCCCGCTGTCAGGTGGGAATGCCAGCAGCATCGCGTCTACCAGCGTGCGCTTGTACTCGCGCATCTTGCGATCGCGCTCCAGTGAGTGAATTAAGGACGGTACGTTGTCCTTGTAACGGGGATCCAGCAGCATGGCCACCCAGTAATCAGCACAAGTTAGAATGTGGGCAACTCGGCGGTCGTTGTGGAGACACTGCAGCATGTAATCGCTCATGTGTGCCAGGCTGCCCAGAGGCAACGAAAGGCTGTCCTCTGTGGGAGGTGTATCGTCTGTGTCCTCTGTATCCCCCCAGCCACGCACCAGGGATGGCCATGAGCTGGCCTGGGTGCCACCCTGCTGTGAACGTGGTTCCATCTCCTCCTCCATCTCCTCCTCCTCATCCTCCTCATCCTCCAGAACTGTGCCCCTGCTGGACAATTGTGTCCCTGGTGTTTGTGTGTGCAGGAACCCACCCTCGGAGCCCCTTGCGAATGACTGCCCTGAAAGCCTCTTCATCCTCCTCCTCCTCCTCCTCCTCATCCTGTGCCACATCCTCTTCCATCATCGCCCGAATTGTTTTTTGAAGGAGGCATAGAAGTGGGATACTTAAGCTGACAATGGCTTTATCGGCACTGGCCATGTTGGTGGAGAACTCAAAACAGCGCAACAAGGCACACAGGTCTCGCATGGAGGCCCAGTTATTGGTGGTGAAGTGGTGCTGTTCCGCAGAGCGACTCACGCGTGCGTGCTGCAGCTGAAACTCCACTATAGCCTGCTGCTGCTCGCACAGTCTTTCCAGCATGTGCAAGGTGGAGTTTCACCTTGTGGGCACGTCACATATGAGGCGGTGAGCGGGAAGGCCGAAGTTACGCTGCAGCGCTGACAGGCGAGCAGCAGCAGGGTGAGAACGCCGAAAGTGCGCACAGATAGCCCGCACTTTCTGCAGCAGCTCTGACATATCAGGGTAATTTTTAAGGAACCTCTGCACCACCAAATTCAGCACATGCGCCAGGCAAGGGATGTGCGTCAAACCGGCTAGGCCCAGAGCTGCTATGAGATTTCACCCGTTATCGCACACCACCAGGCCGGGCTTGAGGCTCGCTGGCAGCAACCACTCATTTGTCTGCTGTTCCATGCTCCTCCACAACTCCTGCGCGGTGTGTGGTTTTTCCCCCAAACAGGCATGTTTTAAAACTGCCTGCTGTCGTTTACCCCTGGCCGTGCTGAAGTTGGTGGTGAAGGTGTTACGCTGACCGGATGAGGAGATGGTAGAGGATGAGGAAGCGGAGTAGGAGGAGTTAGGAACAGGAGGCAAACTGAAGCGCCCTGCAATCCTCGGTGGTGGAAGGACATGCGCCAAATTGCTATCCGCCTCAGGCCCATCCGCCACTGCATTTACCCAGTGTGCCGTTAGGGAGATATAACGCCCCTGACCGTGCTTACTGGTCCACGTATCGGTAGTTAGGTGGACCTTGGCACAGATGGCGTTGCGCAGTGCACACCTGATTTTTTCCCCCACTTGGTTGTGCAGGGAAGGGATGGCTTGCCTGGAAAAGTAGTGGCGGCTGGGCACGACGTACTGTGGGACAGCCACCGACATAAGGTTTTTTAAACTGTGCGTCTCCACCAGACGGAATGACAGCATTTCAAAGGCCAAGAATTTTGAAATGCTGGCATTCAGGGCCAGGGATCGCGGGTGGGTAGGGGAGTACTTCCTCTTCCTCTCAAGTGTTTGGGAGATGGAAAGCTGAACGCTTCCACGGGACATTGTGGAGATGGTTGGTGACCCAGGTGGTGGTGTTGCTGACAGATCGTCTGTTTGCGGGGTGGCAGTGTATCACTACAGATGTGGATGGAGAGGCCGAGACTGCAGCAGAAGAGGAAGCAGGAGGAGCCAGAGACCTTTCTTGGTTTTAAAGGTGTCTACTCCACTGCAGCTCGTGCTTTGCACTTAGATGCCTGATCATGCAAGTTGTGCTCAGGTTGAGAAGGTTTATGCCTCGCTTCAGGCTCTGATTGCACAGGGTGCAAACCACTCGTGTCCTGTCATCAGCACATTTTCTGAAGAACTTCCACGCTAGAGAACTCCTTTGAGCTGGCTTTGGTGCGCTCGTTCCCTTGCTGCATTGGGCAGTAGCAGGCGTAGTGTCTAGGGCACGGCCGCTCCGCTTTTGCACCCTGCTCCCTCTTCTGCTGTGCTGGTGGCTCTGTTCGACCACCGCCTCTTCCTCCAAACTACTCAGGTCACCTGCATGACCTTCATTCCATGTGGGGTCGAGGACCTCATCGTCCTCCACATCATCTTCCACCCAGCCTTCACCCCTGCCCTCCTTGTCGGTCTCCACAATTCTGAATGCCGCAGCAGTTGGCACCTGCGTTTCGTCATCATCGGAGACGTGCTGCGATGGTCCTTCCATATACTCATCTTGAGAAATAAGTGGTTGGGCATCCCTGCACTCAATCTCTTCCACTTCTGGGGCAGGGCTAGGTGGATGGCCCTGGGAAACCCTGCTGACAGAGTCCTCAAAAAGAAGAAGAGTCTTGGGGCTCAGACTGCTTGCCTAATTTGCAAGGGGGTGAGGTGAAAGACGGTTGGACATTGGCTGCAGGTGCCAACTCTGACCTTTCTGCAGTAGCCTGGGTGGGAGACAATGTGAAGGAACTGGAGGCACTGTCAGCAACCCAATCTACTATCGCCTGTACTTCTTCTGGCCTCATCACTTCTAGAGGCGCATTATGCCCTACCAAATACTGCTGCAGGTTCTGTCGCCTACTCACACTTGAGGAAGGTGTTTCACTTGTGCGTGTAGCTGGCACAGAACGACCACGTCCTCTCCTTGCAACAGGAACTCTACCAGCAGCACCACGGCCCCTATTTGACGGTCTCCTCATATTTCTGTAATTTATAATCTTGCCCTAGAAAGGTGTTTATTGAATAGCGGAACAAAACAACAACAGTATCGCACGGGTGTATCTCACAGTCAAATATGCAAACTATGCCGCAATTTAATTTTTTTTACCCCAAAAGGGTGTATATTGAATAGCGGAATAGAAAAAAGGATAAAAACGGTGTATCTCACACGTACAAACACAGGCTAGGCCCCGGTTAAAATTTTTTGTACCCTAAAGGGAGGATGAGGAAGAGGAGTAGGAGGAGTTCGGAACAGGAGGCAAACTGAAGTGCCCTGCAATCCTTGGCGGTGGAAGGAGATGCGCCAAACTAATTTAAAAGCTGTATCTCACACGTACCGATACAGACTATGCCGTAATTTAATTCTTTACACTCCAAAAGGGTGTATATTGAATAGCGGAATAGAAAAAAATTTATAAAACCGTGTATCTCACACGTACAAACCCAGACTAGGCCCCGATTACAATTTTTTGTACCCTAAAGGCAGGATGAGGTAGAGGAGTAGGAGGAGTTCGGAACAGGAGGCAAACTGAAACAACCTGCAATCCTCGGCGATGGAAGGAGATGCGCCAAACAAATTTAAAAAGGTGTATCTCACATGTACCGGTACAGACTATGCCGTAATTTAATTTTTTACACTCAAACAGGGTGTATATTGAATAGCGGAATAGGAAACATTTTACAAAATGGTGGTGTATCTCACACGTACAAACACAGACTAGACCCCGATTACAATTTTTTGTACCCTAAAGGCAGGATTAGGATGAGGAGTAGGAGGAGGTCCGAACAGGAGGCAAAATGAAGCACCCTGCAATCCTCGGCAGTATGAGATGCGCCCCAAAAATTGGAAAGGTGTATCTCACACGTACCGATACATACTATCCCGCAATTTAATTGTTTTTACCCCAAAGGTGTAGATTGAATAGCAGAATAGAAAATATGATATCAAAAGGTGTATGTATCTCACACGTACAGAACCAGACTAGGCCCCGATTACTATTTTTTGTACCCCCAAAGGCAGGATGAGGAGTAGGAGGAGTTCGGAACAGGCAGGAGGCACACTGAAGCACCCTGCAATCCTCGGCAGTATGAGATGCACCCCAAAGATTGGAAAGGTGTATCTCACACGTACCGATACAGACTATCCCGCAATTTAATTGTTTTTACCCCAAGGGTGTAGATTGAATAGCGGAATAGAAAATACGATATCAAAAGGTGTATGTATCTCACACGTACAGGCCCAGACTAGGCCCAAATTACTATTTTTTGTACCCCCAAAGGCAGGATGAGGAGTAGGAGGAGTTCGGAACAGGCAGGAGGCAGACTGAAGCACCCTGAAATCCTCGGTGGTATGAGATGCGCCCCAAAAATTGGAAAGGTGTATCTCACACGTACCGATACAGACTATCCCGCAATTTAATTGTTTTTACCCCAAAGGTGTAGATTGAATAGCGGAATAGAAAATATGATATCAAAAGGTGTATGTATCTCACACGTACAGAACCAGACTAGGCCCCTGATTACTATTTTTTGTACCCCCAAAGGCAGGATGAGGAGTAGGAGGAGTTCGGAACAGGCAGGAGGCACACTAAAGCACCCTGAAATCCTCGGCAGTATGAGATGCGCCCCAAAGATTGGAAAGGTGTATCTCACACGTACCGATACAGACTATCCCGCAATTTAATTGTTTTTACCCCAAGGTTGTAGATTGAATAGCGGAATAGAAAATATGATATCAAAAGGTGTATGTATCTCACACGTACAGACCCAGACTAGGCCCAAATTACTATTTTTTGTACCCCCAAAGGCAGGATGAGGAGTAGGAGGAGTTCGGAACAGGCAGGAGGCAGACTGAAGCACCCTGCATTCCTCGGTGGTATGAGATGCGCCCCGAAAATTGGAAAGGTGTATCTCACACGTACCGATATAGACTATCCCGCAATTTAATTGTTTTTACCCCAAGGGTGTAGATTGAATAGCGGAATAGAAAATATGATATCAAAAGGTGTATGTATCTCACACGTACAGACTCAGACTAGGCCCCGATTACTATTTTTTGTACCCCCAAAGGCAGGATGAGGAGTAGGAGGAGTTCGGAACAGTCAGGAGGCAGACTGAAGCACCCTGCAATCCTCGGCAGTATGAGATGCGCCCCAAAGATTGGAAAGGTGTATCTCACACGTACCGATACAGACTATCCCGCAATTTAATTGTTTTTACCCCAAGGGTGTAGATTGAATAGCGGAATAGAAAATATGATATCAAAAGGTGTATGTATCTCACATGTACAGGCCCAGACTAGGCCCAAATTACTATTTTTTGTACCCCCAAAGGCAGGATGAGGAGTAGGAGGAGTTCGGAACAGGCAGGAGGCAGACTGAAGCACCCTGAAATCCTCGGTGGTATGAGATGCGCCCCAAAAATTGGAAAGGTGTATCTCACACGTACCGATACAGACTATCCCGCAATTTAATTGTTTTTACCCCAAAGGTGTAGATTGAATAGCGGAATAGAAAATATGATATCAAAAGGTGTATGTATCTCACACGTACAGAACCAGACTAGGCCCCTGATTACTATTTTTTGTACCCCCAAAGGCAGGATGAGGAGTAGGAGGAGTTCGGAACAGGCAGGAGGCACACTAAAGCACCCTGAAATCCTCGGCAGTATGAGATGCGCCCCAAAGATTGGAAAGGTGTATCTCACACGTACCGATACAGACTATCCCGCAATTTAATTGTTTTTACCCCAAGGTTGTAGATTGAATAGCGGAATAGAAAATATGATATCAAAAGGTGTATGTATCTCACACGTACAGACCCAGACTAGGCCCAAATTACTATTTTTTGTACCCCCAAAGGCAGGATGAGGAGTAGGAGGAGTTCGGAACAGGCAGGAGGCAGACTGAAGCACCCTGCATTCCTCGGTGGTATGAGATGCGCCCCGAAAATTGGAAAGGTGTATCTCACACGTACCGATATAGACTATCCCGCAATTTAATTGTTTTTACCCCAAGGGTGTAGATTGAATAGCGGAATAGAAAATATGATATCAAAAGGTGTATGTATCTCACACGTACAGACTCAGACTAGGCCCCGATTACTATTTTTTGTACCCCCAAAGGCAGGATGAGGAGTAGGAGGAGTTCGGAACAGTCAGGAGGCAGACTGAAGTACCCTGCAATCCTCGGCAGTATGAGATGCGCCCCAAAGATTGGAAAGGTGTATCTCACACGTACCGATACAGACTATCCCGCAATTTAATTGTTTTTACCCCAAGGGTGTAGATTGAATAGCGGAATAGAAAATATGATATCAAAAGGTGTATGTATCTCACACGTACAGGCCCAGACTAGGCCCAAATTACTATTTTTTGTACCCCCAAAGGCAGGATGAGGAGTAGGAGGAGTTCGGAACAGGCAGGAGGCAGACTGAAGCACCCTGAAATCCTCGGTGGTATGAGATGCGCCCCAAAAATTGGAAAGGTGTATCTCACACGTACCGATACAGACTATCCCGCAATTTAATTGTTTTTACCCCAAAGGTGTAGATTGAATAGCGGAATAGAAAATATGATATCAAAAGGTGTATGTATCTCACACGTACAGAACCAGACTAGGCCCCTGATTACTATTTTTTGTACCCCCAAAGGCAGGATGAGGAGTAGGAGGAGTTCGGAACAGGCAGGAGGCACACTAAAGCACCCTGAAATCCTCGGCAGTATGAGATGCGCCCCAAAGATTGGAAAGGTGTATCTCACACGTACCGATACAGACTATCCCGCAATTTAATTGTTTTTACCCCAAGGTTGTAGATTGAATAGCGGAATAGAAAATATGATATCAAAAGGTGTATGTATCTCACACGTACAGACCCAGACTAGGCCCAAATTACTATTTTTTGTACCCCCAAAGGCAGGATGAGGAGTAGGAGGAGTTCGGAACAGGCAGGAGGCAGACTGAAGCACCCTGCATTCCTCGGTGGTATGAGATGCGCCCCGAAAATTGGAAAGGTGTATCTCACACGTACCGATATAGACTATCCCGCAATTTAATTGTTTTTACCCCAAGGGTGTAGATTGAATAGCGGAATAGAAAATATGATATCAAAAGGTGTATGTATCTCACACGTACAGACTCAGACTAGGCCCCGATTACTATTTTTTGTACCCCCAAAGGCAGGATGAGGAGTAGGAGGAGTTCGGAACAGTCAGGAGGCAGACTGAAGCACCCTGCAATCCTCGGCAGTATGAGATGCGCCCCAAAGATTGGAAAGGTGTATCTCACACGTACCGATACAGACTATCCCGCAATTTAATTGTTTTTACCCCAAGGGTGTAGATTGAATAGCGGAATAGAAAATATGATATCAAAAGGTGTATGTATCTCACACGTACAGACCCAGACTAGGCCCAAATTACTATTTTTTATAACCCCCGAAGGCAGGATGAGGAGTAGGAGGAGTTCGGAACAGGCAGGAGGCAGACTGAAGCAATCTGAAATCCTCGGCGGTATGAGATGCGCCCCGAAAAATTGGAAAGGTGTATCTCACACATACCGATATAGACTATCCCGCAATTTAATTGTTTTTACCCCAAGGGTGTAGATTGAATAGCGGAATAGAAAATATGATATCAAAAGGTGTATGTATCTCACATGTACAGACCCAGACTAGGCCCAAATTACTATTTTTTGTACCCCCAAAGGCAGGATGAGGAGTAGGAGGAGTTCGGAACAGGCAGGAGGCAGACTGAAGCACCCTACATTCCTCGGTGGTATGAGATGCGCCCCGAAAATTGGAAAGGTGTATCTCACACGTACCGATATAGACTATCCCGCAATTTAATTGTTTTTACCCCAAAGGTGTAGATTGAATAGCGGAATAGAAAATATGATATCAAAAGGTGTATGTATCTCACACGTACAGACTCAGACTAGGCCCCGATTACTATTTTTTGTACCCCCAAAGGCAGGATGAGGAGTCTGAGGAGTTCGGAACAGTCAGGAGGCAAAATGAAGCACCCTGCAATCCTCGGCAGTATGAGATGCGCCCCAAAGATTGGAAAGGTGTATCTCACACGTACCGATACAGACTATCCCGCAATTTAATTGTTTTCACCCCAAGGGTGTAGATTGAATAGCGGAATAGAAAATATGATATCAAAAGGTGTATGTATCTCACAGGTACAGACCCAGACTAGGCCCCGATTACTATTTTTTGTACCCCCAAAGGCAGGATGAGGAGTAGGAGGAGTTCGGAACAGTCAGGAGGCAGACTGAAGCACCCTGAAATCCTCGGTGGTATGAGATGCGCCCCAAAAATTGGAAAGGTGTATCTCACACGTACCGATACAGACTATCCCGCAATTTAATTGTTTTTACCCCAAAGGTGTAGATTGAATAGCGGAATAGAAAATATGATATCAAAAGGTGTATGTATCTCACACGTACAGAACCAGACTAGGCCCCGATTACTATTTTTTGTACCCCCAAAGGCAGGATGAGGAGTAGGAGGAGTTCGGAAAAGGCAGGAGGCACACTGAAGCACCCTGCAATCCTCGGCAGTATGAGATGCGCCCCAAAGATTGGAAAGGTGTATCTCAAACGTACCGATACAGACTATCCCGCAATTTAATTGTTTTTACCCCAAGGGTGTAGATTGAATAGCGGAATAGAAAATATGATATCAAAAGGTGTATGTATCTCACACGTACAGACCCAGACTAGGCCCAAATTACTATTTTTTTTACCCCCAAAGGCAGGATGAGGAGTAGGAGGAGTTCGGAACAGGCAGGAGGCAGACTGAAGCACCCTGCATTCCTCGGTGGTATGAGATGCGCCCCGAAAATTGAAAAGGTGTATCTCACACGTACCGATATAGACTATCCCGCAATTTAATTGTTTTTACCCCAAGGGTGTAGATTGAATAGCGGAATTGAAAATATGATATCAAAAGGTGTATGTATCTCACATGTACAGACCCAGACTAGGCCCAAATTACTATTTTTTTGTACCCCCAAAGGCAGGATGAGGAGTAGGAGGAGTTCGGAACAGGCAGGAGGCAGACTGAAGCACCCTGCATTCCTCGGTGGTATGAGATGCGCCCCGAAATTTGGAAAGGTGTATCTCACACGTACCGATATAGACTATCCCGCAATTTAATTGTTTTTACCCAAGGGTGTAGATTGAATAGCGGAATAGAAAATATGATATCAAAAGGTGTATGTATCTCACACGTACAGACTCAGACTAGGCCCCGATTACTATTTTTTGTACCCCCAAAGGCAGGATGAGGAGTAGGAGGAGTTCGGAACAGTCAGGAGGCAGACTGAAGCACCCTGCAATCCTCGGCAGTATGAGATGCGCCCCAAAGATTGGAAAGGTGTATCTCACACGTACTGATACAGACTATCCCGCAATTTAATTGTTTTTACCCCAAGGGTGTAGATTGAATAGCGGAATAGAAAATATGATATCAAAAGGTGTATGTATCTCACAGGTACAGACCCAGACTAGGCCCCGATTACTATTTTTTGTACCCCCAAAGGCAGGATGAGGAGTAGGAGGAGTTCGGAACAGTCAGGAGGCAAACTGAAGCACCCTGAAATCCTCGGTGGTATGAGATGCGCCCAAAAAATTGGAAAGGTGTATCTCACACGTACCGATACAGACTATCCCGCAATTTAATTGTTTTTACCCCAAAGGTGTAGATTGAATAGCGGAATAGAAAATATGATATCAAAAGGTGTATGTATCTCACACGTACAGAACCAGACTAGGCCCCGATTACTATTTTTTGTACCCCCAAAGGCAGGATGAGGAGTAGGAGGAGTTCGGAACAGGCAGGAGGCACACTGAAGCACCCTGCAATCCTCGGCAGTATGAGATGCGCCCCAAAGATTGGAAAGGTGTATCTCACACGTACCGATACAGACTATCCCGCAATTTAATTGTTTTTACCCCAAGGGTGTAGATTGAATAGCGGAATAGAAAATATGATATCAAAAGGTGTATGTATCTCACACGTACAGACCCAGACTATGCCCAAATTACTATTTTTTGTACCCCCAAAGGCAGGATGAGGAGTAGGAGGAGTTCGGAACAGGCAGGAGGCAGACTAAAGCACCCTGCATTCCTCGGTGGTATGAGATGCGCCCCGAAAATTGGAAAGGTGTATCTCACACGTACCGATATAGACTATCCCGCAATTTAATTATTTTTACCCCAAGGGTGTAGATTGAATAGCGGAATAGAAAATATGATATCAAAAGGTGTATGTATCTCACACGTACAGACTCAGACTAGGCCCAAATTACTATTTTTTGTACCCCCAAAGGCAGGATGTGGAGTAGGAGGAGTTCAGAACAGGCAGGAGGCAGACTGAAGCACCCTGCAATCCTCAAAGGTATGAGATGCGCCCCGAAAATTGGAAAGGTGTATCTCACACTTACCGATACAGACTATCCCGCAATTTAATTGTTTTTACCCCAAGGGTGTAGATTGAATAGCGGAATAGAAAATATGATATCAAAAGGTGTATGTATCTCACACATACAGACCCAGACTAGGCCCAAATTACTATTTTTTGTACCCCCAAAGGCAGGATGAGGAGTAGGAGGAGTTCGGAACAGGCAGGAGGCACACTGAAGCACTCTGCAATCCTTGGCGGTATGAGATGCGCCCCAAAAATTGGAAAGGTGTATCTCACACGTACCGATACAGACTATCCCGCAATCTAATTGTTTTTACCCCAAGGGTGTAGATTGAATAGCGGAATAGAAAATATGATATTAAAAGGTGTATGTATCTCACGTACAGACCCAGACTAGGCCCAAATTTCTATTTTCTGTACCCCCAAAGGCAGGATGAGGAGTAGGAGGAGTTCGGAACAGGCAGGAGGCACACTGAAGCACCCTTCAATCCTCGGCAGTATGAGATGCGCCCCAAAAATTGGAAAGGTGTATCTCACACGTACCGATACAGACTATCCCGCAATTTAATTGTTTTTACCCCAAAGGTGTAGATTGAATAGCGGAATAGAAAATATGATATCAAAAGGTGTATGTATCTCACACGTACAGACCCAGACTAGGCCCAAATTACTATTTTTTTACCCCCAAAGGCAGGATGAGGAGTAGGAGGAGTTTGGAACAGGCAGGAGGCACACTGAAGCACCCTGCAATCCTCGGCAGTATAAGATGCGCCCCAAAAATTGGAAAGGTGTATCTCAAACATACCGATACAGACTATCCCGCAATTTATTGTTTTACCCCAAAGGTGTAGATTGAATAGCCGAATAGAAAATATGATATCAAAAGGTGTATGTATCTCACACGTACAGAACCAGACTAGGCCCCGATTACTATTTTTTGTATCCCCAAAGGCAGGATGAGGAGTAGGAGGAGTTCGGAACAGGCAGGAGGCAGACTGAAGCACCCTGCAATCCTCTGCGGTATGAGATGCGGCCCGAAAATTGGAAAGGTGTATCTCACACGTACCGATACATACTATCCCGCAATTTAATTGTTTTTACCCCAAGGGTGTAGATTGAATAGCGGAATAGAAAATATGATATCAAAAGGTGTATGTATCTCACAAGTAAAGACCCAGACTAGGCCCAAATTACTATTTTTTGTACCCCCAAAGGCAGGATGAGGAGTAGGAGGAGTTCGGAACAGGCAGGAGGCACACTGAAGCACCCTTCAATCCTCGGCAGTATGAGATGCGCCTCAAAATTTGGAAAGGTGTATCTCACACGTACCGATACATACTATCCCGCAATTTAATTGTTTTTACCCCAAGGGTGTAGATTGAATAGCGGAATAGAAAATATGATATCAAAAGGTTTATGTATCTCACACGTACAGACCCAGACTAGGCCCAAATTACTATTTTTTACCCCCAATGGCAGGATGAGGAGTAGGAGGAGTTTGGAACAGGCAGGAGGCACACTGAAGCACCCTGCAATCCTCGGCAGTATGAGATGCGCCCCAAAAATTGGAAAGGTGTATCTCACACGTACCGATACAGACTATCCCGCAATTTATTGTTTTACCCCAAAGGTGTAGATTGAATAGCCGAATAGAAAATATGATATCAAAAGGTGTATGTATCTCACACGTACAGAACCAGACTAGGCCCCGATTACTATTTTTTGTATCCCCAAAGGCAAGATGAGGAGTAGGAGGAGTTCGGAACAGGCAGGAGGCAGACTGAAGCACCCTGCAATCCTCTGCGGTATGAGATGCGGCCCGAAAATTGGAAAGGTGTATCTCACACGTACCGATACAGACTATCCCTCAATTTAATTTTTTTTACCCCAAGGGTGTAGATTGAATAGCGGAATAGAAAATATGATATCAAAAGGTGTATGTATCTCACAAGTAAAGACCCAGACTAGGCCCAAATTACTATTTTTTGTACCCCCAAAGGCAGGATGAGGAGTAGGAGGAGTTCAGAACAGGCAGGAGGCAGACTGAAGCACCCTGCAATCCTCAAAGGTATGAGATGCGCCCCGAAAATTGGAAAGGTGTATCTCACACGTACCGATACAGACTATCCCGCAATTTAATCGTTTTCACCCCAAGGGTGTAGATTGAATAGCGGAATAGAAAATATGATATCAAAAGGTGTATGTATCTCACACCTACAGACCCAGACTAGGCCCAAATTACTATTTTTTGTACCCCCAAAGGCAGGATGAGGAGTAGGAGGAGTTCGGAAACAGGCAGGAGGCACACTGAAGCACTCTGCAATCCTTGGCGGTATGAGATGCGCCCCAAAAATTGGAAAGGTGTATCTCACACGTACCGATACAGACTATCCGGCAATTTAATTGTTTTTACCCCAAGGGTGTAGATTGAATAGCGGAATAGAAAATATGATATTAAAAGGTGTATGTATCCCACGTACAGACCCAGACTAGGCCCAAATTACTATTTTTTGTACCCCCAAAGGCAGGATGAGGAGTAGGAGGAGTTCAGAACAGGCAGGAGGCACACTGAAGCACCCTTCAATCCTCAGCAGTATGAGATGCGCCCCAAAAATTGGAAAGGTGTATCTCACACGTACCGATACAGACTATCCCGCAATTTAATTGTTTTTACCCCAAAGGTGTAGATTGAATAGCGGAATAGAAGATATGATATCAAAAGGTGTATGTATCTCACACGTACAGAACCAGACTAGGACCCGATTACTATTTTTTGTACCCCCAAAGGCAGGATTAGGAGTAGGAGGAGTTCGGAACAGGCAGAAGGCACACTGAAGCACCCTGCAATCCTCGGCAGTATGAGATGCGCTCCAAAAATTGGAAAGGTGTATCTCACACGTACCGATACAGACTATCCCGCAATTTAATTGTTTTACCCCAAAGGTGTAGATTGAATAGCGGAATAGAAAATATGATATCAAAAGGTGTATGTATCTCACACGTACAGAACCAGACTAGGCCCCGATTACTATTTTTTGTACCCCCAAAGGCAGGATGAGGAAAAGGAGGAGTTTGGAACAGGCAGGAGGCACACTGAAGCACCCTGCAATCCTCGGCGTTATGAGATGCACCCCAAAAATTGGAAAGGTGTATCTCACACGTACCGATACAGACTATCCCGCAATTTAATTGTTTTTACCCCAAAAGTGTAGATTGAATAGCGGAATAGAAAATATGATATCAAAAGGTGTATGTATCTCACATGTACAGAACCAGACTAGGCCCCGATTACTATTTTTTGTACCCCCAAAGGCAGAATGAGGAGTAGGAGGAGTTCGGAACAGGCAGGAGGCACACTGAAGCACCCTGCAATCCTCGGCAGTATGAGATGCGCCCCAAAAATTGGAATGGGGTATCTCACACGTACCGATACAGACTATCCCGCAATTTAATTGTTTTTACCCCAAGGGTGTAGATTGAATAGCGGAATAGAAAATATGATATAAAATTGGTGATTTTTCAATAGCACATGTGAACAGCAGTGTCTTATATTAGTCAGCTCTGCTGCAGGCTATGGAGGGGAAAAAAAAGAAAATTCCCCTTTTAAGTTTGTAATTTTTAAATAGATTAGTACAGACTATGCCACAATTTAATTTTTTTAACCCAAAAGGGTGTATATTGAATAGTGGAATAGAAAAAAGTGTATAAGTTTTGAAATCACTCAATAATAGCACATGTGAACACAGCAGTGTATTATCACAGTCAGCAGCACTGAAGGAAAAACGCTGCACACAACTGACTGATAAAAAATACTTTTTTCTCCCTCCTCCTCAGCGGGCAAAAAGATTGTGTTCACACCACCCCACACACAGCAAAATCGATGTGGACCACTGACCCTGCCTATCTCCAGCCTCGCCCTAAAATGATCGATAAGATCGGTCACTGCCGGCACTGCAAACCCCCCCACACACAGCAAAATCGATTGTAGAACACTGACCCTGCCTATCTCCAGCCTGGCCCTAAAATGATCGATAAGATCGGTCACTGCCGGCACTGCAAACCCCCCCCACACAGCAAAATCGATTGTAGAACACTGACCCTGCCTATCTCCAGCCTCTCTCTAAAATGCCCTAATATCTCGCCCTGCCTGCAGCACTCCGACCTGTCCCTGAATTATTTTCGGACACAATATGATTTTTGACTGTCTGTCCCTAATCAGCAGCCAGCACGTATGATGTGTGCTCTGTCCCTGTACTACAGCAGAATGACGCAGCGGCGCTCGGTCTCGAACTTATAAAGACTTGGTCATATGCTTCAGATGGCCAATCACAGCTACTAATACATTTGTAGGCATGGCTGGGATGGCTTAAGGCACACCAGTTAAACGCTTGTTGATTGGCTGTTGAAAGCCCGCCATTAAAAGCGCGCCAATACATACAAACCCGGAAATAAAATGACCGAATACAGATTTTAAACCCAAACATACAGTTAAGTTTTCGGGTCCGTGTTCGGGTAACAAAAATCCAATTATTCGGTACGAACACGAATAATACAGTCCGTGTTCGCTCAACACTACTCACTCATTATTACCCCCATATCTAAAGTTCCTGTTCAGGATAAATAGAAACCCCTTGGGGGAGATGAGGGATTGGAAGAATATGATGATTATGATAATTGTTATATTACACACCATCCTTATAACACTCCCTCAAAACCCCCTTATAGGGGTCCACGTCAATCAGGTTGGGTGAGTTCTCCATATCAACCTACCAATTGTAGACCTTCTTCTTTTTTTCCCAAAGGAGGTCTAAAAACAAAAAGGAGTGGAGAACCAAGAGAGGGACCTGAGGGGGGAGAAGGCACAGACCGCAAGAGGAGAAGAATATAAGTGATGTGGGGATTTTTAATTAAAGTAAAGCAAGACCTAATGATAGCGAAAGATTTGTGTTCAACCATGGACTTAAATATGCATCAGCAAAACCATTGAGTAAATTTGGTGTGTTTATGGACGTACAGAAGCATATTCGTAAGCTAAATATCAAACATTATCTCATATCTAACCCTGTGAGAGAAACTAGAATTATAGAGGCAGGAATTAGACACTCGGTCTAATGCATCCCTATTTAACCCGCCAAGGAATATTGCCCCTTCTATTTCTGTATTTAAAATATATTGATAGTCTAAATATTAGGAAGGATAAAAGCAACAGGCTTTAAAATTAAAATTTTGAAACAAAGGAATTTTATCATTGTCCGCCCCGCGGACAAGGAGGGGTGGATTGTTGTTTTAGACAAATCCACCTATGTAGGTGGGATGGGAAGAATCTTATCAGACACTGAAACCTATGTACCTCTCCAGACAAATCCAACTACCAAATATAAGAGGGAAATTGTTAAAATTTTCAATCAGGGATAATATTTTGTCTAAGAAAGAAAAATCATTTTTGGTACCTGCAGCACAGAGGGTGCCTGTGATTTATTATCTTCCCAAAGTCCACAAGGACCCTGTTAACCCTCCAGGTAGGCCTATCATTAGTGGACTGGATTCTGTTACCTTGAGCATTGGGAAACATATTAACGGCTACCTCCAGCCATTAGTAACCCAAACCCCATCTTATCTTAAGGATTCTACACAGGGTATTAATCTGCTTAAGGGGATTCAGTGGAAGGAAAGCTACATTTTGGCCACTGCCGATTTTGCCTCTCTTTACACTATTATCTAACACCAGCATGGTTCTGAGGCAGTCAAATCTTATCTCAGCAGAGATGATAGTCTGCAACCTATAAGGGGGAGATTTTGTGTTGCAATTGATCAATTTTGCCATGTTTCACAATTATTTCTGGTTTCCTACTATCGTCAAAAGCGTAGTCTCGCCATGGGCACCAAATTTGCACCTAGCATTGACAAATCTGTTCATGGCCAAGTAGGAGGAGTACGTCATCTATACTAACCAGAGATTCAAACTGGTTGTTTGGACGAGGTATATTGATGACATCCTTCTCCTCTGGGATGGTGATATGCAGTCTCTGGATGAGTTTATTAACCATCTCAATGACAATTCTTGTCCTACAACATGAGGCCAGCAAACACAGAGTAGATTTTTTTGACTTGAACATTGAGGTTAAGGATGGGTCCTTGATTACTACAACTTACTTCAAGGAGACAGATCGTAACAGCTTTATTGGCCAGGGGAGTTGTCGTTATCCCTCCTGGCTGAGATCTGTCCCAAGGAGTGAGTTCATCAGACTGAGACATAACTGCTCCATACATGATGATTATTTAAAGCAGGCCATGGTTTTAAAATCCATATTTTTTGATAGGGGTTATAATTTTGATGAGTTGGACAGATTAATATCACAAGTTGGCCAGGTCGATAGAGGAAGTTTGTTCAGCATTAGGACTAATATTAGTGTTAATGCTAAAGATTTTAGTTTTTCTTTTGTTACTTACTATTCTAATCAATATTTTGATATTAAGAAAATATTCTCTAAACACTGGAAAGTTTTGAAGAACGATAGACTACTGGGCTCGAAGGATTCCAGATTCTCCACAGGTTATTTTTCAGGGCATACAACCATTGTGGCTTTATAAATATATAATATGTAGCGCTAAAATATTATAAAAAGTCCATCATTATTCCATTTCCACCAGTGTTGTTGCATTGTCACCAATTGTAGTATAGTGAAGAAGATCCACCACCAAGGAGAGTGTTTAAACACGCTTACCAGACAATAGGAAATATTGAGCTTTAAGCTGTCCTCAGACTGCAACACACTTGGTAACAAAATGGACCGGACCTCTTCACACAGGTGATTCCCCAAGCTGATACCTTAACAGTAAACCTCATAGGAGCCACTCAGAGAAAGAGAATAAAATAAACCCTTCATAGTGCAGTATATTCTCATATGTTTTAATGCAATTGTAATAAAGTACAGCACTCACATTTAGAAAGGGTAAAATGGGCCAAACACACGCCGACCTGCATGGTTCCAAATTGGACAGCAGAGTGGTAGCCGATGTCCTCTATTACATTAGGCGTCCATCGAGGGCGGCCCGACGTGGCGTTTCCTCACACTTGACTGATGACTTAAGGGGCGTGGCCCCACTACTGTCGGGCGCCTTTTTATTGTAATAGAGGCTACAAGATTGGCTGGCCGAAAACCGGAAGCGGAAATGGCCGAAAACAGGAAGCGGAAATAGCCATTAAGCGTTCCACCACCCGGAAGAGGAATAGGCCTGTGTTTACAAGATGACAGGAAGGAAGTCACACTTTATTGCACTCCTCCCTCACAAAGGAAGTATGTCACTAGAAAGCCAAAAGGCCAAATCTAAAGATGACAGACTCCTTCTACAAATAATATATATATAGAACGAATAATGTATATAGGGGACATGATGCACTATAATTATGCTCTAAGAATAACACTCAGAGACATAAATTATTAGTGTCACCGTATAGATTACAAAAAATGCAATATAGAACAACGGTGCCATCTTATGTCCAAATTTGGAATTTGCAAGTAACATATATAGAATAGATGCAAGCAAATAATATATAAACACACAAAAATTACTTTTTTACTTGGAGCGAGGCATGAGGGACCAGTTTCTTGAGCGGTGGTTTTATTGGCATGAATTCGTGTACTTTGCGGAGTACAGGAATCTCGTTACCTAAACTCACACTAGTTCCGCGGCAGGTTATCTCTACTCTTTTTCCCTCCCGTCCCATCATTTTATTTCTTTGTGCCTTCCCCCTGTTCCTACCTGCTCTTCTCTGTCTCTGTACCCTCTTTAATGCTTTACTTGCTACTTGCACTTTTTGAATAACGAGAAAACTTTTTTCTTTTTTTTTCTGTTTGTCCTCGGGCATGCTTGCATTTGGGACGACACTGAAGTGCAGGTGTGGGTGGTCGGGCCCCCCTGTTGTGCCCCTTCTTTTGCTGGCCATATGACGGACACCGGTGGAGGCAGAGACCGCTCCCAGAGACCCCTTAGCATGCACGTATACTACATGTTCCTAATCGCTTCATTTGACTCATGGCAGGTTATCCTACTGGTTATATGTACAGTATTTTTGTTGTCATTTTATTCTTCAATTGCCTAATTCGCTGCGATGATATGCACTTATAGACTGGTTTAAGTCATGTACTGACGTCTACCACAGTTGGTCATCGAATGTATCTCAAGACTTTGACATGTCAACTTTTGTTTTCCCTGTTTGTACTGCTTGCCTTTTAAATAAAGAATTAACAAAAAAAAGAAAAAATCCCTGAGGGGTCGCTCTTTTTGGCTATTGATAGATTTACCTCATTTTGGATGGGCAGCTTTATCCAGTGCGAAATTTCCAGGATGGAAATCTGCTGGATATTTGAACTCAAATCTTATGAGCTAAATTGATAGATTTAGCTCTTTGGCTATTGATATGTAGCACCCTCCTAGGTAGGTGCTAGGTAAAGGCATTGTTTTGCGCCATCTGCTTATCAGGAGAGCCTGATCAGTAGTTTTGCCTGTTACATGTGTCCATGTGTGATTTACTTGGTCTGAGGGAGTGTCCCCACTGTATCCAATAGGGGAGCCTGTTGGACAGTGGAGGAAACCCAGCCAGTGACACACAGGCTTTTATGGCTGTCCCAGTGGGAGGGCACAAGAGTGGTGCATCCTGGGATAGGTCATAAAAGCCAGGGGCACATGTTACAGGGCATATTTGGGTAAGAAGCCAGGTCCAAGGAGGAGGGTGACGGTTTGTATGATGCTGAGCCAGGAGGTCCAGGATACTGACAAGTGGAGCTGAAGGCAGAGCAACCCAGGGAAAAACAGTGTCCGTGAGTATCGGGAAGCTTGCCAGGGGCCCTGGGTTATGGGAAGGGTTGCTAACGGCAACGACCAAATAAAATTTGTGAAAATGTAATTTTTCTCTCAAGGACTGTGTTTTAATGCTCAAGAGAAGTGTGAGGCCTGCTCTACAGGAGATAGGGAAAGTGGGATGAAGAATCAAATGCACAATAATGATTGCCTGTGGTAATGAAAGAATTCCCGTCAGAATCGCAAATTGTTTATTCAAGTGATGTGCTGGAGAGCGGGAGAAATGCATCTTGCTGTGAAAATGGACTGTGCCTGCTTAACAGTAAAAGGTGCAAGTGTGGATGGAGAAAATGGTGGCCCAGTGGATAGGTGTGCGGGGGGGCCATGTGTGTGCCAGAGCTATGCAGGAAAATGTTGACCATGCATCCAATGACAGCGGGACATTCTTCCAATATAGTGGCAAAGTGGATGCTGTATAGAAATCTGTTGACCATGCATTTTATGACAGTGGGACACTTTTCAACTACAGTATGGCGAGTCTTGCTTGTACAAGTGCTAAGAGGAGAAATTTTGGCCATGCATTCGACAGCGGGACAATTCTACTGAATAGCAAAGAGGGTCTACTGGCTCAGAGGGAGGTGCAGTTGGAGCCCTGGTACAAGTAAGGGTGGCGGATGCGTGTAAGCTGACATGCACGGTATGCTTTACAGTAACTTTTATGCAGGCTAAGCTGAGAGAGAGTGGCATTGGAAGGGTTACTGTACCACGCGGGATAGCGCGCACTGGAAAGTTCTGCCTAGCAGGAGTAGCCACTGCAAATATGGAGATGTGGGCGGAGATGCCGCTCACGCACAGCCAATCCGAGGAAGGGAGGAAAGGGTATAAATCACTTCCGCCTCTGGGTGGGGCTGAGAGGGAGACACATGTGCGGAGGAGCAAGATGGCGAGTACCGGAGTAAGCCGGAGCGCAGAGGCTATCCCACATGTTGGCGGCGAACCTGCGGAGCAGACTGGAGAGGCAAAGACATCCAAACTGTGGGATAGAGGGGGTGCGGATGGTGCCCGACGGAAGACTGGCATTGTGCCTTGGAGGAGGCATGGAGCATTTGGGCCTGGTATGTCCTCAGTGTCTGAATGTGACCATGCGTATGCAAGCTTGGGGCCAGTGCGGGCATTGTGGCAATATGCTGCTGCGGGCAGAAGAGAGTGGAGGTCGGCCTAGAAGATTGAATGTGTCTCGGGAGACTGGGGTCACTCACGCTCTGTTGGCTGTGGAGTCTCCTGGGCAGTGGAAGAGGAGTGCTGCAGTTCATGATGCAGTTGGAGTCCATGCAGTCTGTCAGTTGTCTAGAGTGCACATGGAAAGAGACCCGAATGTCCGGGCCAGGATGCATGCAGGTAGTTCGGGCTGGGGAAGAAGTCTGCTCCACTACAGGCAGAGGGGAGAAAATGGCCAGTGGTGACCAGGGCTGCTAGTGTGAGTGTGAGCAGCGAGGAAGAGGCCGGGGTCATTGATGTGGGGTCTCCCAGCTACCAGAATCAGTTTGGGTCCTTGGAGGAGGGACTGGAAGTCTGAGGAAGAGACTGAATGGGACTGGGGGTCCGGAGATCGAAGCAGTCCAGCCAGTTTTGATACACATGATGAGGAGACTAAGGATTGTGTGGTGCGAGGAGAGTGCACCAGGAATCTGGGGGTTCTGTGAGGCCTATGCTAATTGGGCCCCAGACCTAACCCCCATCTAAGAACTATGTCTGGACTCGGGATAAAAATGAGGCCTACGCCTCCCTCATCAAAAGAGAAGAGACCCCATACTATCCAGCTGGGAGAGGTAATTGGAAGATCTTCCCCAGGTTTTCCAGAATGAGGTGGATACAGAGGAAGGTGGCCTTAGAGTATGGGTATGACTATCCCTATGCTCCACGGGAGGTTATGCTAGAGATAGAGGCCAGAAGAGAGTTATGGTGTGATAAAGCTATATGGGACTTCCTCTTTGTACCCAAGTCATACCGCAATCAGTCCAGGCTGGACTTGTGGAAGACTTTCCTTTCTGAAAAAGCTCAATGGAACCATGGGCGGGCGATCTATCTGGATCAAGTGGAGGTTCGCTGCCCAGATGGATCGGGACAGGCCTGGTCGATCCGAATTCAGGAGAAGGATGGGAAGACTGTGCAGATTCCCCATCCAGATTTCTATTGCTGAAGAGACTTACCAAGTTCAATTAGGCTGGCTAGCCTAATCTTACTGTCTGGAGAAGAAGAAAGAATATATCCAATACAATTAAGGAACATTCAAATATTGTTGGGGCTTATGCCCTCTTTCCATTACACCCCTTTCCCCTTCTATCTTTGCAGAAAGGGGTTGGGGACAACTCAAGACACCACTGGCCAGTGGACTTGTACTAGAGGGCCAACACTCTCAGAGGAACTTAAAGACTGCCAATTGCTGTTCCGGAGATCCTTTGGGCCATCAGTCCGGGAGTATGGATTACAAAATTATTCAGAGTTCCAGAAAGACTGTCTTTGGGCCAGTAGGCTTACAGTGGAAATCTATGGGTAAATGCCTAATCTATGAGTCTATTTTGGTGGGGGGTGCCCTGAAGCCAGGGACCCCTGAAGATGTTGCTATACACTCCTGCAGGACTGGTGGTTGTCTAGGCTCCAGCAACGAGGTCCTCGTAGGAGAAAGAACTGGGTGCTGAAAGCTGCACTGGAGTGAACATTGCAGACACCTTTTTGTTTCCTGGACTGTTAGATAGTCAGCGACAGTGCTCAGGATCACCTTTGAAGAGTGATACTGAACGATGTGTCAAGACTGACGATCTATGCCTGGTGAACTGTTTGGCCAGGGATGTAGGATGAGATGGCTTCCCTCATCGAGAAGGTCTTCTCATCGAGGTTGAGCTAGACATACAATTGATTGAATATAATGCCTCGTTTCCACTGAGTGGTACGGTACGGTTCGGTTCAGTACGGTACGGTTCGGAACGGTACACATTGCGTTTCCACTGCCAATAGTACCCTTTCATGATAGGCGTGGTGTAGCAGGAAAGCTGTGATAGACGAGTCAACCAATCAAAGTTCTGCAGAGTGTAGCTCCACCCTGTTGGTACGGTACTAATGTGCTTGGTACCCCAACAAAAGGGTACCAAAAAGTGGTACGGTACGGTTCGGAATTAGGGTACCATTCATAATGGAAGCGGCATAAATAGCGTACCGTACCGAACCAAACCGTACCAGAAAGCTCAGTGGAAACGAGCCATATGTGTGCAGAAGTGCTTAACCATTTTTCCTTTCTTTGCAGGATACCTCATGTTGTTGTAGATAGCTAGTTAGGATGTGTGTTTAACCACCAAAGTGAGTGCTTACATTTTTTTACATGTGTAATTTATTCTTGTACATTGGTTTTTCCCTTTCCCCCTTTCCAGGTTTGTTGGAGACTCCTAAGTTTTTCCAGTAGGGATTTTTGTAGGGGGCGGCTGCCCCAGAGCCAATGGAGACATGGCTCATTTTTGGTGGGGGTGGATGTAGCACCCTCCTAGGTAGGTGCTAGGTAAAGGCATTGTTTTGCTCCATCTGCCTATCAGGGGAGCCTGATCAGTAGTTTTACCTGTTACATGTGTCCATGTGTGATTTACTTGGTCTGAGGAAGTGTCCCCACTATATCCAATAAGGGAGCCTTTTGGACAGTGGAGGAAACCCAGCCAGGGACATGCAGGCTTTTGTGGCTGCCCCAGTGGGAGGGCACAAGAGTGGTGCATCCTGGGATAGGTAAAAAAAAACAGGGACACGTATGACAGGGCGTCTTTGGGCCGGACGCCAGGTCCCAGGAGGAGGATGACGGTTTGTCTCTCCTCCTGTCAGCAAGGAAGGTGGTCACAGGCAGACAGCCTAGTGGACCAAGTGTGTGATGCTGAGCTAGGAGATCCAGGATACTGACAAGTGGAGCTGAAGGCAGAGCAACCCAGGGAAAAACAGTGTCCGTTAATATCGGGAAGCTTGCCAGGGGTCTGCCCAGGAAGCGGACCACTCCAGAGGAGAATCAGTGCACACTGGGCTAGCATGCATGGAAAGTGAGAAAGGTGCCAAGTCAGGACC
The DNA here is from genome assembly GCF_965119305.1 of Pelophylax lessonae. Taxonomy (NCBI): domain Eukaryota; kingdom Metazoa; phylum Chordata; class Amphibia; order Anura; family Ranidae; genus Pelophylax; species Pelophylax lessonae. The sequence continues at coordinate 614,317,139 of NC_138771.1, read as the reverse complement.
CTGAAGAGAAATTCAGTCAGGAACCAATTTTCTTCTTCACTTCAGTGGCAAGGTGAAGCAGTGGCCTTGCCACGCTCATTACAGTTAGGGTCCTCAGAAATTGTGCATAGTTCATCCCTTCTCCCATCCAAGTTCTAAAATAAAACACAATAAAAAAAACAAATCCCCTGGGAAGAAGTGACGTATGACGTCGCTCCGGTCCTCCAAGGCCATAGAGTCCAGTGGGGACCATCTTGTCCTCACTCAACTTCCTGCCTGGGACATGGATGGATCAGATTGTTTTTCCCGTTACCGACGGCTCCGGTAACTGGGGAAAACGACCGGGAAGATGGGGCACCTTTCCCACCGCCAAAAGGAGGGGGCACCTTTCCCACCGCCAAAAAAAGTGATATCGTGATGAATCTGCAAGTGGGACCACTTTTATGTGAAAGAGGACCGTCCACCCTGTAAGAAAATACCGGGGTTATTGCAGCTGTCTACTGCCATAACACTGGTATTTAACGTCAATTTACCAACGTAAAACTGCAGCGGGCGGTCCGGAAGTGGTTAAGGACCAGGCCTATTTCTGACACTTGTTTGCAAGTTAAAATGATTACTTTTTGCTAGAAAATTACCTAGAACCTCCAAACATTACATATTTTTTTTAGGAGAGACCCTAGAGTATAAATTGGATATCATTGCAATACTTTGTCATACCGCATTTGTACAGCTCTCTTACAAACGCAATTTTCTTGGAAAAAATAAACTTTTTTGAAATAAAAAATAATAAAACTGTAAAGTTAGCCCAATTTTTTTTCTATAATGTGAAAGATAATGTTATGCCGAGTAAATTAATACCAAACATGCTATGCTTTAAAATTGCACACGCTCATGTATGGCGACAAACCTTGGTACTTAAAAATCTCCATAGGTGACGCTTTAAAAATTTCTACAGGTTACCTGTTTAGAGTTACAGAGGAGGTCCAGGGCTAGAATTATTGCTCTTGATATCTCACCTTGCGGCGATACCTCATATGTGTGGTTTGAACACCGTTTACATATGTGGGCACGGCTTGCTCTGCATGCTTCCTCCAGCCCCGCTCCTCACACTCCATTGATCATGCGTCTCAGAGGAGCCAGAATTTCCCACCAGCAGTACCAGCCAGCAGTAACCATCAGCAGGACCAGCCAGCAGTACCCACCAGCAGTACCGGCCAGCAGTACCAACCAGCAGTACCAGCCAGTAGTGCCCGCCAACAGGACCCATCAAAAGGACCTGCCAACAGGACCCGCCAACAGGACCAGCCTGCAGTAAAGCATATTTATACATATCCCAGCATGTGCAGTGTTTCTGACTCCTACCACCATGACCACTAGTGATGGATGAACATCGGATGGGGCAGTTCGCGAACGCCATCTGCAAACTTTCTCAAGTTCGCGGCGGACCCCATTCACTTTAATGGCAGGCGAACATTAAAAACCACCAGGCCATATTTTCAGCCACAAAATACTGACTAGCTGTGCACACATAGTCCCACAACATGGACACTGACATACCAGAAGTATTGCTATGGGAAAAGTTGCCATAATTTTTTTTTTTTTCAGCCAAAAATGTATTTTATTTTTTTTCTAAATCAGCCAGAACTGACAGTAGCCGGTAAATACATGTCAAATACATATAGGGTCCATTCAAACTTCTGTAAAATGGGTCCGCATCCATTCCACAATTTAGCAGAACGTTTACAGACCCATTGCTTTTCAATTCCAGTCTGAAAAAATAGGCATTCACAGGATAAAGAAGTAAGTGTCGGCCAGTACAGGCACCAAAAATTAGCCAACAGGCATTCACCTGACAGCAAAGAACTTTGTATTCTGTGGCTGGAGGTACATTAGGCATAAACAGGATACAGAAGTAGGTGTCGGCAAGTACAGGCCCCAAAAAATAGCCCACATGGGTTCACCTGACAGCAAAGAACTTTGTATTCGGTGGCTGGAGGTACATTAGGCATTCACAGGATACAGAAGTAAGTGTCGGCCATTACAGGCCCCAAAAATTAGCCAACAGGCGTTCACCTGACAGCAAAGAACTTTGTATTCTGTGGCTGGAGGTTGCTGTGTGGAGCAGGGACAGGCTGTATAGTGACACAAGTTGCAAGCTAATAGGTCCACAAAAGTCTTTTGTCAGTGTAGGGAGAGGTTGCTGTGTGGAGCTGGGACAGACTGTAGCAATTAGGCATTCAACGGACATAAAAGGCCTTTAATGCCGCTGTATTTACCTAAGACAGGGACCATGAATTGTTATGGGTGGTGGCGGATATTTGTGGCCTGTTTATGAGGAATTTGCATCAAACATGGTTTACTGGTCACATGTGTTGAATTCCTCCGAAATCCATGCCATTTTTAGAAATGTGAGGTAGTCAACAGTGTCGTGAGCTAGGCGAGTGAGCTTATCGGTCACGATCCCCCCTGCTGCGCTGAACGTACTTTCGGACAGAACACTGGACGAGGGGCAAGCCAACAGTTGCATTGCAAATTGTGCAAGCTCTGGCCAGAGGTCAAGCCTGCCTATCCAGTAGTACAGGGGTTCATCACTTCTCAGAGCGTCCACATCGGCCATTAACCCGATGTAGTCGGACACCTGTCGGTCTATGCGTTCCCTGATGCTGAAGACTTTGCAGTCAATGCATAAGTCGCGGTAAGCCCAACACTCACCAAGGGACGATCCACTGGATGCATGTAAAATAGGGTTTCCATCCGTCCAGATTTGACGGATCGGATGTCAGCGGACATGTATCCGCTGACATCCGATGCTCCATAGACATGCAAATAAACGGACAGACAGATCTGAATGGTCCGTCTGTGTGAAAGGGGCCTAAGAAGGCACCTGGACTCCCATCACCGAGCTCAGTCGGAGCAACGCCATCAGAACCCACAATGCCACACTCCAGGCTCTCACCGTCCAGCCTCTTTCTTCTCCTTCTCCTTCTCCTCTCTCCTCACAATTTTCCTCCACTCCACCTTCCATCATGCTGTCCTCACATTCTTCTAGAAAAAAGCAGGCTTCCGTGGCCCAAATGTTTGAGTGCAAAAAAATTATGACGCGGGATAACCCTCTTGCCCAACAGTTGACCGCTGGCTTGTCAGAACTGATAGCCCGCCAACTACTGCCATATAAACTGGTGGACTTGGAAGCCTTTCGAAAATGTGTGGCCATTGGAACACCACTATGGAAGGTCTCAGGAAGGAAATATTTCTCGCAGAAGAGCATCCCAGAGCTATATGGCCATGTTCAGCGGCAAGTGAATGTATCTCTGGCACACAGTGTCGGTGCCAAGATATATCTGACCACAGACACCTGGTCTAGCAAACACGAGCAGGGAAGGTATATAACTTTTACTGCCCACTGGGTGAACCTTCTGACGGCCGTCAAGCATGTAACCCGTGGTACCCGTGTACATTTGGTTTTACCCCCATGGATTGCATGCAGGTCTGCATCTTCTTCTCCTCCTCCTACTCCATCCTCCCTCTCCTCCTCGGCTGACTCCTCATTATCCGCTGCTACCATCTCTTCCGCTGCACCGCCCAAGATCCCCAGAACCTATTCGACATGCCAGGTGAGACATTGCCATGCTGTGGTGCTGCGTCAGTTGTGCCTGGAAGCCAAGAGCCACACTGGTCCTGCACTCCTTTCAGCTTTGCGTTCACAGGCAGATCAGTGGCTAACACCGCTCAATTTGACAGTTGGTAAAGTGGTGTGCGACAACGGTGCCAATCTGCTGAGCGCGCTGAAGCAGGGCAAAATAACACACGTACCATGCATGGCACACATCCTGAACTTGGTCGTGCAGTGATTCGTTGTCAAATACCCTGGAGTCCAGGACGTCTTGCGGCAGGCCAGGAAAATCTCGGGCCATTTCAGAAGATCTTACACAGCCAAGGCTCGCCTTGCTGACATTCAGCGGCGACACAACCTGCCCATCAGACGTCTTATTTGTGACTGCCCGAAGCGATAAAACTCAACATTGTATATGCTTGATAGGCTGCTCCAGCAGAAACATGCAGTTAACGACAACCTGTACGAACTCTGCGGCAGGACAGATTCTGGGGAGCTTGGGTTTTTTTCACCAAGAAGACTTCTGTTCTAACGCGTGATTCTGAAGTGCACCAGAAAACACCCCTGCCAAAAACTGTTGATAAAAGCCTATGTGTGCGTGCCTGAGCCCCGGGTAAGACATTTCCTGGATCAGCTCCGGTCTCCCTTTCCAATATTAGATTGCTCGTGGATTGCGCTCAGCAGATTGGCACTGTTGTCGCACACCACTTTATCAACTGCTCAAGCTATTCTGTGGTTATCCTCGGAAGTGACCCTATGGAGGAAGTGAACTTTCCTACTGATAAGAAGCCAGGGCAGGACTGCCCTAGGAATGCTTATGTTTGGACAGCAGGGAATCCAGATACCAATTTCCAATTCCTTTTTCTGATTATTAATTATCAGACATCCGGTAAGAGTCCATACATACTTTCACACGGGGTGAAGGATTGGCCAGTGGGAAGATTCCTTTGCTGTGCTCAACGGGTCATCATCTCATTATAAGTGCATGTTTAAGTTGTCAGTTGGTAAGGGTACCTCTTCCTCATCCACACGTGGTTCTGTGGTGGATCAGTGTATTCTATTCTGCACCTTGGTTAATCTGCACTTTAAACAATTCAAGAACTATTCACCTGCACAAGTTTTTGGACTTTATTGGGACTTGTTTATTCATCACCTCTGTACCCACATAGAGATTATGTTATAATATTCTCATGTTATAATTTATGTTACAGTTTTGTTGCATTATTTTTGTTGTATTATTTTTGCAGACACTCAACATTTTACACTTTGGGTTTTTCACTACCCATATAGTGATCATTTAGCACCTATCAAGCGCACCTACACCTCTCTTTTCATTTACATCAATCCACCCAGGTCGGAGTCTCGGATGCGGCTGATAGCTCCATTAGTTGTTTGCGCAGCTTTTTTTCTTTTTATGCAGAAGAGGAAGACTGAGTGAGCCACTCAACCAAGTCCGGTGCGTCCTTTGACGTAATAAAACGCACCTTCTTAAACTTCCTACTTTGACTCCGGCCTGGTGCTCCTGCCCTACCCCTACCACCCCTGCGGAAGGGTCTGCCTCTTCCTCTGCCTGTTATTTTTTAAATTACCCTGTGACAAAAGTCTTTAGAGAAGCGCAGTATATGTGGAAGAAGGTATATAACACACGGCTTCAATCTGTTGTTTTGGGGGGCCACTGGTTTATCACACCAGTTATGAAAAATATTTTCTAGTAACTTTTGTCACTGTGTGTAGCAGAGTTAACGCAGCGAAAGAGGCAACATTTCTGCAGTACCCAAATACACTATAATATGCTTTCTATATTAGAAAGTATATTATAAGTGTATCACACCCCTATATACTGCACACCAAACAATAGTACACCTATACAAGTCCTTTCAGTGCAGGTTGACACTGATGCAATGCGGGAACACTGCGAATATATCTGCATGTTCCTGCATCGCATCCACAGCACAGGCAGTTCACACTGCCATATGTGACACGCTGGGGGTGTCCATTCAAAGTTAACGACACCCCCAGCTCAGATCGCATATCGCAGTGCGATCTGACAGTTCAGATCCCTTAGGGTCCCTTAGGGTTAGGGCTAGGGTTAGGGTTAGGGCTAGGGTCAGGGCTAAGGTTAGGGTTATTTTTAGTGCTTAGGGTTAGAGGGTTAGAGTTAGAGGGGTAGGGGTAGGGCTACTAACTCTAACCCTAAGTATCTCACCGTAACCCTAACCCTAGCCCCTAACACTAAAACTAACCCTAACCCACTAACCATAACCCTAACCCTCTAACCTTAACCCTAACCCTAACCTTCTAAGCCTAGCCATAAAAATAACCCTAACCCTAACCCTAGCCCTAGCCCTAGCCCTAACCCTAACCCTAGCCCTAGCCCTAAGCCTAACCCTAGCCCTAACCCTAATTCGTAATTTTTTCTGGTTCCGGACATGCTACAGAGCTGAAACTTCACAGGTACACTTTTTAGACCCCCCAGATGCTAAATCCAAAGAAATGTTTTATTTTTATTTTTTTTTTAATTTTTCCAATAATTGGCTCTCTAACAAAAAATT